>NC_046222.1:57891345-58208220 GCF_009819885.2 Catharus ustulatus | reverse complement strand
ATCTTGAGAGATTAACCTGGACTCATAGTGAAGAAAAATAAAACAAAGAGTGATAGTATGAACCAGGCTCCCAAGTTTTGTTTTGAGCACAAGCTCTTTAAACCATATAAATACTTCAGCTTCATAAAAACAAACTTTCAAACTGTCACAGCCTTATCAATAAAGTCAATAAAACATTTATTGCAAATTAAAATGCAATTTAAATCAAATTGACATTTTTTTTCAAGCTCTGTGTTTGAGTCAAGCCTTATCTAGAGATCCTGGGGGAGAAACTCAGAGGTGACAATAAGCCTGAGAGCACCACAGCCCAGCAAAACGGTACCCACCTTGTCCTGCCTTGGCCCCTGCTGCACTGTCAATTCCTACACAGATTTGGGCATGGAAAACAAACTGCTGAGCATCCCTGAGGCACAAGACTCATGGAGGGGCAGGGGAGGGTACTGCTTTCTACTTCTGTCCTCACAAGATTTTCCTTTTTGTCCACTGATGGAAAGACTTCTGCAAAGCCAAGAAAAGAAGCAAATACTGGTATGGGATCACCAGAGCCTGTGTCTATCACTCAGCTGTGACCCTCCAGCCCATGGTGTCCTGTTGCACAGGGACACCAAGCCCTGTGGCACCAGGGTCTCCATTCACATCCTCTCCATGGTGTGAACAGCCTTGGACAGTCACTGCCTACAAACCTCCCCTCCTCCATCAACTTTGCCTTGAGTGTTTTCAGCAGCCTCAGGTTACTTTGCTCAGTTTTATAGCCAATGCTAAAGCCAATCTTAAAAGACCAAAGCCCCTCTGCCCAGAATGGACCATGTTGTTTTACCTGGTCCTGTGAGTCAAGCATGGTCCTCCTTCTTGTGTCAAGGAGCTAAATGTCACCCTTAATTATGGCAGACATTAATTTAATAGGAACAGATGTTTAATCATCTTAGTCTTCCTCCCATGGTGGGGGCTGTTATGCCCATATGATTCCCCACTTCTCAAGTGTGCTTACAGCAAAAGCACAGGCGTGCTCACTTGTGCATGTACCCCAGTACGCCCTGACAAATTCTCTCAACTTAATTGGGTAACAGAAGGCAAAAAAACCCAAGTAAGCTATCACTAGGACATGAGATCCTTGGTATCCTTCTATTTGTCTAATCAGAGAAGCAATGGCTGTGGATGATCTTATGTGAGCACAGGAGAAAGGGTGAGGAGTGCAGGACTTTGTCTGCTGATGCAGTGCTCTTACAGGAACCCCAGGGTTTTCAAATGAGAAAGTGCTTAGAGGCAGTTTATGTAGCCAAAAATGAGGTGGTAAATGGTTGTTCTGGGGCCAATATGGGGGCAAGTTGGCGTACCTATTTATAGGGCTGCAGTGCTGTCAGGCTATTTGATACATCTGTGGTTCTGTGTGGGAAAGCCCATGACAGGTTTGGGTGAAAATGTGAAGCTCTTAAGAATTTTAATAGGATTTGTATTGCCATTTAATTTTTAATAAAATTTTGAATAAAGTGATTAAATGGCCATCGTGAGTGGAAGATTCCACTTTAATATAAAATATGAGAGTTCCCAGAATCAGCTAAGATAGGTTTTATAATATTAGGTATGCACTTCTCTCTCAAATTCATTGGATAATGGATTCTATCAAAATGGAAAAAAAGAAGGCATAGATTTAGAAAAAAAAAAAATCTGCTGTGTAGTCAGTAGTTCCACATTTTGGAAGAAATTGCTGAGCTTCTGGCATCCTTAAATAATACCCTTTTCACATGATAGTTGCACTGCTCCAAAGACAGTATAATAAACCATGCCAAAAATTCTTCTATTTCGTTTGCATGAAATTGAACTGACAGATATACCTGTCTATGTTATGTCCAAGAAAATGTCTTGTTAGAAACGTGTGAAAATATATTATATGACAGATGCTGAAAATGTTTCAGATACAGCAATAAATTGATTGTGGTTTCTGGACCAGATGTGAACTCTGTTTAAAATTCATCATGCTGGTCTCTATTCTAGCTCTGCACTTAAATAAATGCAGAGAAGTGGCTTTGCTTTTCAATGAAACCCATTATAAGAATAGAAGAGCTTCTTTCCATCTCATAAAGAATGGACCTGACAGTAAGGCTTGCATCCACAGAACAAGTATTAAAAGGACAAACTGAACTAAGAGAAAGCTGTGCCAGTTTTCAGTTTTTGCTTTGTTAATGTGCATGAAAATACTTGGCAAGTTAAAGCCACTACAACCAAGAAGACTGCCATGTGCATTATTTTCATTTTAGAGGGAGATTCACAGCCATGAAACAACCAAGGAGGGAAAAGAACAGGGATTTTTCAAGAAATGGTGTTAAAGGGGAAAGAGTCAGTTGTAAAGGTGCTACAGACATGACTGGGTTCTGAGAATAAGTCTGTGTTTCCCCAGCCCTTTATTTTGAAGCCAAGTGTTCCCTTCCCCTGCAAGGGAGCAGGACGAGAGCTAGACTTGTTTTTTTGACAGATAGCTCGGGAGCTGCACAGCCCCAGATGGGCAATCCAGACTGCTGAAGTCAGGTGCTTAGGCTGCCCCTTCAATCCACAGGCACCTCTGAAAACCAGCCCAGAAAGACCAATGTGCTGAGGCTGGAAAAAGGGAGGAGGAAACGGGGCAAACGGGTGTTTGTGAGGACTTCCAGCCACCTCCTGGATCTGGCACTTGGCTGTGAGCAGCATGTTTGACACCTCGGGATCTAGCTCCACGCCTGTGAATTATTTTCTGTTATGGAGATAGCAAGTACCTTTTTCTCTGTATCTGAGGCATTAGTTTGCCCCTGCCTTTGTGTTAGTGCTCTAGCCTGAGAAGAAGAAAAGAGAGTTTGCTTGCTGCCCTCTTTGCATGTCCTTGGTAGGGGACAGGTGCTCTTGCACACTGGTGGCTATGCCTGTGTCCTCCTTGGTCTGTGATGTTACTTTAATTTGCAGCACAACAACCTCTTGCAGTCTGTCAGGAGAGTTGTGTGTCTTTACACTGATGTGTTATGAAGATAATGTAGATTTTATGATTACTCCTCTAGATTTGCTAACTGCACTCAATGTTGGGTTTTCTAGTTCATTCACTTAGAAATACTATCTCTCCACCTCTCTTTCTAAAGGAAAAGAAATTAATTTATTCTCCTACCTCAAAATAACATCCACAAAGAAGGAAATAATGACACCTGTGGGCACCTCCCATTGTGTCTCTCCTACGTTTTAAAAAATATTTGAAGGTGTAATTTCAAATACCACTAAAGATGCATGAAGTGGTCTCTGACGTCAGATAAAGGCATTTTCACAGTGAAGCAGTTCTGCATACATGCTACATCTACCACTCACTAGCACAGTACAGAGTATTAGAAAAATATTTAGGCTTATCAGACACTATCAAGAGCGACTGTATATGACTTTTACTGCTGTCTCCATTCTTTTCGCTTTAGAGATTTATATAGAAAACCATTCCCCAAATAATGTAAAACCTCATATTCTAAAGGCTCTCTTGTTGTTATAGGCTGAGAAAGAATTGTTTAATTTATGGGGAAATTTCTTTTCCGATGCACACCAGAATAGGTACAAAGATACTCTTCTGTATAACCAGGACCACCCTCTTATCCTCCAGTGACTTCCAGTTGTCTGGCCTCTCTGTCCACACACACTGCTAATACTGGATTGTCTCTTTGTTGAACATGTGCATTTGTACCCAAACCCAGCAAAAGCCTGGGCTGCCATGGATGCAACTTCTGTTCTTTCTGTAACTTGTAATCATACTTCAAGCCAGAAACCCTGATTCAATTACAGTGATTATGTAGGTTGGACTGCAGGGTTTTCTGACTTTTCTGCTTAAGTACACTGTTAACACTGTCAGTTTAACTTTGTTGAATGACACAAATCTTGTCACAGGCCTATAACCTTTGAAGCCTGAACATACTTGTTAAATATATTTATTTATATATAAGCCTGAATATATATATAAATTGTATTTATAGATGTATATCCTTTATATAATATATATCAGTTGAATATATATATTCAACATATAACCATGAAAAGTCACAGGTTGAAAATATTAGTTAAAATGAATGTTCCTCCTGTTCTTACATTTGACTTGGGATATTAGAATCTTTAAAGTTAATGTACCCTGTCTTCTCTCAGAAACTGGGTTTTTTACTTTTTCTACAGAGTAGCAAACAAACAAAAGATAAACAGGATTTTCCCAGAAGTTCACAAAAGCCAAGAGTTGGGTCTTCAGGAACAGCAGTGCATACTGCAAAACAAATGTTACAATCATGTTATTTGGCAAGACTCCTTTCCTAGTTATGAAAAGATAGCCATAATCCCATCCACAAAAACCACTACTGCCCAGAATAGGATTTAAGTCACGATTGATCAAATGTGAGGCCAAGAAGCCTGTACATCTTCTGATTTAACAAAACAAATGCTTTCAAAATTAAGACTGAAACTTTGCCCCTAAACAGTCCTTTACATAACCTGATTTATCCAATCAGTCCTGAAGAGGGTTAGTTACAGTGGAAGTGCTGACACAAGCTTACTGTAGTGATGCTGTAAGATACTGTTATGTTGATTTAAGCATTACACGCTAAGAAAACATACTGAGTCAGTGATACATATTTTTCTTTTGAACAAAACCTTCATAGGAACAAAGGTCATAAGTCACATAGATGCCAATATTTGTAAGTGTTTTTGTGGCTGTTCACAATGACACACATTTTCACATTTTAGTAAAAATAGGCCCTTATTGAAAAATAACCATCTTCTTGTTGGTGGCCCCTCTTTGGTTTGGCAAAGGCTGCTGTTCTTCTGCCTTTTCTTTGCAAACGCTGCTCATTTTCTCTTGGATGAGATAATGATTGCTATCTGCAACACAGATGGGCACAAAGTGCTCAGAGGGACAGGGAATCCCCTGGAGCCCAGGCTGTTTTTGTAACTTAGGAAAGCAATTTCTGTGTCTTTACTGGCATTAATATTAAGGATTTCTGGTTGCTGCCCAGAACATGGGGATGTTGAACACTAAACACAGCACCGTGGCATCTTTTCTGAAGGGAAATCTGTTTCTCTGTCCTCTCTTGATACTGAACGACTTGCTCACAGCACATGTTGAAGACTTCTTTTGCACTTAATGTTGCCCTTTCCTATACTTCAGCAGGATGCTTTGCACTTAGAAAGGTATTTTTTTTTCAAGTCCATTTATATTTCTCCTTTGGAGAATAATGCAAGGGCTTGCACAATCCCACCATCATACACATCAACCCCAAAAGGCTATTTCTGATTAGATGTTACTGCTTAGTATCCTATGGAACTGGCCTCCAGCAAGGCTTAAATTCTTAGAATCTTTACAGGTTGCAGCCAGCCTTAAACCAAACACAGTCATCAGATTTCAGATGTGTGGAGCAGTGGGCCAAAGCCTGGGGTTTTGGGATGGACTGTCTCCCTCCAGTTGTAATTTTTAAAAAAGCAAGATGAAACAAGACACTCCATTCATGTGATTGCAGTCATCTTGAGTAAATCATGAATCCATGTGCTTGAAGCTGTGTGTGCAAGGGGGCACTCCTGAAATTCATGATGATGTCTTAACACCCTCATGCAATCACAAGGTAAATAGAGCATGCATGGGATGTATGAGGCAGCCAAGTATCACTTGCAGTAGTGTCTGAGTGGTTCTGAATCCATGTTTCCAGCTCCAATGAGTACATTCCACATGGTATACCCTGGAAAGAGAATCTTCAGTCTGCCCTGGGGACCAGCTGGCTTTGACTGGTTCATAGCCACGACCAGAGAGTCATGAAGAAGGTTTCCAAGACACCCTTGTGAAGTCAACGGGAGAAGTATGAATGGGGAAAAATAAGTGAATTTGGATTACTCATTTCCTGGACTCTTTAAAAGCTGGGCTAAGGTATCGAGAAGGTACAGGATTTGCCTGGCCTTTTGTTTCCTCTAGATTTCATTCCAGTAACTGAAAATGAAACTGAGATGTGAAACACTTTTTAGTTCCCCCTCCATCCCTTTGTGCCTCGGAAAGATGATTTAGGTTGATCCAGGTTGACATTTTGAAAACCTTCCTCTGGTTCGGCAGCCAAGCCTGAATGTTGGCCACTCGCATCGCCCTTGCTCCGTGAGCGAGAATGCTTCCTGGGGACTGGTTGACGGCAGCCCCTGCGAGCCCTGCCAAGAAAACCAGCGGTACGCCTCTCCAGAACAGATTGAATTCTTGACCTCTCAATATGCTGTTTCTAACCACGTCGGTGTCCTCTCTTCAGCAGCTCCATTAAAACAAAGGCAGACACAGGTTTCAATGGAAAGGGCAAGTTGTCAGTGTTTGCTTATATGCAGGTGATGGGACACAAAGTCCCAGTTCGTGGTTGTTTCTATAGTTTTAGAAGTAGCCTGAAGCACTGCAGAAGAAATTTCTTCCAGCTCATTCTATGGCCTGTGATGCACTACCACACAGTGCTGTCAAACCTGGCTGGGCAAGCTTGGTCTCGTCATCAGGACTTCCCAGCCCCATCCAGCTGGCATTGGGCAAGGTGACTAACTCTGATCCTTGCAGCTCTCTCCTCTTGTCAGAGGCATGGAGAATAGGACAGTCTGTCAGATGGTAGCACAGTCTTTCCAGTTTCTGTTTTCTTTCATCAGTATTTCTTTGGATTTTCAGTAAGGAAAAGAAACAAGTTGGTACTGTCTTATAGAGTACTTGCTTGTAATGCTACTCATCCAGCCCCTTAGTTTTCTGGTGAGTCTGTTTCACATTTTAGGATCCACCTATAGGAAACCTCTGTGCCCAGACAGGCTTTTGCCCTGTTGTGGGTAGTTTTAATATGCTGAGAGTGCACATGTTAACCAGCCTTCTTCCTACAGCTTAATGTGAACTTCGGATGACACAGTCTTTGACCTTGAAGAGAAAACCTGACTGTTAATTTGAATATTTTGGGAGGGTAAAGTTGAAGAGTGGGTTTTGTAAAGTTTGATAATGAGTGCTATTGAGGAAGATTTTATTCTGTGTTTTGAACTGGAGTTTTGTAGGGTCTGACAGCTTCATGTCTGTGTAGATTGCTTTGCTGAGGTCTTGCTACAAAATGACGAAGGAACGACTACCATGTGCCAAAACACTGTTAGCCAGGATGTCCTGGGTAAACAGAGATTTTTAGAAAGTGTTATTTATAAAAGCTGGCAAATGAAACCATTGCATCAGTGAAGAATTCAACAACGCTGTTAAATTACCAGAGTGAATTGACTAGTTGTGCATGTGGGCATATCTTCAACTAAATGATACTGGGCGGGGCTGCAAACTCTCCAAAGTACTGTTATTTCCAAGCTAAACCTCAGATAACCTCCAGCCCTTTAAAAATATCTGTTGCTGAAAATAAGTCCTCAGATAACCTTCATCCTTGGATAACCCACATATAATCAAAGATGAGGAACTAATAGGAGAAAGGGGGCTTGGAAACAAACTTGTTCTCATATTGCCCACACATGTGAGCAACATGCTGCTGCTGACTAGCGGCTATTTTTACATATCGCCCATGCGTTACGAGCAAGAAGAGGGGTGCTTTTCTTCACTTGGTAGCAAGGTCACTGTCTGCTCGTTTAGCCAGGGGTGGTCCTGGTTTTCTGTTTATCAGGAACTGTGGATACTGCTGGCACTCACATTCTTACTGTTGGTTCCATTATCTAGGGCTCCACATACTCGCCTGGGTAGGACACAAACAATCCTTGAGCAGACCTAGGGAAGATGCAAATAAGGACAGAATGGGTCTCAGGAAAGTGCCCTAAAATAGTCTGAGTCCTTCTGAGAGGATGTCTGCCAGAACTACAGGGAACAGTGGCTTCTCCGAGATGACGATGGAGTTCTAAAAGTTAAAAAGTTTAGAGTACTTCTGCTATCTCAGGAGATGTGAAAAAGACACACTCCAAAAGAAAAAAAAATAAAAAAGAAAATTAAAAAGAGACAATTTTCTGTACTAGCCACCTGAGCATTGAGTCTTCAGCTGTGACAAGACTTCAGAGCAAGGTAAGGAAGTAACTAACCAGTCAGAAACACACAGCCAGATGCACACTGAGGAAAAAAATCCAACACTTGCAGGTTCCTGCAGGTGAGCTGCTGAAGCCCCAGTCCATGCACTTTGATTATAGTCATGGGAGACTTTGATAGCCCTTGACGAGTGAATACAGAGTCCCCCAGGGTGGGAAGTCTCCTGTCACTTGATGAACAGGATTAGAAAGGATCTGTGCTGTTTGTGAACCTTCCTGGATGTGCATGACTTTTTTTTATGCAAAACAAGGAGATCATGCACAGCACTTGGCTAAAGGTTCAGCTAAGTGCAGGGGCACAGAGGTTTGATAAAACAGTTTGCTGCCCCGGATAGTTCCTCTGGGTGGGATTTGGCAGCTCTCATGGAGGCTGAGAGTAAGGTTTGAATTCATTCATCTGACAATAGAAACCTGAGCCAAAGCTAACATAGAGTTTTATGCTCATTTACAGACCTCTACAGACTAAAGGGTTCATAAAGGAGTTCACTGATACCTTGTTGACAATGGCGATGAAATACCCTGACTTGTCATCCTGGGAGATTTCAACACACACATCGACAAGGCTGCAGATATGAAGTCCCACAAACTCACCTCCTGGCTTTCCTCCCAAACACTCTCTGGGTATTTCTACATTGACATTTACAGTCAGCCTCAAGGGGTCCCTGTTACTGGCTCTGAGTGGCATGTGTCACCCTGACAGGAAATTTCAGTGACCTGCATGCTTACTGAGGTTTCCTACTTGTGGGCAGTACCAGCAAGAGGTCAGAAGCCAGGACCACAGGGTGTGGTTGTGCTGAATTCCTCTGCCCAATGCCTGCAAACATGCTGAGGAGAGGATGATAGGATGAGGGAGACGATGAAAGATGGAGCTGAGCTCCAGCAGATTTCCTGGCTTTTGCTATATTTGGGGGTCACAGTCTGGGTGTTTATTTGGTACAAGCATTATGATGACCTTAAGGTCACTCCTCGCTGTCAGTGTTGACCATCTTCTCTCATTTAATCCATGTGCTCTTTGATTTGATCTATACTGAACAAGAAGAGTGTGGACCAGCCACAAGGGCTGTCTTGAGCCTGGGGTAAGCGAGACATTTGGTCCTCATAGGTGGGCCAGAGCAGACTAGATCAGGTAGGATTAGCAGAGGAGGTACCAAGCTGGATGCAGGGGGTGGATGAAGGGTTCTCAAGGTGTGTGAATACTGGTGGAACTCAGGGGACTTCTAGCTGTGATTTAGCTTTTATCGGATTCTCTCCTAGCATTCCTCTGGAAGAGCAGCATTGCACGGGTGGTGCTGAGGATTAGGGAAGTTCCTCCTGCCCTGCATGAGTGCCTTAAAGTGCTTACCTAGTCCCCCCGAGCATCTCATTCCCTTCAGCCTCACAAAGTGCCTCAGAGCTGCTGCCCTGTTGGATTGGAGAGATAAGGAAATCAGGGCAGGAACCAGGATAGTGACACTGGAAAAACATCTGTCTTCATGTATCTAGTTCTGTCCTTGGTGACACAGCATGAGAGACCAAGGAGACTTTCTGAGCTGCAACAACAAAGCATCAAACACCTCTGTATCTTCTGGCAGGGAGGGATACCTCCAGCCAAAGTGGCCACAGGGAGCAGCCAGCAATCACGCTGCTGAGAACCATGGACAATGACTCAAGAGATTCACTAAAACCCAAACTGGGTGTCAAACCAAGAGTGGGTGAGGAGCAGTGGAGGTTTTTACCTTTTTGAAACTTATTCTCTTTGTTTCCAAATCACATGCAACCTTTGGGAGATATTTCTTGGCAAAAGAGCAAGTTATGCTCCTGTCCACACAAGCTCTGATAGAAAAATTTGAGTTGAAACATTCAGCTATAGACTTTATTTTTTTTTCTCTCTCCAAATTGGACCATGAAAATGCAGACATGATTTTCTTGCCTTAACTTTGGCTTTTCCCCTCTCTATTTTGGTTTCCTAATGAGCAGCCACAGATCCTCTATGCTATCCTGCTACTGTAGGAAAAACTGGACAGGACCAAACCTAGTTGCTGAAATAATGAGGAAAATGTCTCTTTGCTTTCTGTTGACAGAGGTATCTCATTGCTAGTCAATTAGGCCTTTGACATGATCATCAGAATAAAACTGTAAGTGTAAATGGAGACATGTATTTTTTAAACTACTTGCTAGAATACTCATAGCCATCATTCCCAAAATCAGTGAATCTTGTCTCACAGGTGCAGTTACCACAAACTTTTTTTAGTGTTTTTATTTTCATCCAAGCATAACAGAACTTGACTCTAGATCACATACCTTCTGTTACTGAAATCTGAGTAATGCATTAAGTAATGGACGAATATGTCTGGATTGACTAATGTGGTTACAGGATTTTATCCTGATTTGAGATGCATGAATCAGGGATGAGAGGAGCCAGTTTTAATAAAGTGCAGATACCTCTTGGGGACCCCAGAGGGAAGGTGCTGTTTGGGTGCCCACACTACCCACCTGCATGTGGCACCCACCCATCACCCTGCCTTTTTTGTCTCCTCCCCCCCCTTTTTTTTGTTTTTTTTTTTCTTTTTTTTTCCTTTTTTTTTAGTTTCTTTTTTTTTTTTTTTTTTTTTTTGTCATTTTTTCCTGGAGCATTGCCTAAAGGAATGAATTAAGGCTGTTAGGGCCTGGGTTGATGTTGTGATGTTTATAGCCCCAATAGCGTGATGATTGTTTTATGGTGTTTGTGTTTTGGCATCAGTGATGCCGTGATGTTTGCGCTGCGATGTTGTCATTGAGGAGGGCAGGGCCATGGCTACATTACATATATGTATCCCATACGTGGTGTAAAATGCACATATAAATCACACAAATGCTGGATTCCTGGGGTGTGGGCTCGGGGGCCCTCATCCCCCAAGCAAGTGCTCATGAGGAACAAGTGCTCAGTCACGCAGCCAGGCATGGAATGGCTGAGGGTGGCTTGCAAACCCAACATCCTGCCAGGATGACCAGCACTGCAGGAAACCATACAATCTTCTGCCAAAAGAAATGCCATGTATTGGACTAAAAGTATGCAGCTCTTGCCTGTGTCTTCAGACAGCTCTCCTTAGCAAGGTGGAAGTGGGCCTTGGGGCCAGGATGCGTGGTCTGGAATTGCTGGTGTTCCCATATGGGTGTGGAGGTGGGCACTGAAATGTCCTTGGAGTGGTGTGGTATGCATGGATGAAACCCTTGTCCAGGAGAGCTCCCTGCTCTGCCCCTACTGGTCCTGTCACAGGGGCTGCTGGAGCCAAAGCAGAATGACAGAGCAGACCAGGAGGAACAGCAGTGCAACCAGTGGGCCATTGCCTTTCACCTGAGCGAAAGGCTTTCTCAGGAAATATTCTGACTACTTGCTGCTCACAATTTGATTTTTTTGAGCAATTTCCCTCTGAGTTAAAGACTGCTTGGATGCCTGCTCTTTTCCAATATATCCTTCTGCAGCTGAAGTGCCGCTGAAGACATCATAATGCAAATTTAAATACTTTTCTGCTCTCATCCATCAGACCAGGTACTGCTTCCCTGCATATCTTGCAGCCTTTAAGCTGAGTGTGAACCACGCTTCTGTCTCAGTGACCACATGTGAGAATTGTGCATTTCATGATCCCCTTTCCCCCCTCTTACTATTGTTATCAAACTTTTGTCACTAGTTTCTGTTTCATTAACCAATGTGTAATCTGTAAATGCCAGACCCCTGGTCCCATCCACAGGGCAGATCTAAATGTCCTTCTTTAGCTAAATTGTGTTTTTTGCTTGATCTGTCAGCACTCTTACTGCATATGCTCCAACAAACCAAGTGCCTTTGTTCTCCTAAAGCAATCCTGCCTCAGGCTATCCTTCCAGTAGACATTAGTTCTTTTGTTTGGATAAAAGGGTGTCATCACTCATTCATGATGAGAATATGATTCAGCCCCTTCTCCTCACATTCACGGTCCAGTCTTCATAAATACTTGCTTTTACAGCATATTGTATGTGTATTCAAATGGCTGACATCAGTGGGCCAAATTCTGCCCTAACATGAATGTGCTCCAGTCCTGCTGTTCATGTTGGAGCAATTGTAGGGAGTCTAAATTGGAGGAAAGTATGATCTGTTCCCAGTCCCATTCAGATGTTTGTTTGTTTGGGGTTTTTTAGCAGCATTAAAAACTTTAAATAAAATGTTTCCTGATCTGAAACAGCTAAGGTTCAAACAGCAGCCCATTGAAGTACACGATTTTTTTCCCACCTACTTCACTGAACTTTCGGTCCATGCCTACCAAGAAAGCTCCTTAGTGTTGCTGTTGTCTCATCAACTCCATGTAGATAGCCAACATTTTGGGTGCTCATTTATATTTACTGGAAGCACACTTCTAAAACGTCCCCTCTATGTGTTCCTTCTTCCTTTCTCTACTGAACTAAGTACTTAACTACTGCAATTTCTCTTCTAGGAAACTGTATTTGGGCAGGAATACCCCTGAAAGGCAGGGAGTAATATTAATAATAATGATAATAATGATAATAATGATAATAATGATAATAATGATAATAATGATAATAATGATAATAATGATAATAATAATAATAATAATAATAATAATAGTAATAGTAATAATAATAATAAAGCATCCACTAGAGCTTCTTTCTCTGCTCCTGAAACTTCAGATTTGTTATTATGTCTGTAAGGCAGGGAGTGGTGAGTGTAATCATTTCTCTCTGCTCTGAGGTTCCACCACTCTGATTTTCCAAATCAGAGCTGTACATGAACAGTATAAAATGTATGGACTGTGTCCCAAACTGGATCCCTGCCAGTTCAAGGGAGAACTGAGGATGTGAAAAGACTTCTAAAATTCATAAAAATACTTGGACTGCATTGATTTAGCTTCATGCTAGGTTTATTTAATGGAAGTGAGGGTGTGGTGTAAATCCCCATAGTTTGGGGCTTTTTTTCCTGATCAAAAAACTCCTAAAATTTGCTGCAATCGAGCTGAAAGATATGGAGAGATACAGGATACAAGTGACTTTAAAATAATTCCTCACAACATCTGTTAACACTGAGACGAGCTAATGTTGCTTTATTTCATGAACTAAGGAAGTGGAAAAGAGCCTTAAGGAAAACACATTAGGATAAGTTTAAGGAAGAACGTAGAGCATATGGTGGCACATGGGTAAGGAAGCCTGGATTACCTCAGTTAATAACTCACCCAACACACTTCTTTTTTAATCTCTTAATTTCCATATTTACCTTAAAGTGCTTCAAATAAGAGTTTCTCAAATCTAACTGTAGCTATTTAGTATATTAGAAAATTTCTGTTTGGTGTGGAAGGATTTGTGATTAGCCAAACATTTAATGGCCCTCTTGGTAATGTGTTAGGAAGCTTTCCTGACATCAAAATTTACTTTTAAGGAAAGCTTGTCCTAACAGTCAGAAAAGCCTCAAAAAGCTAATTTGTTGAGCCTTGATAACTTTTTAGAAGCTACTCCAATGCCCACTGAAGCAAGAGGAAAGGCTTCCAGTGACTTCAGGATATATTTTACTAGAACACTTAAGCAAAGAGTTGGCTAAAGTGAGTATGTGCTTTGAAGATGTTAACATACACGGGACTGTACCACATCCATGAATGATGTGTTCTAGTACCTATTCAGTTTATTTTATTAAGTAAGAGCATTTTTCATAAATCTACTCTCAACATTATCAGGACAAAGAGAATTTTCATTTCTGAGCTTGTCTTAGAAGGCAGTCAGTTAATTTGATTGGAAAATTAATGGGGCACGTAACTGGATGAATGGTGTTGACTTTATGGTTCTGTCTGTTCACTGCTGAATGACATATTGGATACCTTATGTGGAAAATTATGGCAAAAAGTAAAGTTATTCAGCAATTCTTTTTCTTTTTTCATTGTTGGGATTTTTGATTCTGACAGATAACAGCATATCTGCTGTATGAATCCTGACTTTTCCTCTCCAGAAAGGATGATGGGACTTTATGGGAATTCTTGCTCGTAAGTGTCATCATGAAAACAGGACCTGCAAAGCTTTCTCTGTGATTCACCACAACAAAAGGTCTTTTGTTTCAAAAGCCAGACAAGACTGGTATTGGGCTGCATACTTGACTAACACGTCATGTACAAAACCAACCACTTAAAATCATGGAAAATTCAGGACATCATAAATCTTACACCAACTGCATCATTTTATTTATTCAATTTTTTTCCAGATATTTAAAATAAACAAAATATGTTCCTTCATAGGCTGTAAGCACTCTGCCAATTTAGAACTGAAAAACCAAAATGCAATATAATTGACTCACTGCTTCTACCAAACTGAAGTAAATAAACACTGGAGCCCCATTCATCAACCAGTCCTTTTAAGGCTCCTCAAAGAGCTGATCCAACACATGGGTCTTCTAGCATGTCTAAAAGTCAATAAATACAGGTGGTGTCAGACTACAGGAAGGGATTTATGAAACCCTGGAAGATTTTTTTGTATCTTGCTAGCTATACTTTCTCTATTATATTGAAGGGAACATAATCTAGTCTCAATGTTTCTAATGCCTGCATCTCTGAGAGATACATGACTGAGTATTTGTCTTAGGATGGATCTTCCCTGGAGGCTCTGGGCTTCCTGTGCCCAAACCATCATATTCAAATCAGTCAAACCACTCAAAAGTAGCCGACCTGGGTCCCAGAGCAGAGATGTGCATCCCAGGTGTGTGATTACCTTCTGTACCACAACCTGCTTCCAATTAAATTGCAATGTAGCCCCATGTGGAGGATGTGCTGCAGGACTAAGCCAGAAATGACAAAAACATAGATGATGAGTGCAAGTTATCGCATCTGAAAGTAATGACTGTGGCCATTGAGGCAGGCGTGTGTAATAGAATCTCTGAGAAGCACTGTCAGAAGTGAATGTAGCCCCACTGAAGGGAAAGGACTGTCCAGGAAAGAGGACCTTTGTATGAATGGTGTGCTGGAGGATCAGAAGGGGATGGCACTGGGCAGCAGAAGCAATCACGGACTCAAGGGACTTGGAGAAACTGAGGAGGTATTAAACCACTGGTCTTGTTAAGTTCCATTACCCTGGATTTAAAGAAAAAGGCTCTGTGATGAGAGCCCTGAAGTTGTTAGGTGGCCTTCTGGCACATACATTTGGATCCCTAAAGCAGGGAGGCAGCTGAAGAGAGTGGCTGGGATGTAACACACAGCCAGGTGCTGCAAGCTGACTGTATTTGGAGATGGAAGGATGGTTTGAGAATGTTTGTCTACCTTCTCCAAGAAGAAAAGCAAGTAAAATTTGGATTTAATTTACTCACTGGAAAGGTGAATGATTTACTGATGGAGGGGTCACTTTGAATAGCCAGGAGCATATTAAAGTCATAATGAAGAAGAAATGTAAAAGAGGGTACAATCCACTTTTGCTTAGTAGAACATCAGACTCCCAAGCAAGTAAAGAATGACGCTGTCCTAGGACATGATGCCAACAAGTTCTGTCATTCCTGACCCATCAGTGTTGGGTAACTGGGTGTGTATTTCATGCAACGGTACCAAAGTTAGTGAAGATAATATGCACAAATAGAATATGAAGTGGATGGCAAACATTAAAGAAGTATGTTTGTTTCTTTTCCTTTGTGACTTAAATAAAATATCTCTTTGAGGCAGTCTGAATATTTTTCTCATTCTAAGGGTGACTAAAAAGAAAAGCAATATGCAACTTTAACCACAAAAATTAGCTACAATCTAGCTGATTTTAAAATCTATTTTTTAAAGTCAGAATAAAATTGGAAAATTTAAAAGGCTAGATTTGCTAGGCTAGTGGGTTCAAAGGGTCATTATTCAGGGATTAGGATGCTCACCCAAGACCACAGGGGTCCATGCTTCTCTGCCAAATGTGGATCAGAGCCTTGAACCCATCTTCCCTTATGACTGAATAGAGATTTTATTTCTTCAGCAAAAACCTGACCTAATTATGACATGTAGAGAAAAATTGATTACAGAACTGAAGCAAATGTCTGCTTATGTGCAGAAGATCGTGCCTTGATTATATTTGTGTGCAAAAAGAATAAAATGTGAACCAGTAGTATAGATTCTTGGTTCTTTAAAAAGGCCAGTTTTGTAAAGCTGAAAACAATTATAAGTCAGATCTACTGGGAGAATTTAAACAGAAAAATGTGAATGATAATTGCAAGCTGTTTAAAAACATTTTACTAAAAAGTCATAGTTGTTATAAACCAAAACAACATAGCTAAAGTGAAAGCTGTTCTACTATACAAAAACCCACATGTAACACTTGAAAGAAAGAATGACGCAACCAAAAATAATTTAAATCAGAAGATAGGAATGGTGATAAATTTGCAAGAGAAGCAAGAGAAGTGTAAGTCGAGGTGTTTGCCCAACATAGTTAAAGATCATACAAGTTAAGGACAAGAAGTTTTTGATGTATTTAGGAGAAGAGAATCTATCAATGCTCTGATAGGCTTCTCTCAGTGGATGAAAATAGTAGAATCATTTATACTAACATAGAGAAGACAAGAATAGCTTTCTGTGTTGGTTGGAAAAAAACAGTTGAAAATACATAATCCTGCAATAGTGATGATGTATTTTCCATTACAACAATAATTCAAGAAAATATTTTAACAGCAGCTACTAAAGTAGGTATGTTAAATGAGAGGCTTGAACAACTTCTGTCCACAAGTTTGAAAAGAACAAGTAAAAAAACTCCTTTGACTATAAATAATGGTTTTCTAAGAGACATTGAACACTAGGAAAGTTTGAGAAAACTGGAAAGATAGAGTCTTATTTGTGTGACATATATAGGATGAGAACACTAATCGTGCATTTCCATTTGACTTTCTTTGGTCTTAGAGAAATTAAAGTTGTTGTCAGACTGCTACTAACTCTGTGAAAGAGATTATAATTTCAAAAAATCCTTTTTCTAAATGTTTATGTGGCTAACTTGATATATTTTAAAAACAAGATTATTATCGTAAATGCAGCTAATAGTATTTGATGCAGTGTACTCTGTATGACATTAAGCTTGACACGTTGTAAATTTGATTACAAAACCAGTATTTTCTTAATTATAAATATTAAATATACAGATATGAAATCAACATGTCACACTGAAAGTGGGTTGAATGTTGGCATACTGATTGGTCTGAAAATTAAGTTGCCAGTGGAAATTTATAGTTTTCTTGATGTTTTGAATGGAGTCCTGAAAGAAGTGATGGCTGGTCTTCTGCCATTCAAGATGTTTTTCTTGGAGTTTACATATAATTGTTCCTAAAAAGTAACACAGGGGGAAAAAAGAGTAAAATAGAGACATCAATATTTAAGAAGCTGAAATCAACAAAGTAGTTTGTTTCTGGGGTTTTTTTAGTAGGATTTCAGTCAGATTCTGGACATCACTAACCATATCTACATTATCAAATGATTTGTCTGAATAGGAGTGGAGTAGCAGATTAAAGCAGCTTACACTGGGCTCTCTACATGTGGTGCAGTGTTTGATGTCCAATCAGACTTAGTTCAGTTCCCCAGACTAATCATCAGTTGCTCATTCAGATCCTAATGCCTGCGGCAGTGGCTGGATGCGTGTGGGAAGCAGCTTCCTGACTGTTTTCCCTCGGCAGGGATTCAGTTCCCCCAAATCAAATCCAAGTGGGTGACCTGCACCCATATACAATAAGTGGGGTTGGGAGGAGGACAGCACAACTCACCTCTGTACCTCTCTCCTGCACCACATGTAAGTGTTTGGTGGATCTGGCTATTAAATCTACAAAGAAGGTGGGACTGAGTCAATCAGGAGTTGCTGAGAGGGGCTGTCCTCCAAAGAGCTGGTCCTGAGACTGCTAAATAGAAAGCAGAAGGCTACCTCTGCCTTTGGCACCAGGGTGGGATGTTCTTAATGCTGATTTCCCCAATTGGAGAAGGGTGCTGGATGAATTGGAGAGAGTTCAGAGAGGCATGTGAATAATGAAAGGTCTGGAAAATACGTTTTACTATGATAGGCCTGAGGAGCTTGTTCTGTTTATCTAACAAAGAAAAGATTAAGAGGTGACTTGATCACAATCTATAAATATGAACATAGGGAACAGAAATTCTGTCACAGTTCACTCTTTTGCTCTGACAGACAAAGGAAGTGATCTACTCCAACTGCTGGAAGATGAAACTGGGCAGCCAGGGCCAAGATGAAAGCAACATATTTTTAAACCAAAAGACAATTAATCACTGGAACTGCTTCATAAAAGTGATGGTAGAGATTCTACTCTTCACCATTTCAGAACATAGATTGGTGTTTCTTATTACCTTTGTGCTCTAAATTACTTCTTCAGAACTTTCCCTTCTCTGTCCCTGCCAGAGGATCACCAAATCCCTTCAGAAAAAAAGAAATACACAGATGGCCTAGTAGAGCAGTTATCCTATGGCTTCCATTTGCAATCAGCTCAAAATTAAGACAAACTCTGTGTGTTTTTATTCCCTTTTTTCCCCTTCAGTTTTATTCACTTCTTTGTTGGCATGCGGAGGGATGGATATGCACATTTACACTCCCGCTACAAAGCTACAGATGCAATGACTGTTAACAAAATTTTGAGTAAAATGCTTTGTTAAATTTTAAAGATGTTTTATTCCCAACTGAAAATGTCCAGATTCCACAAATAGTAGTGTAATAAAAACTTTCATATTGATTTTTTTTTTTAATTTTGGCTGGGGTTGAAGTGACCCAAAATGAAACACTTGGTTCAAATTTTTCTCATAGGATTTTTCTCTACAGCAAAATCGAAATCTTCTTGTGGAAAATTTCAGTTTTGTAGTAAGTGCATTCCCATTAGAAAATAACTGCACTGTGAAACTCCCAGCCAAGTCTAGTAATGATGGTCATGACAGAGATGGGGGAGAGAGAAGGAGTGGATTTCATTACACTCTCTCACTCAAAAGAGAGGGAGAACTGAGCTACTCCATTCCCTTTGTTTTCACAGTCAAGTTTCCTGCCACTTCTAAAGCACAAACCCCTTATGCATATGCATTTATTGCTTGGGTATCAAACTGATAATATATTAAAAGGATTATGATTTACTGCTGTAATTATTGGCCTCCCAACTTTCACTCACAATTATTGTGTGCATATATCTTCCCGCTTGCAAAATCCCTACTTGCCCATATAAATGATGTGATTGCATTACTCTGTAATTTCTTTGCTGTCCTTACTGCTTATTAGAGCAAACACCTCAAAGTGTGCATGTATATATGTTGGGACTGCTTGGATTATCTGGCTCACTCCCTCTTTTTCTCTGTCTTAGGAGTTTTTCCTTTTCTCTTGCCACCCCACTTTTTTCCTGCTATAGTATATCACCCTGTATTTTTCCTCTCATTTTTCCGAGTGTCCAAATGTTCCTGTTTGATTTATTTATGTCTGACACTGTTTCAGAGTGCCCAGTTCATTTCCTTTGGGAGCATTCTGCGTTAATCTCTCTTCATTTGGATGCTTGTTTCCTCCAGCTCTGCTCTCCTACTCAGCTCCTCCAGTACATAGTTTTCCTCCTTTCTCCTGATTTTATTTGCTCTGATGTTATCTTTTTCTTCCCTTAGTCAGATCCCTTTTTCTCCTCTACCTCTTCCCATCTCTTTTTCTCCCCCCTCACTTTATGTTTCTCTTTCCTTTACATTTCTTCTTCCTGTGCAACCTGCAATGATCCAGAGGGACTCATTTTCTCGCCCTGTCTCTGCAAACGAGATCCACACTTCAGCCGTGCACTTTTCCATATCTCTGCTCTTCTTTTTTTTTTTCTTGCTTTATTTTTCACTTCTTCTTTCTATGCCTTCAGCCTTTACCTGTTGCCAGGCTTGTGTTTTGCATGACAGGGACATTCCTGCTCCCCAGCCCCTGGGGAACTTGAGAGCAGATGACAACCCCGGCTGTCAGTGTGCGGCCCCAAATCTCCCCTCGGGGTGATTCGGTGTCTCCCCAGAGCAGGACAGAAATGTTAAGGAGCTTGGTGGATAGAAATTGGAGGATGCTGTTGCCTGACCCGGTGCAGGAGCAGTGCCCTGCTCAGACTTGAAAGAAGTCATGGGGCTGTGTAGACAGTTCCATCCCAGGCTCTGGGCGTGCACCCTGCGCTGGCCAGTGCTAATAGGCAAGTAAAAGCCCCCCGAGGGCCACTCACTTCCCTCTTGTAAATCCGCATGTGGTTTGAACGGGTACTTTATGAGGTGCCTCTGTATACTTGATCCCTTGTATTTTTTCCTGCTGTGGAGCCTGAGGCTGTCTTTCACAGCTCCTGCAGTAAACCAGGGCCTCGGGATCTGGAGTGGCAGGGACAGCACAAGCAGTGAGTGTCGGCTTTCACAGAAGTGGCAGGTGCTTTCATCAGAGCTGCCGTGCAGCCCTGCCTGCCCTCCTGCACGCTGCTGCACATGCTGCAAACCCAGGCTGCTCTGGCACACCCAGTGCCTCCCCACTGCTCAGGTACTGCAACTCTTGGCAGGCTTTTGTCTGGTTTTGTCCCTTACCATCACAGGAGACGGGCTCTTTTGGGCCCTTTGGAGTTCTATAGCTGTCTTACTGCGTGAGTGAAAAGCAAACAAGGAGCTAGGACAGCAACAGAAGGCCTTGAAAGAGGTGATGGTAAGGAAGTGCATGGAAGACCAGCTGCTGTACCTCCTCCACACCCATTCACTCCTGTGAGTCAGTGCCACAGAGCATCTCCTCTGCCAAGAAGCTTGGCCCCCTCACACAAAGAGGATGTGGCTGATTGCTGACTTTGCCTTTCCTACAGGAGAGATGGTAGTGGGACTTCTGGGACCTCTCTTTGCACCTTGGCAAGATGTACAACTGCTTTGTGAAAACCAGCATCTGTTTAAGGCTTGTAAGGACCATCAGAATGTATGTCTCAAATCCACAGAAATAAGCTATTGTGGAGATCTCTGTAAAGAGGTTTTAGGTAGTCATTGTAAATAAGCAAAAGTTATGTGAAATGCTCCAAAATATCTCTTTCAAAAGTCTTGAGTGTGGTGGACACAGACTGCAGCATTTTTGAAAAAATATGAAAAAAATATCAGTGTCTTTTTTCCCTGACCCCTGCAGTTTCATGATGTTACAGGAAGAGAATGAACTGGCTACAGACAGGGGTTTTTGGAGTTGCTGTCCTATCAGCTAGTGATTATCAGATTGTCTGTCTGTAATGACATATCCAGTCATATGTTTTCTCCATCAAGGCCCAAATAAATGAAAGGAAGAAACAAAGGAGTGCAAGAGTCCAGCACTTCATACTTCAAGAGCTGTAACAACAAATACTAGGGAGGAATTCCCAAGTGAGAAATGATACCAGTTCAAGGTCACATAAACTTATGCATGGAAGTACATTACAAGAAAACTAGAAAGCTATTTTGGGGACAGACATTGTTTACTGGATGCTTGGAGGGATTATTTTTTATTTTCAGTGCCTGGGCTGTGGGTTAGCAATTGAACCAAAGTTTCTAAAGCAAGGGGCTGGGAATTGGGGGATTCTGTGTGCTGCTTCTGGGGACCAGAGGCTAAACTAGTCCTTCTTTACTGAACCTCAGGAAAGTTCACATTTTTCACAGTTGGGACTATAATCATTATGTGCTCTTAGTAGCATTGCAGAAAAAGTTAATTTCTTAGTTTGATGACAGTCAGTTTCACAGGGCAGAGCTATTTGTTTTTGTCACTGAAGTCATTGAAAGCAACATGGAGCCAGCTTTCTCTCTGTAGAAGGTGTGTAAGTGGGGCTGTTCCTTGGAGAAACGCTGGTTTTCAGAGAGCTCCCACACTTAGTGTGATGTATGCTGATTTTTGCCCCTAGCAGCAGGGGGTGTGGGGAATCTTTTGAGTCCTCCTTTCCTACCAGAGCTACGCAGGGGCAAGCAGGCATCCCAGGGACCAGGAAGAAATGCTGATGACAGATGACAAGGCCAAATCTCATGAGAGGCGAGAGCAGGAAAGGGAGCCCCAGAGCACCGATAGCTGCCTGCCCCCTCCTTCCTTGCATCCCTGTGGGTGTCTGTGCCCTGGGCAGCATAAGGGATGTCCTGGCACTGTAGGCAGTGCTGTGAGCAGAGCCCAACCAGCCTTTGCACAGGAATTGCCAGCACCCAGCCTGGGGCAGGAGCACGAGCAAAGGCTGACCCATGTACAAATGTCTTTCTTTTGGCTTGTTAGGGCTGCAAGCTCAATGGAGAACTGCTTGAACTAACCAAAACTCTGCCTAAAGTTAAACTGTCTGTCAAGTCACACAAGAAAATGGGCCTTATTTCCTACCTTCCTGTGGGACCTGGAGTAGTTTATGATTTCTCCAGGAGGGACCTCTCCTCCTAAACACACCACAGTGGGCCTGAGAAAGTCATTCCAACAGGAGCATCACTGACGGTGATATATTTCTGCTGGCCACTTCAAATTTGCCAAACAAATGGACAGCTTGTATGAAAAAAGTCCCCTGTGAGGGCTAATCATAACAACATTTGCACTGCTCAACCCTTGCTCCATTCAGTCATTGCAGATGGTGAATGTGTCCTCATGGGGACTGTCTACTGTGCCTTTGCTGGCATGTGGGGCTGCCCCCAGCCTGGGAGTGCCTCCCCATTATTATTAATAATAAATTTGAAGGACTGGCATGTACTGCCTTGCTTCCTGCAACAGCTGAAGCCAAGTCAGTAAAACAGGTCTAATTTTAGAGCAGCCGGGGCTGAGCACAGAGTGAGACCAAACCCGGGAAATTTTGAGTTTTCATTGTTTCCTCAGCTGTGGGTGAAGATCTCTCATGGATATTTGGGAGAGTTTTTCCCAGATACGTGAGCTTTCGCCTCTAGCTGCATCTCACACATGCTCTGTCTCCAAAACCCTGGTAACATCAGCCTCTTTTTTCCCTTTGTTTTCATGTCTTTAAAGTGGGAGAATGTTATTTTCCTACAGTGCTTCAAAAAGGGAGAAATTAGTTGTGAGAATTCATAATGAACATTGCTCAAGTGTTTGAATAATAAGATGTTGAGCGCTTTGTTTTGTGAGGTAGTGCTTCAACGAAATGCAATTTGTTTAGGCTTCCTGGGAAATTATGAAATGCATGTGTATGTGTGTGCATGAAGGGGGCAGGGAAATCTGAGACCAGATTTTATGTGTGCAGGGAAAAATTTACAGAACCGTGTTTTCTGACGACTTCTTGCCATCAGTCAGTTTAATAGTGCTGCGTGCTGCTTAGCTTCTAGCGTTTTGTCATTTGGCAATAGCAGAGGGGAAACCCACAGTGAGGCTGGTCCCTGCTTCAGTGCTGTGTATCTGGAAACCTTAACCAGCCCCTACTGCACTGCTGGACATGTAACCCTGACACTTTGTCATGTGGAAGGCTATCAGGTAGCACAGCGGTGCAGAGTCCTTTCGGAGGGCACAACGGAATGTGCTGCACAAGGAAGGGTACCCTTTGCCCAAGAGGTTTTTCTTGTAAACAAACTGACCGACAAGCAGAAACAAAGCTATTGAGCCACGACAAAGAAAAAGGAAAAGTCACACTTCCTTTGTGTTCAGCAGACTGTTGTCAGTCGATGAAGTCTGCTATTATTGGCCTTAGAGAAGGCCTATTTTGTTACTGAAAGAGGTTTTCCTGTTCTCTGGATGGATTAACTTGAGCTTAGAATATCCCACTCTTTTTATTGCAGGCTTTTATCTCTGCCCATTTTTTCAACATCCTCCAGAAAACAGGAGTCAGCTGACAGAGTTACACTGTTGGAGGTGAGAGATGTTGACTGCATTATTTTCATTACTGTTTTTTACTAAGTCGTCATACAGCATTCTTATTTAATACCTCTATGCTAATTAAAACTATAATTTAAAAACACTTTCATGTGTTTTGTCCTCCTTTGGTCTGGGCACCAGAATAAGCATTTGCAAGGTTATTTATTTGTTTTGGAGCAGAGCATCAGAAAAGTGAAAAAGCAAGGGAAAGGCTCCTTGAGTGCAAGGCACACTGTACCAGTTCCAATGTTAAACTTAAGTCAGGCTTCAAACCACAGACCAATTATAAGGTATTTCCATTAAATATTTAATTACACTGAAGCTGTATTATGGATGGACAAGAAAAGGTGTTCCCATGGTGTAACGTAACTATCCCTCTACTTTGGTCCTGAAGACTGAAGGTTTCTAGCAGTTTCTCTCCCTGCAATCCTGCTTCCTACATTTTTAAATGTTACGGCTGGAGGGATTGTTGTTATTATATATTACAACACGGTCTGTGGGATTGTGGAATCACCAGCTAGAAAAGATAGGAAGATAGCCCATCTTTAAATAACACATAGAAGACAGTTTATCCCATTCCTAGATAAATTGTTGCAGTGTTTAATTCCCTCTCTAGTTAAAATCTTGGTATTTATCTAGTTCAGATTAATATAGTGTCGGATTCCACCTACTGGATGTTGTGTCTCTGTCTACTAATTCAGAGATCCCCCATGTACAGGAAATATAATACAGCTACTTGCAAGCTAAAACCGAACAAAATTTGGTATTTTCACACAGTGGGCAGATGCGACTTGTCAACATTTGTTTTTACTCCAAATGACACACAGAGAAAAGCCTTACTGACATAAAGGAAACCCAGAATGGAAGCATACAAACAAACAAACCAATCTAAACAAAATTATCATTTTCTTTAATGTAGGACCCTTGTTGTTTGATTGTACTAAATGGATAGTACAGGGCTTTGTTTTGTGTCAGTTCAATATTAAAAATAAATATTTTCCCATAATGCGGCATTGCTCCTGGGAATTACAGCCTGAACAAACACTATCCTTATTCAGTTTAGGCAGAGGCTTCTTGGCTGGACTACAGCTCCTGTAATGTTATATACAACTCTGAATTAAGTGACAAATTACTCTGTGGCTGGCCTGTACGAGAAAACAGGTACCTATAGCACCGATAAATGTGTTCACAAGAAGGTGAAGTTTAAAGTTTCCTTCAACAGAAAAAAATGAGAAGCAGAGGGGTTTACAGTGAACTATTTAATTTTGCTTGTGCTGAAGGAAAATTAACATTATTTTTTCTTTATAGAAATTTCTATGGAAATTTTGTTTTCTATTTTTGAGACAGAATACTCAGCCAGCACTATTATAAACCACAGATAAATCACCATTTATCCTCCTATTGGATAAATTAAATGAATTGAGATTTACTTTTTTTAGGAACTCACTAACAGCATTTGCCAATTGCAAATATATTTGCATTTCTTTCTTGAACTCTTTCCTGTGTGTCAATAGTATTTTTTAAAATGTGAAAATTGAAGCTGGACCTGCGCTCCTTTCACTATTAATATTCCAAAGAACAGTGAGCATCTGCCTTTCCATCCTTGTGTTTTATAGTCTCCTGTTTGCAAATACCAAGATCCCTTTTTTCCTTTTTGTCTCTTTTTTGAATTGAATGAAAAACTCTTGTGCAGCTTGGCTGGTTATCAGCCATGGTTTCTAAGTCCTTTTCAAAATTTCTCTTTCTAAAATATAGGCCAGTTCTTCAGTGTACAAACTATCTCAGATATTCAGAGTTATGTTTAACTGTACATTAAAATATGTTTGGTTGTTTTTTTTTTCTGTAGAGGTCAAGTTACGATTCAAATTAAATTGTATGTAGAACAGATCTGCTTTTCTCATTATTTGCCACTCTATGATTTTTGTGTCATCTGCACACTTTGCAAGAAATGGATACAGATTTTTTTATACTGGATCACAGATAAATATATGAAATAATGAAAGCAAATAAAAATGGGCCTCCTGTAAAAGATCCTCACTGTAAGGGCACTCTCCATTGAGTTGCCCTGGGGATTTCTCATTTCTTCCTGTGTTATGTGCTACACTGCCTTTCTAGAAGACCCATGGCATATTGTGCCATGCTGAATGAACTTGGACATTAGCAGGAGTGTACGACATTGGAAGAGCTGTGTAAGATGGTGAACCTTTGTAGATGCTGTCTAAAACCACCCTGCTGAGTTTGGGAACATAAAATATTGAATTAGAACTGAATGTTATCCAATCTACCCATCAATACCCCATTTTCCACCTAATTGCAAAACAGGTCTATTCTGCATCACTGGCAAAGGCCTTAATCTTTTTTGTCTACTCTGATTATTCTCTTACACCTATGGGAATTGTGTTTATAACAACTGATATGTTTATAACCTTAGTGATATAAGCTAGGAACACATACTTGATGCTTTGATACTAGGCTACTAAAGGCATGACATTATTTTTTTTAAATTATCCAAGTTTTTTCCATTGCATTTACATTTTATTCTGGAAGGTTGGTTGTTTTTCCTAAGCAGGTAAAAGAAGAAAGAAAGGAGAGAGTTCCCAGTGTTTAAGAGCAAAAATATCTGGAGCTAGAAGTGTGACTAGTGTGTTGCAGTCCCACAGAGCGATACTCCCCCGCAAATCATAGCCATGGGGAGAATGTGAAATTTTGTTTGAAATTCAGTCTTCTCTTCTTGCAAGCATGTTTGATGCCCTATTTACCTGCACGAAATATCCAAATCTCCCATAACAAATCTAGGCTGTTGACAACTTTTAAATTATTAAGTTACATCTGTGTTAATGGATTACACTCAGATGACACAAAGCTGAGGTTTTACTTTCAGCTATCCAACAAAAGGGGTGGGTCCATGAGGAAATATTTATTAAACCAGTATCACTGTGTCTGTACCTGGGGTCTGATGGGCTCTGCTTCTCTCATGGCTCTTCAACAAGAGATGATAACCGTGATCACACCCAGGCTTGAAATGCCAGCTTATAGCACGAGATCATCTGTTGACCAGCACAGCTGCAAAACCATAGGGTGAGTTAAGTTCAAAGGCTGCTTTGAGACACAGAGAAAACAGTTCAAGGTACCCCATGCTGATATTTGTCAGCAGAGGATGTTTTTAGTGGCCATCAGTGTGGTGTCTGTGTGGGAAGTGTCTGCTGGAAGCCTGTTTTGGGGTCATTGTCTAAGGGACTACAAGGTGTTAAACATCTCCCACTCACCTTGGTTTCTCTGAGACCTGCATTCACCTGTCAAGAAACAATGGAAAACCTGTGCATTAGTATTTACTGAGGAAACTCCTATTGAGCTTGGCTGTGATATAAAAGGCTCAGGCTGGAAGAACAGGAGTTTGTGTTCACCATCACGTAGGTGTGTTAATTAGGGATGTGGTTTATTGGTGGGCATGGCAGTGCTGGGTTGATGGTTGCATCTGATGGACTCAGAGGTCTTTTCAAACATAAAAGATTCTGTGCCTCTATGATTCCATCCTGCCCCTTAGTGTCAGTCTTGCAGGGTGTTCCCAAAGGCTGTCAGTGATGCAGGAGAGTGATCACCCCAAGACAGTACCCAAAGTGTTCATGGGATTTTGCATGACAAAACTGAGTGCAGGAAGCTCATCTAGAGCAGATATTATATGCAAGATTTGTACAGGGAAATGACTGCTCCACTGGAAAATCCAAAATTGAAAGGAGTGGAGGGAGCCAGTTCCCTGGTCATTGAGGATAGAAATTCTCTGATTTCAAGAAGAGATACAGCTTTAAGAAATAAGTCAGAGAGGAAACTCTTTTTCTCCAGAATAGCCTTGGGCTAAACTCAGCTCACAGGAAACAAACCAAGGCCATGCATCTTACATATACCCACATATACCCACAGTCATGGATCAAAAGCGAAAGTGCTCATTGTTTGCACAGAATTTGCTGAATACTCCAAATACAGTCATGTATGAATCCAGGGAAAGCAATGAAAGGGAAAACAGTTGTTTGGGAGAACAATTTGTTAGGATTAATTTTTCTGGTTTTATTCCTTCTTCCCAGTTCTCTGGACTGGAGGGTTGTTAGTAATATTTTAAAAGTTGGATACAAAATCTAAGTTAAACTCATCCTTGTGCAGAGACCCAGCCTTAAGGCTTTCATTACATTACAGTGCCATGAAAGCCTGGTTTTAAAGGTTGCCCTGGTGTGTGGGCATGCTTGCACTCACCCTCTGTGATCTAGTGATGCTCCAGATCACTGCCTGCAGACCCCTGGTTTCTTACCAGGTCCCTATTTGCATAAGAAAAGACTTCCTATTTTAAAACCTTCTCTAACCTACAAATTAGTGTAGATGAATGGCCTCTTGTTGGAACTGGAGTGGTTATCCAAGTTCCAACAATAGCACAGCCAATGCCAGATTTTAAACCCTCATAATGTATATAATTGTGTGATATTATACCAGAGGGGAAATTTGTTCTGTAGCCCAGCTGGTGATTAGCTTTACATTGAGGCATGGAGATTGGATATCCCTTGAAACTTTATCCTGGTTAACGTAACTACAGCTGGTATTTTGTGGTATAACAATACAACCCTTACTCCTGAGAGCTGTCCCATTGGGACAGACCTGGAAGTCCTCACTTGGAGTTTACCCAGGTAGAACTTTTGCCATCTTCAATTGAAGTTTTTACCCAATAAAGTCCAAGTGTGAGCACCAGAAGATGATGCACCAGCATTTTTGTTGGTTGGACAGTGTTTTTTCACTTGAGTAAGGTTTATTGATCAAACCTCAAACTAGACCTAAATATCTGCTAGAGATGTAGGAATCACTAAGCTGCATTTTACTACTAGTTCAACTACACTAATATCCCCGAATCACTGACAGCAGCTACAACACTTCTACTGGGGTTACTCTTAAGTCAGTATTCTGTGCTAAGTCTATTTATACCTGCTTATTCTCTAGGAACACATTAACCAGTCATTAATGGATGGCTGATAAACAGAGCCATATCCATTTGCAGTACTTTCTTTCTGCATTACCACTTCTCAATGTGCATGCTCCTACTGTGCCTTTTAAATCTCTTTCTTGAAACTTCTGAACTGAATTCAAAGTGTTTGCTTTGATGGGTATTTCTAGAAGATTAACTGGCTGTCATGAAAATCTCCCTCATGCATCACCCTCTTTTGTTTTCATTTTTATTTTTGCGAAAATAAAATTCAAAATTATTTTTTTAAAGTTACATCGCAACAGTATGGTTGTTTTTGTGTTTAGCTAATTTTGGGAAAAATCTGTTTTCCCATAAAAAGTGAAACAGCCCAATACCAGACAAAAAGCATATGAAAACCAATGCCATCTGACAGGAAATAAGATTCTTCCTTAACTTTCATTCTGACTGTTAAAAAAATTTGGCTCGGAAATGCATTTCGAAATTCAATTTGAAAAATGAAAAATGTCAATGACACAATTTTTTTTTTTTTTAATCAAGTGGAAACAGGGCTGGAACTCTTTAAGAGTAAACAGAACAGATAAAGTCTTCCCTGAGAAAACAGTTAAATCTGTGTGCCATGGATATATTTATTTCAAAGATGTGTGGTAGCAGTAATCTTTAGAAGGTATTTAGGCATTGCAAACAAATCTGTCTTCTTTCACTTGTTGCATTTTGCTTCATGTTCAATGTATGTCTTTTTTAGTCTAGAAGAGTATGGATAGAAACATTTTCTTGGACTTCTACACACACTGCACTTTTTGTATATATCTACCATATGTTTTCCTTTGTCCATTGTAAAATAAATGGTCCTGTTTATTCTTTTTTTACTTATATCTCCTGTAGAAATTCCCTCCCACACTATTAATTCTTTGAATCATTTTCTTTGCAGCATTTGGAACCTTTTAAATGTCCTCTATGTCTTGTTAAACACGATCAAAAAGGACTCCAGTGCTGTAGATGAGAGCATGTCTTCAGCCTTTTCTCAGCATAACAGTCTAGATTAAGTTTCATTCTTTTTATTAAAAAAAAAAAAAGTTTAGCATCTCTGGGCAATGAGCTATCACCTTCATAATGAAAATACAGGAGAGTAGGGGTCCCAGTCTGGTTGGGTTAGACCACAAGTCGCCATATCCTAAGAGATTTTTGATTGGCAGAGTTGGCTGAGTTGGAAGAGCAGAGAGCAGGGCAGGCTGGAGGGATACTTCTCCCCACCACCCTCCCCACAGTCTGTCTCAAGCTGCAGCTAAGCCATCATTTTTATAGCCGCTAATGGCCTATTCTCTACTAATCCAGGGAATCCCTTTTTGACCACTTTCATACCTTTGCCTTCCACAAACCTCTTGCAACCAGTTGTGGGACTTTGCATGTAAAACTACATCTTCATTTGCTTCATGGTTTAATGGATGCCCCTTGGAACTGGTACTGTGAGAAGGAATGGTGTCGTTTCCCACCTATCTCTGTTACACCATTTGGGATTTTATTTTGTTCTCCATCCTTTTCTCTTTATCATTTCCTTGAAGAGCTGAAAGGTTCATACAGTGCCGGGAGCTGAATGTTAAACTAAATCTTTAAAGACATAGGAAAGAAAAACTCTGATTTACTGAATGTGCTATGATGGATGTGATTAAATTCTTTAGAGTAAAAACTAATTGGACTTAATTGCAAGTCCAGTTTTCCAGTAGAAACATATGTAGAATTTATACATTTGGCTCGTACATTCTGCAGAGGCTCCTATGGCCAATGAAAAGATATAAAAGAACTTGGAAAAGTGTAAACAATACAATTCATTGAACTAAATACTTTGGATAAATCGAAAGGCACTGGAATTCATGTTTAAGCACAGTACTGTAGGGAAATCTGAGGAAAATTCTGATATTGAAGAGTGTACCAGAAGGTAGAAAAGAAAGAAAGACTAAGAAGTGCCCTTGAAATAATTTCCAGTTTACTTTTATCTTCTGAGAGCTTTGATGCTTAGTTGTGCTGTCTGTGAACCTGTCACTTGCTTTATAAATGAGTGGTGTTACCCTCAACATCCAAGGATGGTTTTGAATCACAGAATATCACATTTTCCAGGCAGTCGAAGTGTGCCAGCTTGGGCGCATGCAGCACAGTGCTTCAACACTCACTGGGGCGTATTTCCGTGAGCTTTTTGGAACTGATATTGGTGCCGTCTGACTTGTTAAGTATGGTGATGTGTATTCAGCAGCCACGCTTGCACACAGTCTTGCTGAGAAATTTCACATTGAGAGATATGCATTTATTCATACCAAATGCTTGAGTAACTGTCAGCCTACAAGCTCTGTTGAGTCTCTCTAATGTCTGTCCTTCAGTGGTGTACTGTAATTTTGAATCAAGTAGTAAATTCTCTCTGCAGACCAAATTTTTCAGCATTTACCAAAGACTAATTGCAAACTCTCTCAGTAAAATCTTTCTGCTAAATGTATGCATTACACATTAAAAAACTATCTAAATAGGGCATATCTTAGGATTTAGCAGGGAGTTGGCTGAAATGTCTCATGATTGCTTTTCAGTCTTCAAGAAAATTATTCAGAAGGAAAGGAAACAAAATATCATAAAGCAAGAAAGGGAGGATAGGCTCGGGCTGCATTACAATGAACACAACAGGCTCCCTGGGGAAAGTTAAGGAAACTGGTACTGTGCTAATTCCCTGCCAAACCCTGCTCCTCAAAATGATGGAGAGGTGCTCACCTTTCACCAGAGAAAGAAAAAAAGCCAAAGAGAGCTTTAAATATATCTTGGGGCACATGAGAGCTTCATGTCAGCAGCAGCAGCGCTTAAGTTGTAGGAAAGGGCCAGGTTCATCCAGGACAAATTTCTCAAGAATGAGCAAGGGCTCACAGCATGATACAACACATCATGTGGGCAGCTAAATCTATGCCCTGCAAAGATGTCTGGTGGACTAATATGGTTATCTTACCTTTATCTTATCTTTATGCCAATAAAGGTTGGAGGAAATGAGCCCCCTGAGCTGCATGGGATCCATGGAAACAGAGCAGGGCTAGTAGGGGGCATCTTGCAGAGGGTATGAGGGCTGAGCTCCGAGATGGTGACTGAGCCCCTGTGATCCACAGAGGGACCAGGGAGGGCAGCTGCAGCTCCCTGTAAGGCTCTCATCTGCTCCCTCCTCCAGGCATGGAGGCTGCCCTTGGCATACTCTCAAGGTGGGAGAGAGGTGGGGAAGTTATGTCCCTGGGAATGATTGTGAGGAGGTGCATGTGAAGAGCAAGTTTCAGGGGCAGGCAGCTTGGGGTGTTTGTGCAGAGGATGAAGAGTCCCTTACACTTGAGGAACAGCTCCTCAAGCCCTGTGACTGTTTTGGTAATGTTCAGGTAATTTATCAGTGAGGCACTGGTCTTAGAACACTTTTTCCTCTTTGGCAGGAAAATGATTACCTATCCAGCTATTGGAAACATTGAAAAAATTCACACTAATGAATCTCTTTCTGTTGCCTTCATTATTGTGTGAACCACAACAATTTCGAAGATACAAGTATTTTCCATCAAGACTATGAATAACAGCACTTGGCAAAACATCCCTATAACAAAGAATAAGCCTCCAACTTTTTTAGTGACTTTACATACAATGTTCCTTAATTACTGGCAAGCATGTCAAGAGTCTATTCCCACATGTGTCAACACTTTCTTAATACACTATAATTCATCATGTTAGTATGGCAGAAACAAGGTACTCTACATCTTTACACACATCCTTCTCCAACTTCTAGTCCTGAACTGAGTATTAAATGAACAGAAAATCTTCATCTAGCAAACAAAGAACAGACCACAGCATCGAAACAGTAAGGTCCCCTGAGTCAATCAAAGTCATACATCACAGAGCACTTTATCATATTCTTCACAACACTGTCTAAATCCAAGAAGCACTGCTTTATTGTCAAAAGGACATTCACTTAATAACAGCAGTAAATCCAGAAAGGCAGGCTAATTTTAGACAGAAAACTTGGCTAAGAGAGAACCCTATCATTTCCCACTCCTGACATTTTTATTCATTGAGTTCATTTTCATGCTAGTTGTGTGATTAAATGCAGATAGGGATTTATTTCCTTTTAATAAAAAAATACACTCTTCTGAAAAAAGCCAAAATTGCAAATAAGGGACCTGATCCTTTTCCCACAGAAATAAACAATAGTTTTGTTGTTGGCTTCAGTGATGACAGGAATCAAATCCATGAATCTCTGTTGGAAGAAAAGGTTAAAATTCCATTGGAAAACTCTTCTTGGACCATACATTAACTCTGTCAGTTCTGGGGGCAACCAAGAACCAGCATGATTTTTTTTCTATTCTGTATGTGCAAATGTATGCGGCAGTATAGGGAGACATTTCATAAAGAAGCAAGTGAAAATAAATCTGTCCTCAGTGTGTTGAAGTGAAATGTTTTATTTTCACTCATAAACCAAAGTGCTTGCTGTATTTTTGTGTTGCAGTTTTATTATTAACAGTGATATAATCTCCCTTCCTTATGCATGGATACTTGTGCAGAGCCAAGAATCTTAGATGAAGGAAAGAGGTACCATGTAGTGAAAGTAAACATGAGAAATGCTGAGTCTTTTGAAGAACTGGATCTGAGCTCCAGAGACAGTGTACATATTCCCTATTAGTCACTCAATCAAAAGTAACTGGGGTGCATATGCATTCAGCATAGGATCTGAATTCTTTTCCTGGGTAGTAATTACTTGGGTAGAAATTGCTTGAATTCCACTAATGACCCTATTTTGATCTTGTTTATGCCACTTTAAACCTGCCAGGACTCTGCTGAATCAGCTGAGCTATTCTGTAGTAACAAGCTTGAAAGACATTTTAAAAGGTGGTGCTCAGAGAATTGGGTATTTTTAAAATGATTTGTGTTCTTCCACAGGCAAAATGAAAAAAAAAACAAACAAAAAAAACCCTCAAACAACCCCAACTTAGTAAAAGTGAAAAATACACTTTCCTTCATCCTGTACATTGCTCTACATTGGCAGTGCAAAAGCAGTTATTTTTTTACCATAGCTGTCCTGGCTGAATTGGCTTTGTGGCAGGAGAACAGGACAAGAACTCCTCTGCTTACTTTTTCATCTGCTCCACAGATGCTTCCTGCAGTCTTTCGGTTACTGTATGTTAGCAGGCGAATCTGGGAAAATAGTTCCTAATAAGAAACTCAATAAATTTCACCTCCTCTCTTCTGTTCACAAAGTTTCCATCATCTGACCACAATTTTCATTCATTTGCTCATTACTGAAATTTATTTGGAGTGATTCATCAGATAATTTCTGTGAATAATTCTTGGTCTGTAACTTGTTTGCAATCAGTTGGTCATGAGCATATTGATACTTGAAATTCAAGCCCTTTTGGCTGCATGCAAAGAATGATCCCTAAACGACTGTGTTTAACATTCAGAATATTTTTTTCCAATGCAATTTCTCTCCATTACATGTTTCAACTTGACTTTGCACAAATATTCTGCTTTATTAATTTTAGGTGATTTTGGGTGACCAGATCTTGCTGCAGAAGTATCATGTTCAAATATTCACAAAAACTGAAAGCAAGAGGATCTGCAAATGCGGGTCAGGCCAAATTTCTGACCATACTGAATGAATGTTTTCATGACCTCATGTAGAACTGACAAACTTATGTTGCAGCTTTGGCATTATTCTGCTCCTAATTAATTTCACTGTAGTTCTACAATTGCTGTGACAGAATGATAAACCTATTCTTAAGCATAGATATAGATGTTTTCTGGCTTCTGTGCAATGATTCTTCTGCAGACTCTTTATAGAACATGCAAAAAGGTTGTGTTATCATCACTTCATGTGTAAAACACACTATGAAAATACTAGTGCATTTGATTCAATGTAAGGCATACTCATACTATAGCGTGGTTTGGACCCAAATATGTTTGCTGCATCAGCCAGAACTTAAAATTTTAATAGAACTTATTTCTTAAGGCAATTGTTTGATTAAACAGGAACATCCCAAGCTTTTCTGATAGTTTCTAAATGAGGCAGTAGGAGTTTTAGAGTTTTTTTCAAGTATGTGATTCAGTGAACAGAGTAAAGTGGAAGGATTCTTAAGAGTAAAGATGGGCTTGGAAAGGTTTCGTCCCTCCCCTACAATACCTTTTTGGAAAAAGCTTTCGCAGTTAGCATGCTTAGGTGCTTCTTGCACTATTGAATAGGATTGCCAGAAGGAGTCTATTTCTCAAGGCACTGCCTGCAGCCAAGTTCTGTTCTGTTCTGTACATGGTAAAGCTATGTTGCTTAGCTTTCAAAATATAAAATAACCTACTCATCTCAAATCTCAGATGCTGCATTTAATCCTGCTATTGTCTTTACTAGATCACTAGGTAACTGTTGGAGTAAAGCATTCCTGTGTCAAACAGGTCTATACTGCCTTGTAGGTGATAGAGACCATAGGGAAGGCAGACATTTATTTACCCCTCATCCTCATCAGGTTTGATTGAGAAATATGCGCCATTTTTTTTTCTCCATAGAATTAATATTTTTTCATTGTGTGGGCTGATAAATGTTGTCTGGCAACTTGGCATGAGTTTTCACCAGCAACTGGAAACTGCACACGTTAGAAAACCCTACTGCAGACAACCTGGTTACAGTCCTTTTCCCCCTGATGAGGATTGTCTGATCTAATGAGTGTGAGCTATTTCACTTCCACCAAAGGAAAATTATTGCTTGTGATTCTTTGGCCAGTAGTAGCTCATTCTGACCAAGTATGAGTGTTTCCTTACACAAGCCCTAACAACCTACAGACCCTATGAGTCTGATTCCCATTCACACCAAAGGCAGTGTAAGTAAACACCTTCAGGTACCTTATAAATCACACTTGAAGCTCCTTACATAGCTGAGCTTATAAAGTAGCTTTAATGTAACAGAGCCACTCACTACTGACTTTAGATCTAGGACAAATTCAGTCACCGTACAGCAGCTGGAGAATAGCCAGGGCAGGACTCATTGCCCTTCTCCACATGGGTGCTCTCCAGCTTCCCTGTCTTGGGATGCAGATAAGTAGTTGTTTTGGAATGGCACTCCCTAACTTAATGCTCCCGCAGAAATTCTCCTCATGCTGCTCAGTCGCTCACTCCCCTCTCTTCCCCTGCAGCAGGCTGCAGAGGAGAGCTGGAGGCACGAAAGGTGAAATTCACAAACCAAGGACGATTTACTGGAAGCAGCAACGAGATATGAGAGCAAACAGTAACAGTAACAATTGTGAATATCAAATATAATTAATATCAAACTGTACACGATATTTAAAGCATTCACAGAGGATTCCTTGGAACTGGTGATACCCCACTCCTCCCTCTGCCACTCTTACTTGACTGGAAGGGACTCTGTCTACCTGAGAATCCCTTTCCCCACTCCCAGCAAAGAGGTGGTGCAGAATAACCTCTGTGTCCATGCCACTGCAAAAATTAATCCTCTGCTGGCCAGAACAAAGACAAGGTAGCATCTTGGAGAATCGGGGGGAGAGACACGCACTAGCTGTCTAATTATTAGGGATGTGAGAAACCCTAGTGTAAGTTCATGCTCTGATGTAGCAGATTTGGGTGTCTTGCATTGAAGGTTGTGATACTGAGGGCACTGGGCTTATTTCTTCTGCCAAGCTGAGCCTGTGGACGTGACAAGTCCTGCAGTCTCCAGGTTAGCAAAACAAACTGTAAATGGAGGAGCAATGACTGCTGCCTCTCTTGTGAGATGTGATAGACTGGAATTTGAATTATTGGTTTGGGACTAGCCCTGAAATCCTTTCTTGAGAAAAAAGCAAGTGAATAATTTGAAAAAGAGAGTGTTCCCTATTCCACCTCTTATCCAAAGCATGTGACATATGCAAGAAGAAAAACCACCAATTTTGCTTGCTGCGCTATCCCCACATCTCCCTGTAGCCAGGATATATTAGGTGGATTGTAGGGATTAGGAGAATCAATCTCATTGCCTCCTGGTCAGGTCACAGATCAAGTGTCTGAATTCCTTCCAAGGAGACTTGAATTAATTTAGAAAAGGACCCTGAACCCTCTTTCTTATAAACGTGATAAATATTTTTCCCACTAAGCTTGGACACAAAGGAGGCAGTGGTACAGTTACAATTGCTGCTTCTTCCCACACGTGAAACAAGATGGATTTATCCAATATGCCTGGAGAAACAAGTAGTTCTGGAAAAGAACAGCTCTAAACTGCCCCTAGAGCTATCCAAAAGCTCAATGGCATTTTATGGGTCTGAATTCTGGAGTGAGGCACCTGAAGTCACTGTTAATCACCAATTCATTTCACCACCCCCTCCTCTCCCCAGTGTTTTCACAGTTTTAGTCCGGTGACTTTTGTCTGTTCATGAAGACAATCCCATTAATTGCATGACCAGAAAAGTATCACCTAATTTTCTGTCCTGGCATTCCCTTCAGACCCAGGAACTTTTAGCCTGGACTTTCCTTTCCCAGCCCTCATATGCAATGTAAACTATGCCAGAGGATGAAGAATCCTTCCTTCTTTACACTTCTTTACACTTCCTTCTTTACACTGGCACAAGGTAGGACAGCAGAAAAGTTAATTTCATTCTGTGTGTCACCAAGTATCTAGTGACAGGCAAACAGAAGTATTTTTCACTTGCATAATGGAGGCTTTACTTCTTCAATAAACTATACAATGGCCTATTCAAGAATTACAGTCTGATGAGAAATGTCCAAGTAAGTGCACATTGTGATTCATTACCCTTGCTTTTTATTGTTCTTCACCTGTTTTAATTTGGTAAATCCAGTGATTTGAATAGTCTCCAGTTCTTTCTATGTAATGGGGAGGACTTACTGATCAATTTGTTAGCTTAGAGCGAAAAAGTGAACAGTGAAGACTGAAATAGCCACTGACCACTCAGTCATTCATTAGTACAGGTGTTTTAGAAACAATTATTCAGCCCTGCTACAAAGAAAGAAAACACCTTGTGGTGAAGGGAAAATAAATATTTATTTGCTATGTGTACAGAGCATATAATGCCCTAATCTCAAGAGTCAAGAACAGCTACCTACTACAGGGAAAGACATCCATTACCATTGCCTCTGCTCTTCCTGTTTGCCCCTGCTATTTGAAAAAACACTTTCTGCTTTCTTTATTGCTCTTCTATCCATGCCTCAATCCCTTTGCCTTTCCTAATGTCCAGAGTAGTCGCTCTTTCACTTCTGTGTTGGTTCAGCTTTTATGAAGCCTTGAGGTGACCCCTTCCCCTATGTTTCCCTAACTTTCTAGCTGAACAATTTTGTTGCTCTTTGTCATGCACTTGGTTGACTATTGAGGTTGGTTGGCAGGACAAGGCAATGATGGAGGTAGGGTGGGTCTTGCAGGTCTGGAACATCCTGGAGTATTCAGAGGATGTTCTTCATAATGTGAGTAGCCAACAAGGTGAATAAAAGGCCCAGAATTAAGTACAGAAAAATGTAGAGGGGCATGAAGATGTTTTCCTGAGGCAATTAATCTGAGCTGGTTCTTAGGTACACAGATGACGCTACCTACACACCATTTCCTTCCCCAGCACAGTGTGACACTCCACCCAGAGCTTCAAGAGTTCTGTTTTTGGCTTCAGCAGGCCTTCAGTGAGTGGCAGATTGTACTTTCTGCAGGTAGAGCCCTTTCCCATTTACAGACTGTGCCTACCTGAATGTTCTGTTGACAGTACCATGTCTGTCTGTGCTGTGCTGTGCTGTGCTGTGCTGTGCAGGCCTGAAACTGCACAGGCGCCTTCAGTGCCCTGGGGAGATGAAATGGGATGGCAAGAAGTGGAGGCTGCAATTACCAGCCAAGCCTCTGGATGTAGGATGCGGACACATCTGGTGGGACAGTACATCCTATACAGTGTCTCCTCTGAAAGGGCAGTGTGTGACTCCGTGGAAACATCATAGGAGCAGGGCCAGCCCATGTCCTGCCACATGGACCATGTTGGAAAAGCAAGATATAGTGCTATGACTGACTGGAAGAGCCTTGGTTAATTCAAAGACAGATTGCGTGCAGCAGTGATTAAAAGAATTGCACAACAGCTACAAATCAAAACAAAAGAGAAAATGTTGGTGGGAGTAAAAGCCATAATGTAAAATATAAGAGATTCCACCATACAAAGTAGTGTCCAGTAGACTCTTAACAGATCAAATTTGTGCTTAAATCACAGGAACTCCAGTGTCCTTGTAATTTCTAGCTAGTCTGGTGATTGTTCTTTGCTATATGTTACTTTCCCATTCGTTTTTTTAAAAGCCACTGTAAAACTTTCCTCATGACAAATGTCTGGATACTCCACCTGTCTCTCAACACAACCTCACTTTTTAAAGAATCTGTCCATCAGTCGGAAGAGGAGGTTTTTTTCCTACCAGTAGTTCATCACGTGGCAAGAGGCAGCTAGTCTGCTGAGAGTAGTATCTCCAGCTAAGCAAAAAGTCTTTCCTCTTGCCATGTGCAGAGACTGTGAAGCTGCAGATCCACCAGGCATGCCAGCACCTTCTGTTTAAAATCTATTTTTCCTTTGGGTTTGGGCCAACAGTTCAAAGCCAATTGCAGTGGTTGAGTCCAGACTTCTATGAAATGGCTTTCTCGGGTAGTGTCTAATACCTTTCCTTGACAGCCTTGTCAGTACTGGAGCGTGTTTCCACATCTTGGCTCAGGGTTAAACACATTCAACATGTTGTGCAAAATGGAGGCTCAAATACAAAATGGAATTCACAGTTTGAGACTGCTGGATCCCACTGTGTCATGGCATAAATGGTACTCCTCCAGCTGCCTGGAATGGCAGGGTCTCCAATGGTCTCCCTGCTCTGGAGAGAAAACAGTAAAACTAGATAGGGAAGTGGACAATAAAAAAACATTGTAGGCATTGAATGACTTCCATATGAATAGAGACTGAAAAGGTTGGGATCATTTGGCGAGGAAATGAAAAATTATATGGTGGACCTATCCCAGCTAGTTAATAGACCTGAGAAGATAAATCAGATGCTCTTCCTTACCATTATTCTTTACACACACACAAAAAAAGAAATCCTGGGGGGAACACAGTGAAACCAAGACAGTGAATTAAAATTTATAAACAGTAGCACAACAGGTATTTACCTTATGAAAGTCATTATTCTGGGATATCACTGAGATCAGGAAAATAGAGGACATGAAAGAGGTGAAATTTATCTGTAGGGAAAACACCCATGGGATCTTAACTATGAATACATAAATAGGAAAAAAACCCTAAGCTACTCTATACTTGGTGGGAGACAGGTAAAACCTTTTTTCTGTTTACTGAACCTAGTTTCTATGTATTTGGAAACTATTTGTTGTCCACAATCAGGCAGTGGCAACCATCTGAAGTGAAAGGACAGTGTCTCAGGAGGATGGAGATGAGGGAGAGGTCTTCTCCGTGCCAGCGCTTTGAGGATTGCAACCATCAGCACCTTTTGAAACCACTGGCAACTGGCTCTGCTTTGTTGGGATGTTGAGTTTGGCATAAGGGAAATACAGAGCAATGAGGCATCAGGGACAGGACCTAACTGTGTGGTAGGTCCTTGTCATGGGAATATCTACAGCTCCCAAGACCTCTTGGTCCATAGATGCCCCTGACATGGATAAATAACTATAGGGGCCCTAGGCCAAAATCCAAAGAAGGATGTGGATGCCTAATGTATGATTTAAACTGTCACCAGGTGCCAAAATTTGAGCCAAAAAAGCTCTTAGGGTCCTGCAACTCTGCAGCTGTGTACACGGAGCAGTCCTGCTGGTTTGGCTGAGCTGAACCTACATCTTTCAAGAGCTAGAGTTCAGGAATCTCCATTTCTGGGGAAAGTGTCCAGAGAAGAAGACTACAGAACCTGCCCTGTCCTTTCTCTGGCCTCATGAACTCTCCTTTTTCTCTTGGTACAGGAGGCTTATCTTCATCAGGAGATGTAGGAGTTGTTCCACCTGACAAGCAATTGATGCAGTCCGCAGATGGGTGGTTAGGACACCTTCATGGAAGTGGGTGATAGCGAATCTGACCACCCAAAGACAAAGGAACTTACCCCTTCCTTGTATTTTGAGGAAATCACAGAGTAAGTGCTAAGCTGTTACATATAAGATTCTCATCACCACTTCTGCTAATGAAAGCATCTCAAGATTTTATGATTATCAGGAAACTGTAGGTGTGCTTTGAATATATTTACTGGATCTAGCCTCCTTGAACTGAGGCACAAGCCATGAATCTCACAGTCTTTGGCAGAGATAGAGAAAAAGTATTTGGCTCAGCCAGTATCATGGTTCCACTGGGCATGCTTTGTAGCAGAAATGTTGACGCCAAACTAAGCTTTCCTGTGCAAACTTAAGCGCTTACAGACTCTCAGACATCTAAAGGATTAAGCAAATCCTTTGTGGATCACATATTTGGACATGGGTGACTAAATTCTGCCTAAAGTACTTGAGAAGTTGGTTTGTGCACATTGTAATTTTCCAGTTCCCTCCAACTAACCCTTTGGTGTTATATTGGTGATAATTACTTCCCTGTCTTTGAGTGTCTGTCTCAAAGGGACCTGTCTTCTCAGCAGCATAACTTTTTGCGCAACTGGTAGAAACCATCTTCTCTCAAACCACCTCACTGATTCACTGATTAAAATAGCCCAAATTCAGAGCAATTGTTTGCATTCCAGTTTTATTTCTGAAGTTTGCTGCCTCCCTTTCTGAAGTAACGAACAACTCCTGCATCTCATCTGTTTTTTCCCATCCATTTCAGCTGGTGTGATGCAAGATTTTGTTTCTTTGTACCAGCTTCACCTTGTTTCTAGGACAGCATTACATGTGCAAGAGAGTCCAACCTCTGGGAAAGACACATCCAATGTCACAGAGCATTCTCAACAGCTCAAAGGAAAATCAAGTACTTTGTCTAGCTGTGTACCTCTTGCAACCAGAAGACAAATATTCTGAACCTGTGAGGAAAGAGAAGTGAGTTTTCTACCACTGACAGAGAACTGGACAGCTGTTTAGGTAGAGACAGTTATTACAGTCCTGCTGCTCCGCCACTGTGCTCCCCACAGAAAAGCTGTGCAGCTGTTCTGCTATTTTTCATGTAAGACCAACTCCTTTTCTAGCTGGTTGTATCCTGGGGGAGCTGCTCCAGGAGTTTTGCCAGCTAGAGCAAGATTTGGGAGGGTGAAGGCCAGTTCCTCATTAGAAGCAAACAGGCAGCAAAGACTACTTGTTTCAAAGAAGTATGAAGAGCAATGAAATATCCAGGGCAAGATTCATCCTGGCTAGGTGCTGATGTCAAGAGTAGAGGCGTTCCACCTGTGTTAGTCATCTATCTCTCCCAAGAGTCCACAGAGACCTAGTTCTGGGTTAGAATAAGATGAAATGTGTCCAAAAGCATCAGTTTCTCCCCTCTGTCCCAATGCCAAATAAGCCCTGTGCTGTCTAGGTCAGACACAGCCATCTACATCCAACCTATCCCATCCTCAGCAGGTGCTTGCCAAAGATGAGGTGGGTGAAAGCCTCTTAGCTGAGTCTGGCTACACCCACAGAACTTGCCTCAGTGTGTACAATGTGCTGCTGCTCCAGAGAGGGAGAGCAGATGTCCCCAACACATTTGCTTTGCTGCCTGCTACTTGTGCCAGAAGGGTGGTGGCACATCTGCATCTCTCCCCAGTCACATCTGGTTGAGATGTGGTAACAGGCTCTCTGCACAAGGTACTTCCCGAGGGCTATGAGGGGAAGACTCTGCTGCAGCATTTGAAGCAAGGGTGGCCAGCAAGAGACATATCCCTCTTTGTCTCATTTTGTTTTCACCCACACGGCACGTAGCTGCTTACAGAGCGAGATCCGGCCCTCTAGGAAGTACACATGCTTGCATGTGTTGGATGCACACACATAGATGTGTGTTTGTATGTGGTTTGTTGAGAATTAAAAATGCCTCTTTTTGCCTCAGACAGTGCTTCCAGTGCTTGCCTTTTCAGCTGGGGGGACTGTGTTTTTAATCTCGCTAATACAAAGAAAACAATGGACCTCTTTCTCTGCTAGCTGTAAAGGGTCATAAGTAAAATGAGTTTTGGCAGACTCGTTCCAACTAGACATGCAACCACATGCAAAAATGACTCTAAATTTAGTATGTCATTTGTTAGGGTTAACCCTTCCCTTCCTCAAAGGAAAGGAGCTTATTTGTTATCTTCTTATAATCTGTATTTGGAAATTTGTCTTGCCTCTATAAAACTCTAAACTGCAGGAATATATAATGGCCTTTTGTTATATAAGCCTTTATTTCTCTTCAAAGTTATGATAAATGCCACTTTATCCCTGCTTCTGGGAACAGGACACAGTACTTTCATGCATAGGTAGCCTCAAAACCAAGGAAAGTGTTTTCCTTCCCGAAAGTGTTTTCATCCCCAGTTCAAGTGGGGGGTGGGATGGAATTGCTATTTTGTATGGACCTTAAAAACTGTTGGACTCAACCTTGTGTATTTCTGTAAGTCCAGGTCACCAGCATGGAAGTAGTTTAATAGAATAAAGTTACTGCTGTGAGAAATCACTGAACTTAAGTCAGTCCATAAGTCCTTGAGAAATATTATATTGCACCTGAGACTTTAAGCACACAGCCGTTGGTGTAATACCTGCTACAGCAGGAGAAACAGGAACTGACCTTCATCTGCAGCTATTTCCAGCAGGAAAAGAAACGCTGAAAACATCCCAGTCCATTTTCCAGCATGTGAGGTTTCTGATGTTAGTGAGCACTGTTTTATAGGGTTATCATGGAAAAACAAGCAGGGGGTCCAATGCAAGATGTAGTTCACATATATCCTTGGTTTACTCTAAGAAAATGGTATCTATAGAGCAGTGCCAGTAATTACGTTGGGCAAGGCAAATTACTTGGATGTATGAGAGAAAGTGGTATCTTACCCATTTTGAAATGCATTTCTTGGAAAAGTTGGTCTGAACTGGTCTGATTCTGTCTATGTTTCTCCCTCTTACTCTCTTTCCCCTCCCACACTCAAGAAGACACCGTTCCCAGAAATCCCAGAGGACATTTCTAATTGAAAGCAATGATCATGAGTCATTCCTGTATATTAAGTGAAATACTCTTGCTTGCCTCCCAAGGGACAAAGTGATTAAACCCAATAGAGAAGGGCCCAGGAACTCCTGCTGTTCCTGCAACCTTGAAATTAAAAATCAAGAAGATAAGTTAGTCGTGCAGTATTTTCTTTCAAAGCGTATTTCTCCATGAACTACCAGAGCCTACATACAGAGACAGAAAATGGATTGCATTTCTGACAGTTTAAGATTCAGATTTTTTCAACTGAGGCTGTTTGTTCTTCTGAACAAACTGTATGCTACTCTGTCCTGTTGTCTGGGATATAATGGAATATAATGTTAGCCTCGGACAGTGGTTGTTGAGCTCGTGCCAGCTTCACTAATGAGCATGTGGTTTCAATAATAATATGGCTACTTGTAAGATGTCTGGCGACAAGCCAAGCACTTAATATGGAGGGGGCAACAGATGTAAAAAAGTACCATCCCTGACATGATTGCATTTCCAAAAATTCTCTGGCAAAAAAGTTCAGACTCAGCAAATCGGGATAATGAAGAACCTCCCCATATCAGGAAAGGATGAAGTTCTGAAAAATGAATAGGAGTCCTATGAGCTTTGTGCACACATGGTAAAAAATATGAAATATAAGAACAGGGGTGATAAAAGAACTGATAATTCCTCTTTATGGAAAGAATTCAGTCTCGTAATGGAAGGTGCTGGATGGTTAGACTTTCCTTTTTCCCTTTCCCTTCCCCTTGCTTTCTCCTTTCCTTTCTCCTTTCCTTTCCTTTCCTTTCCTTTCCTTTCCTTTCCTTTCCTTTCCTTCTTTCCTTTCCTTTCCTTTCCTTTCCTTTCCTTTCCTTTCCTTTCCTTTCCTTTCCTTTCCTTTCCTTTCCTTTCCTTTCCTTTCCTTTCCTTTCCTTTCCTTTCCTTTCCTTTCCTTTCCTTTCCTTTCCTTTCCTTTCCTTTCCTTTCCTTTCCTTTCCTTTCCCTTCCCCTTCCCCTTCCCCTTCCCCTTCCCCTTCCCCTTCCCCTTCCCCTTCCCCTTCCCCTTCCCCTTCCCCTTCCCCTTCCCCTTCCCCTTCCCCTTCCCCTTCCCCTTCCCCTTCCCCTTCCCCTTTCTTTCCTTCTTTGCTTTCCTTTCCTCAAACCTTTTGTCATTCCAGACTTGGACGTAGAAGTCCAAGTACATCAGGACGGTGAAATGAATTACAGTTTAATAATATTCCCACCACACAGACAAAATGGATTCAATTACATAATGGTAGCATTAAATGTTATTATGAAGGGGATCCAGAGTCTTGAGTCCAGACTTTCAGAAAACCATGATAAGCTCTTTAAAACAGCTGAAATAGCACATTTATAGGTTTTCAAGCCATAGGTTTGCTGAGAGGAGGGAGCAGAGAGAAGGAGTCATTACGTTTGCTCAGAGGCTTTGGTGTGTTAATCTGGTATGGAGGATTGAGTGTGCAGAAAAGCAGTGCCAGAGAGTTTCCAATTGATTATTATGTCTTAACCTTTATGGTCTGAGCGTGCTTTCTGCAGCGGCTGCTGTTACTGGAGAGCACACGTGTCAGAGGTTTGGGTGGAAACGCCAGCCCTGGGGCTCCAGCCAGAGCAGCAGGGCGTGGCCAAGCCAGCCAAACCTGGGCACACCCAACGGAGAGAAGGCAGAGGCAGCCGTGACCCACACCAGGTTGCCCCCAACACTCCCTGCTCGGTCACTCATGGGCTTTTGGGTGGCACGGAGGTGCTGAGCTACTTTCACACAAGCAGACTCCTCTGTTCTGGACTGCTGAGACAGTCTCTCTTTGGATAGGACACCACTGAAACCTGGAGCCCACAGTGCAGCTCTCCCAGAATGGGGCAGGCACAGGCAAAGCACTGTTGTCTGCTATAAAACCTCCAAAAGAGTGTCACATTCTTAATATTTGGAATTACTGATAGTATTTAATGATCCTTTAATGATACTTTTCTTCTTTCCTTCCTGGAAAAAAAGGAAAATATAGTTTAAAAGAGGTAGGAAAGAAGCAAATTAATCCCATAACTTTAAAGTTAATATATTCCAATTTTTTAAATTTGAAAAATCAGAGAGGAAAGAGGAAAGCAGCAAAAAGAGTGGTCAGAACACAAAGGAGTTCAAAACTAAAATAGAGGAATGAACTTTTCTGACTGCCAGCACACAAATAAGTTGTTGTTTTCAGGCAGGGGAATTTTTAGTTCTCTTCACAACAGTGGTAAGACATAAATATTACCCCTGAATTTTATGGACGATGATATTAACAGGATTTTTTAAAAAAATAAATTTATATTAAAATATATTTCTACAAATGTTTTGAAAACTTCAATTATTCCTCTGGTATAAAGTGTTCGAAATGCTCCAGACTCCTTGTTTTCTTGATGATGCCTCCCTGAATATTTCCCCAAATTTGGATGCACTAACTCAAACTGAATTGTTGTATACTGTTTACCAGGAAATATTGATGAAAGCTACTTGGACTAGAATAATGTTGTGTGCCAGTGCTGGGAGACACCTCATGTCCTGCTGGGTAGCCAGTACCTTTGTCAGGGTGCTTGCCAATTCATGGTCTTATGATAAATGGTCTGCGGCCAAGGAACAGCACATACCCATGGCTGGCAGGCAAGAGAGCGTTTCACTTCTGCACTACTTCTAACAAGATATCCACACACACCTCAGGTCATAATTGACCAAATATGCCCATCCTGCAGCAGTAGATTGGGAGCTTATCTGAGAAGAGCTCTTGAGGTTTCTGAGTCCTGAACAGTCTGTGCAATGTGATGTTGCCTGGGATGATCCACTAACTCTAGAACTGGCCACTGAAAAATCATTTGTGTGAGGTTCCTTCCATTCTTGACAGGAAAGGAGGGTGACAGAGAGGAGCAGGATGCTTTATCTCAACCTCAGTAGATGTCTAAGGGAGAGGGGAGGAATTGCCCTTTGATTGTGCTGCTTCTCATGTGTTTTTATCAAGGAGGGGGCTAAACATCTAGCTGGCAAGCAAATAGGTTTCTAAAGTTAAATGAGAGGTACCTCAGCTACACTGCTGGCAATGTTGCATCCTTTATGTCCTGCCAATCTTGAAAGTGCTCTGTGATTGTCATTCAGCTTCACTTTCAATGAATTGATATTGCAGATTCTTATTTTGGCTGCAGTGCATTAACTGAGTAAACAGTCGAATGAACTGGGCACCACAAAAGCTCGCTGGCTGGTTGCTGCATGCCCCCCAGGCAATAAAAACATGTGCACAGAACAAAGAGCTGCACAAATCGACTGCAGATATGACCACACACGTTAAGATGTAACACGTCATTGAGACAGGAGAAAAAGCCTTTGTAGCAACTAGCACTGGGTGGAACTGGCTTAATCCCATTAAAGAGCCCCAAAATCCACTGACAAAGGGCCAGCTTTTGTACTCTCACTTACACTGGGGGGAACCTACTGACCTTGGAGAAAAGGAGCTGAAAGCAGGACCTGGTGCAGCGCAGTCACCGTCCTTGCCTACAGAGATGGCAGCATGTGTGGTAGGTGGCAGGGATGACATGAAACTGTGTGTGGCACTGGTTTCTCTGTGCACCCTGCTGTCTGAGAGACAGAAGGACAGAGGAAACTTGTAAATGTACTCATGCCAGGATGTTATGGCATGTGAACATGTGGATTTCAGAGGAAAGACAATGAAAGATGCAAGATACTGTGGTTCTTGGAAAACCAGCTTGTCTGAGCTTGGATGCACAGAGCCTTCAGGCTCTCCCAGACATCCCATATTTCAGCATGGTGTAAAGATCCAGTTGCTCTTTGCTTGGATGCCTGGATGAGATATTGGTGAAGACAAAAGGCAAGGTGCTCATTTGTACAATCTCTGAAGGAGGTACACACCCTGTTTCCAGCCACAACGGGCGTCCAGGGATCCCCAGAGGAATTGCACTGCCACCTCTGTCCTTGTAAGTGATTGTGCCAAAAAGTAAAAATGAGACTGAACTACCAAGAATAGTTCCTGTTGTGCCATTTTACACTCTCTGGGTTGTTCAGTCAGTAGTGGTTTGTCTCACACAAACTCACATCCTTAGACTACAAATGCCTTGACCCTGTCGTGATGGCCCTGGCTTACCCCAGTTCCCCTCCAGCAGAAAGCTGATCTCACATTTGTAGCCTGTCTGCATGCTCACTTGCCAGCTAGAGAGGCTGTGCTGGCTGCCTGGGCAGTCACTGCCAAGGATAACAGCTGAGTTTGGAGCTCCCTTCCCTTACTGGGATCACAAATCCAAGTCTCTCTTCTACTCCCTCACTTCATGTTAGTTGAAACTGGAAGAGAAAATTATTAGGGTGTGTGTACTGAGAGGAAGGGGAGGCTAAAAGAGAGGCAGGCAAGCAGGCAGCACAACTGTGGGATTCTCAGTTCCTAGGCTAAAATTAACCAATGCTTACACCAACTTTCCTTTGAAGTGAGCCTTCATTTGTGGAGCAAACCCTGGTGACAGGCTTTGGGAAATGGTCCTGGGACTGCTGTAGGATGAGAGGAGAGTTTTCCTTCATGCACAGATCCTTCTTGTCACTTAATTCCCAGGCTGTTGCCGTGGGACCACCTACAGAAATGTCACCACAACAGAAGAGGCTTCCTCTTGTCCTGCAGAGTTCAGGGATCCTTCTCACTGCCCCAGCACATCTAGGGTGAGCCCTAGATGAAGAAATCCAGGGCAGGTGGGCTGCAGGATGATCCAGCAGGATCCAGCCTCACCTGGGCTGGATGTCCTGGGGAGCCAATGTGCTTGGTGATACACTCAGTCTTGCCCAAGTGCCTACTGGTGGCAGGTGTCAGTCAGTCCTTGTCTTCCTGGCTCAGACCATGGTGTCTTTGCTTGCTTCCATGAAAGCTTTAAGTAGATTGTAACTGCCTACGTGAAAAAAAACCACAAAAACAAAGCAAGGTAGTTCTTGAATTCTTGTTTCTTTCCATGCTGGCTTGCTCCTGTATACAAAAGGCATGAAATAAAAGTGAGGAATGCATATCTGCTTTTACAGTTCCCTTTGGTGGCTTTTGCCATATATAGTTACACATATTTAGGTTTGCACCAGCTCTTTGTAGTTCACCTCCAGTCTGATGTTCGTCTATACCTGAAAACACGAGAAGGGCTCAGAGTTGGCTCAGCCAAGGAAGGAGAGACTGATAAATCTACAAATGCATATTTACAGGGAATATATTTATAGACTTAGAATTTTAAAACTGGTGTGTGTGAATCTGGTTGAGCGTGAGGCTTTCTGTCTCCCAACCCTGCTCCCTCCTTTCCTCCTCCTGCCTGTTTCCTACCTATCCCCCTCCCCATCCTGCCCCAGAAAATTAGCTTTCATTTGGCTTTTATAGCTGCACTTTCAAGTCAGTCAAGATTATTTTCTGGTGCTTAAATTCCTAGTTAACATGTCATGGTGCCATTCAGTGCTGGAAATGATGTAATTTATTGGGTAGCTGGTCATTTGCACAAATAGCTGGAAAAACAAGTTTAGCTTGATATAAATAACAAGACACAACAGTGTATACAGTACAACACCTTGCCTCCTGCTGCAAATCTCCTGATTTCTGTTATTCTGGTTTCAGCATGCCTAGCTGCTTCTTTACATTCACTGCTATGAAATAAGATAATTATAGCACGAGTAAATATTACCCAATCAATCTACAGCAACAACTGTTAAAACAAGCCATCTTATAAATTTTCCTAACAAAACATGCCTCAACCCAATATACACAGAAGGTAAGTTTCTCTGACCTTGAAATAAATTTCAAGAGCAAAGAACATTAGGCGCATAATGAACATCCAGAGATGAGAGGCAAAGCCAGGGTCCAGCCCTGTTTAATATGACCCCCCAAAACCTCCCCAAGCTCAGTAGCAGAAGGATGGTGTGCTTTAGGAAAACTTATCTTTTGATGTATGATGTAAATAGGAATAGTCTCCGAAATCACAGTTCTCCTTCTTCCTTTATGCCTAGTGGCTGGACTCAAGCAAATTAACCCTTCTCTTCCCAAGGTAACACCAGGCTCCAGTAGTGATAGGTGTGATGGCTGCACAAAGCATCTGCTTTGATTAAACCATAAAGTCTCTTAAAAACCCAGAGCATTCTCTTCATCTCCCAAACACACTCGTTTAAAAATAAAAAAAAAAAAAAGGTTACCCATCAGCAGAGATCAGACTGAGTTACTCAAGGGTAGGCTGTGCAGAAAGTACTGCATGGGCTCATAACATTGTATACTACAGAAAGTGGCTCAAACAGGGGAAAACATTTGCACCAGCTACAGAATCAGGTCTGTTTTGAAATGCTACTGGATTTCAGGTTTGCTTTCTGGAAGCACTCTTTAGGTTTGCCTAACTGACTCATGAGAAGATAGTTTCTGTTGGGGTGGGGATAGGGGAGAAAAATAAGCCAAAATGCCAGACTGTAAAGATTAATGCCTTTCAGAAGGAAATAAAGTTGTTCTGAATCTGTGTGTGGCAGAGACGGGTCACAAGGGAGAAGCTAATGATGATATACTGCTTCAATACCATTATACACTAATTACAGAAAAAAAGATGATGGATTTGAAAACCTTTGTGCTACTAAATGGAAGAAGAATAGGACCAGTATGAACAGGTTTTGAAACCCCCACTTTAAGAAGCAGTCAGATCATGCATTGCTGGAACATCTCCCAACAAGCATGTGCTGAGTTTCCAGCACAAAAGGTGATCCAGCACACATGGTAATCTAACCCCAGCTAGATCCAGGATTCAGAGGGAGTTGGTCATTCTGGTCAGACTCTGTGGGATGAAAGTTGGAAAGGATGGCATGCACTGTTTGTACAACTGGTCTGCAAGCTGTGGGGAACATGTTCTGGATTTGCAGGAGAGGACAGCCCTTTCCTAGTTGATATCACTCAGAAATGAGCCTTAGATTTACCTTTAAGGTTTATCTCTGTCTTCTACCTCCATACTGGAGACATGGTGGTAGCCACTCAAGGCTTCTCAGGACTTGTGGAGATGATCTCAGCAGGTGATCTAAAGTCCAAGGTAGGCTGAAACATCTTTCTAAAAAGCTGTTGCCTTTTTTCCTCCTGCCTGGGAATGTGCCCAGGACTGGTGACAGGGTGGGTCTAGGCTGACATAGCATGACTAAAACCCCTGTAATATCCACCCTCTTTTCAAATGTGTTATGTTAAAGAGGAATGGGGTGGATTGGTAGTGAAATATTGCATTCATGCCTGTCGTAATGGAGATGCATCTTGCTAGTAACCTCCTCTTGTCAAAGAACAAACCCATTTTACCACTACCTTTGATGTGTTGTTGGTTAAAAGAGGAGGATGTGCTTTAACTCCCTCCAAGGAGACATTTCTGTTTTATGCGTGTCAACCATATTCATGCAGCCAATAGACCTGAATTGAATTCATTGTCTGACATATGTCTTTTGTTGTTGCTTTTCACTGAAAATATGGCTTTCTTATGAAGTGAACTATGTCCAGTTCTGGGCTCTTCAGTAAAAGAGAGACAGGAACATAGTGGAGAGAGTCCAGTGAAGGACCACAGAGATGGTCAAGAGACCAGAGCAGTAAGGACTAGATGATCTCCCAAAATATCTTCCAACCTCAACTCTTCTGTGATACTTATTCTGGAAGACTGCTGGAAGATAACACAGTAGTATTGTAGGAAACTGCAGCAGATGTCATCTTGCCTGTGCTCTCCAGAGGGAGCAGTCCCTGAAGCCAGCAATTCCCAAAATTATATGTGGATTTAATTTTTTTGAGAGAATTACTTTATATGCTCCAAAAGACAAAACCAGGATGTGTCGAGTAAATAGGAGATGAGGATCTGGGATTAAAGGTGGGATAGATGTAATCACCCTGAGCTGGGTCTAAAAGGAGGGAAGAGGTTCCCAGGAGAAGAGTAGTTGCACTGGCAGAGGCAGAGCCTGCAAGACAGCCTGGATAGGGCAGCGTGGGAAGGCAGCTGTGCTACTCCCTTGGGAAGTTCTAATTTGTTTGGTGCTGCCTTGTGTCCAACAACGGCACCAGATTTCTCCAGACTTGTTTCTGACATTTAAGCTAGATGTTCAAAATGGTCTCAGTGCAGCTTTCCAGTTGAAACACCCAGAATGGATGTATGATCCTGACTGCGTGCAGGCAGAAATGGAACAGGCGCTGCTGGTTTTAGAGAGTGAATGTTTTCTGCCTCAGTAGAAAGATGTAGATTTCTTGTTGCAAAGCTAGGGACCATCTCACAAAGCCAAGTTTTGACCAGTCAGAAGATAAAAGAGAGTGACACACTGCAAGGGTGGAGAACAGGAGCATGGGATTTGGGGTGTGTGGTTTTGGGTGTGCATGTAAATTGTTTGTGTGGGCAATTTGCTGTTTTCACGGTGAAAAATCCTGATCGTCCAAAACTGCCTGCGTGGAAAAAAAGAGAGAGCAATTTTCACTACTCAGATTTATAATCTGCTCTCAAAACTATGCCCACAGAAAGCAAAATTAGAATTTTCTTCTCAGGACAGTGCTAGCTCAGGAGTTTAAAATATATCTTGAGCTAACATTTTCGTGAGTCATCCTGCATCACTGAATAAAGATATACATGATGTGAGCACTGCAGATTTAGGAACAAGCCAGGGTTTTTTGTGCCTTGCTCCATTATTGAGAAGTATATGATTCTGACATCATTAGTTTATCAGTGTGAGTCTGCCCCAGGTACAACTCCACAGGACATGATGGAGAGATTACTTTGGTCACATAAACCTGCTGCTAAGATCTGAACAACCAAAGTATGTGACTGCAGACTTTTGTGTAGCTTTCATGGATATCATTACATGGAATAGATAGTTAGGTACCAGTCTCACAGTCTTTTATCCTCAAAGGGAAAACTTCACTCCAGTTTCCATGCATGACTTTATTCCATTTAACAGGAGATACATCAATTCACTACAACAGGGTGTAAAATATGTTTGGTTTGTAATTACACCAGCTGCTCTGGGAGAATAAAGCAGAGGTTAAACAAGGCCACATGTTTAATCAGAAGTCTCAGAGGGCTAAGAATAAAAGGAAAGCTGATCTTTTTTCATGATATCAATACAATGCAGTCATCCTGTGTGGGTTTTGCATACCATCCTGTCCGCAAACAGAGAAGTGACTTCTATTTCAATACAAATTAAAGCAAAAGCAAAAAAAAGAACAAAGAGGCAAGGGAGTTGATCTGTAGGAGATGATGATAAATTCTAATGCATCTTGTAAAACCCTCCTGCTCCTTCCTCCACAACAGCATTATTTCCCCATCATAACCACTTCCTTAATAAACAATTAAGCCTGTGTTTGGAATCTAAACATATTTTTGGGGGGTGAGACAGAGAGGAACTGGGTGGCTTAGGGTTTGGCAGTAATAGAGGGAAGAGCCTACAGTGGTTTGAATTTGGTCCACGTTGTGTTGCCCTTGATTTATTAGCCATCCTACTGCAGGAAAATCACTGTCTCTCCTCCACACTGTTTTTGTGGGTCAATCCTGTAGTAACATCAGACAAGACAAAATAGTGTGCATTTGTTTTCTCATAAATATTTGACTGACTTATTTTGAGAGCTTAATTTGTGTTGATGCTGTTCATGCCCCTCTGCAATGGAAACGCAGCTCGACAGGCAAGTGAATGCTGAAGAAATGAATACAGGTATTCAGTCCTAACATTTGATTACAAAAGTGATAGAGTCAGAAAAATAAATGAGCTTGGGGGCTACATCTGCATGCACGTTCTGTACTTACATTGGCAACTGTGGGGATGCAGCACAGCCAATGTGATATCACTGCATGGATGGACTGACACTGATCAATGAGCACAGTAACCACAAATTCAGCTTGCATTTCACAGACACTGAGCTGTCTCTTTCTCTCATCAGCTGAGGGACACACTAAGCATCACTCTGGCCTTTGGGCCGAGCCCTGGGGTGGAAGCTGTCCAGTGTGGGCTCTTTCCCTTGCTTTTGGTGGCCCCAGCCCCACCCTGCATCCAGATCTAACCTCCCTCACTCTGTTCAGCCTGTGCAACCTCAATGTGAATAGTTTGCGGATGTGATGTGGGCCAAGAGTTTTTCAACAGTTCTGAAAAAGAAATCTCTGAAATCATAAGCACCCTGCAAAAATTAACTCCTCAAATCAGAAGTATAAAAAAGTAAAAGTGAAAGCACACTGGCAAATGTCTTGCTCTGAATAATTCACTTGTATCCAGGATAAATCCTAGGTTCCCTCCTCTGCTCCCTCACCAGAGGCTGTGGGGACAGCTATGCTGCTACTGTTCACGCGTAATTATCTGTGGCCTGAGATACTCCCATCCTTTCCAGTGCCATCAATCTGGTGGCTTCCCATTGTATATAATTATTATTAATATTTTTTCCCCAAAAAATACTTGGGGAAAATTATGAGATAGTTTGCTTACAACAGTTTTCATTGAAGAAACAGCTGGGTTGTTCTAACTCTTTACAAAAGCCTTCTGCACGTTTGTCAAGCCAGGGTGTGGGGTGATGAGCTGTTTCTGTAGAGAAACTAGAATTTACAGAATAAACAGAGTTGAGGTAAACCCTGATTATGGGGAAAGTCTGCATGTTAGGCTTCTTTGCAGGCTTAACTCACACGAGTGGCCTGTATTTTTGGAAACACTTCCAAGGTTTTCCCTTTGTGACTTGGTGCAAACGGCTTGCTGGAGCCAGGCGTGCCTAAATTCTCATTGACTTTTCCTTAATCTCTTTGGCTTGAACAGAGCCTCAGCCAGGCGTGAGCAGATCAAGGGGGTCCCCAGGGAGCGCCGAGCCAGCTGGTACCGTCCAGCAGAACCGGCTCGGCGCTCCCAGCTCCCGGCTGCACACGTGTTTGTACACATCCCTAAAGGGGACAGGAAAGGAAGAGATGTGTGTCAATGAGCTAAAGGGAATTGTCTCATGTACGAGGAACAGCAAGCTCTGTGTTCTCCCTTGTTTGCGCTGGGATTTTTGCTATTTGTGCTAAATTTAGCACGCCGGAGACTGAGTGCAGCCCCCCTCCCTGAGGGCCACGCTCAGACATGTCAAGTCCTTGGGGTGGGAGCACAACAGCAAGGGAGATTTGATGAAAAATCAGCTGCAAGGGGAAGTGGTGGAGCTCAAGCAGCTCTTTTTCTTGGACTTTGTGCCTCTAACCGCAGCCTAAGTGCCCTTGCTGCTGCCAGAGCTTCTCACCAGGGTATTGTGACATGGGTAAAATGGTCCCCACCGCCTCCAGCTCCTCTTACTCTTCTTCAGGCTCTGTCTGAGCCCCGATATGATGAAAGCACAAAGAGCTAGCAACCTTTTCAGCACACAGCTATTGATCCTTGCAGAGTTACTAATATAGGTGTAGGTGGGATGATGCATATACTGAAGTACCTCACCAGTCCAGAAAAGATCATGCACTTCAAATGCTGATGCAAGAGCCTGTTTGCCCACCCTTCTGTATGGTGGGAGTCATACAAGTGTCCTTAGTGGGTTTGAAATGCTGGATTGTTTTTGACTGGATCAGCTGAAAAGTCCCAGGTCTGGTTTTGACTTTTCTTCAGTCTTTGCTTTAACAAAATCCCTTCCCTCTTCTCAGTGGGATTAACTGTAACTGGGCTGGGGTGAGATCTCCAGGTTGTGTGGCATTAGCTGCTGATTTTTCCAGCTCAGTGGGATTTTACAGTTTTGAAGCCAGGAGGTGAGTGGCTTTCTAACTACATACTCCAAGGTTTCTGTTTGTTTTATTTTGGTCAGAAGAAGGTTCAAAGGGAGAAGACTGATTAAAAATGATGACATATGCCCATTCTATTTCTGACTGTCCTTTAGCCAGACCTTCCAAGAGTATTTTATTTGCTTGGGTTATGAACTGAACTTATTGAGATCTGCATTTGCAAGAGGCCATGATATTACCTGAGAATTATTAATTGGGAGATGCTTACTACCTTCTGCTGCTCAAAACCAGCTAGAACATGTTGTTTGTGAAATATAAAAGAAAAATGAAAACAATTTCCTACTTTCTGTCTTTGAAGTTAAGGGGGGAAAAAACCCTCAGAGTATAGCTGAATTACCACACAAAGCAATGTGTTTTTTTAAAAATTATGTAAAGATCAAAGTAGAGGGAGAGTATCGCAAGGAGTTTACTTTGATGAGTTTGGTTAAAAATCAAAACCCGGTTTCATGAGGGAGATACAGACACAAAACACTATGTGCCACAGATTTGCTGAATATGTTAAAAAGTGCTGAGCAGTATTAAATTAATGCAAAACTGAAGATTACACAAGGGTAAACACTGCAGCTAATGTTTGACTAGAGCTGAGCTGAGGGTTGAGTGCCTCCACTTAATTTACAGACCATGCCCACGGCAACCCCAGGAGGCTGGGAGTGGAGGAGACAGACATTTTATACTGAGGAGACACATTATTATTTTTAAATTTAGGAAAAAAGAATTTGGCTAAAGTTACTGCTTCTAAACTTTGGGGAGAGGCCACCGAGAGAAAGCAAGAAAGAAGGGTCAGCGAATGGCTTTTGGAGCTGAAAGATCTGCTAAGTTAATACCCATTAGGTGTGCATGTCTCTAGTAAATACTAGATCATAAATAGCACTGAGAAGATCAGTGTCAGGTAGGGATTCAGCCTGGAAGGGACTTGCAGACGCTGCTCAAGCATGTGCATGAAGAGTGTATTTTCTGTGAGTGCTCATTTACACACTCCCAGCACTGACACTATGGTGAGGCAACGTGATGGCTTAGGGAAAGCAGTGAAATACAAAGTGTCTTGCAAGTTCAAATTAATATTTGGAAATTATTTCTTCCACCCAACACAATTTCCTTCTGCAGCAAGATGGGCCATCCCCATCGCACTGCCTGGTGGCCTGATCCTGCCTTCTGGAATGAAGAGTGCAGAACGCTGCTCTTGCTTTGCAATGGGGCGTTTTGTATGAAATCTGGTTATGAAGGACACATCTGAAAACCTGTTGCAATTCCTAATTGCGTGAGTGGTGTGAGAAGTGAAAGGAAAGAGCAGAGGGCAGCTCCAGACTGGGGCTATAGCTAGTTTAAACTTTTTCCATGGATAATTTTCGTTGGTCATTGAAGCCCAAAGTGACTCTGAAGCATGAGATGCTATGTCTTCAGTAGCACAGCAGTGGATATCTTTAGATTGGGTTTTCATCATATACTTTAATTTTCTAGGCTGGGAGATGACCATAATTGCTGAACAATTCAATGTAATGGAATGGGCTAATTCAGCGCTTTTTACTGCATTTTTCCACATAATATCTAAAATCTTTTTTTCCACCATAACCCATGTTTATGAAAACAAGTACTTAACCCGCACATTTCCTGGGCTTGAATCATTTCCTTAATAAGGCATAAAATTTTGCAAAATCACTCCCTTTACATTAACACATCATTATAAGGAGATATCAGTGTTTAGCATGTCAGAGGCATACACTAGTCTGTGCAGTGTACAGCTACACCACTCAGCTTCAGAGTTGTATACCATGGCTTTCAAATAATAATTCTATTAAAACAAGAACTTTCTTTTCTTTTTCTTTCTTTCCTTATATTTTTAATTCAGTGTTTTCTTCCAAGCTGTTATAGGCTGTTCTCTTGCACAGGATGAAGCATGTCAAACATGTTAGCTTTTCTTTTAGTTTTGGCTTTGTGTCTGGTAAGTAGAAACAAAGCAGAAAGCAATGGCTATGGTTTGCAACTGCTATAACCACAGTTCATAAAATCATATTAAAAGATGACAAAATCCATAAAAATCTCTGTGTTCCCTTTTGTTGCTGTGCTCTATCAGACAAAAATCTCGTTTTTCAGAGAGACATTGAAAAAGCTGATATATTGCTTCAAAAACAAAAGAAAATGTACATAAACCAGAATTGATCCCACTGTGAGGTTGTGAACTCATTGTTCTGCTGCAAGACAAATGCCTTGTGCCCAGTGGCCTGTGCACATGAGTAGAGTAACTCCTGGGAGCAAGTCCTGTGACATCAGAATATTTGTTTGCATGCATTGACTTAAGTATGTGTTCAGAACCTGGTCTTCATGTAGTTTCCTCATTGCTACATGAACTTTGGTTGGGAGCAAGATTTCTTACAAGGGCAATTTTACTGCAACAGCCTTTGGCATAGACAGGTTTACTGAACTAAAAGGTCTTCATTGTCTTCCAAGTTGAACTCCTCCCTCTGTGTCCATTCACTGGAGGCAGGGAGTGACAAAATCTCTGCAGAGTTGGCTTCAGGGAGTCAGCCTGGGCTTTGCTCTGGCCTTGTGTATTTCTGAGCTCTGTTAAACCAACGTACACATGAGGAGCTTCCTAGGAGAAGGTGTTACAACTCTTGGAAGGTACTAGTCAAGCAAGTTGAATCTTGCTTCATTTCTCATTGGGAACAGAGCTCAGGTTGGCCTGCATTGCAGGCACTTGGACCATCTATCCCAGGAGCCAACTCTTGCTCACAGGAAGGCCACCCAGCAGTTTTGCTCCTGGCAAAACCATAGAAGGCTCGGGTTTACATGAATAAAAATCTGTAAGATGCTATCCTTTCATGAGCTATACAAATCAGACTCTTAACAGGTGTCCCTGAATCTTTTCCAATTTTGTGAACATGCAGTTTGAGTTTTGACCATTTAAGACATGTTAGGATGAGCACATCAAAAGATAAAAAGGGTAAATAGGTTTAGTGAAGACCCGGGTGATATAGAGTTAATGAAAACTCAACAGATGGAGGCTAGCCACAACCAGAATTAGTGCTAGCAGTCTGCTGGATCAGTTCTGGAGAGTGTGTCCAGGGTTAGGATGAGTGGCTGGCAGCATATTGCTACAGCGAGGCTATTTGTGTGGTACTGGGCTTAGTTCACTTGAAAATGTGAAATCATAATTCTTGGGTTCTTTTCAGTTTGAAGCAATGCAGAAGTGGTGCATCTTTTGAGTGTGTGGGAGGCTGTTTACCTTCTTTTCTTTCTCTCTGGCTCTCTGTCCCACATGTCCTTTTCTACTTCCTGATACTAATGTGTGACAGTAAATAGTACTGTAAGAATTATTCCTACTGAAAAATTTTGTTGATATATTTCATCCTGAAAACTCTCCAAGCACATTGCTATTTCACTTCAAACTGTTTGAGAAATGTTACTGACTGTAAGCGACATTGGTACGGTTTTCCTTCCCTAGCTGGATGACTGGCTCTGTGATGATAACACTGATGGGAAAGCTCAAATGGGTCAGAAATGTGAAGCATGTCAGGTCTTGCCAGTTTTTCCTGAGTCATGGAATTTCCACCAGGTCAGAGCCTATTTCTTTGCCTTAAAAAAACCCAAATAAACGAAAGAGGGAATTTAATCTCTTTCATTAATTTTAGAAAATCCCACTCACCCTGCCTCTGGCTGCCCATTTTCTTGTGTTCTAAGTAAAGAGCAGCCCATGACAGCCCGAGTTGGCCAAGTTAATCCCAATTTCACTAGTAGCTGTGTTAGGGACACTTAGTTCCTACGTATTTCCATTAGGTGCTGTAGAGTACAGAGGGTTGGGAAGAACAGCCTGAGCAGAAATCCAGTGAGTCTGCTGGGAGAGGAGGTGTCACACATGCTCCAACAAAGTGAAAATCTTCACAGCTCAGGCTTTATTCCTGGATAGATAATTCTTCAGTGGATAACAGGAAACTGTGGATGTTGTAGATGAATAACAGCTTAAACTGTGAATGCTAACAGACAGAAGAAAATTGTGTGTACGTACATGTGTGTGAGTGGCCCAAAAAGAGCTTTTGAACATCAGACAGAAGCCTGCTGCTTGCTAGTTGCAACTAATAAATGCTGGTTATCAATTTTGGGGTTAATATCTCATGCCCTAAATTCTCCGTTAATAAAGAGATGTGAAACAGAGACACCTGTTACGAGACTGACAGCATATTGTGCTTTTGCACATCAATTATTTAGATTGTGAAATGTAAGGCTTGGTGGCTTGGAAAGCAGAATTGCCAAAAAAATTTCTCCCATAAAGAAATGGCAGTGAAAAAGAGAAGAGGGGTAAGAAAGAAGATGGCGACGATCCTGGCACAAGGAAATCGCCTGGTACTGGGATACTTCTCCACTACATCAGGGAGATGGGGATTATTGCAACCAGTCCTGCTCAGTCACAGCCCAAGCAAGAGCAGCAAGAAGGTTTGAGCTGAAAAATCCTATGTGCAGCCCAACCACATGTGTTATTTTCCATAAGCCTTCCTTGATGAGCCAGGAGTGTGCAGAACTTGGTGACTGTGCTTTTCCTTTGACCCCATACAGCTCCTTCTACCCTTGAATTACACTACCAAGGGTCATTTGTTTTTGCAAACACAGTCTTTAATCTAGGCTAGCACATTTTAGGCAGTGTCCCTACTTTGAGGACCCCTGTTGAGGGAAGCAGAAAAATGGCAAAAAAGTCACAGAAAGGAGAAATGACTGTCGCCAGGTTCATAAAAGGTTAAGAGCATACAGGTCTAAGTCCTGATGCTGACCTACTGTTGCCTGACATTTTTGCCCTGGTAAACAATCATCCAACACCAAAAGCCTCGTGGCTGTCAGGTACCTTTAGCATCAAATGTTTAACTGAAAGCATTGCTGGTTTGATATGGTTCTCTGTACCTTGCCCAGAGCTGTATTTCCACATAATTTTTATCATCTTCAACCACACATGGTTACACTTCAGTGGAGAAATGCTCTAAAACATAATTTGAAATTTGGAAGAATATGTTTTGATTTAGAAGATTTAAAAAAGGTGCTGAATGATCAGGAGTGAAAAAATTCCAGTGAAGGCCTGCAAAACCAGAGAAAATGTTGATCATGTTAGTGTGATTTAACTAGAAAGAGAGAAAAAAAGACATTAAATAAACTAAGAGTAACGTGCATTTTCTTTATGTGTTTCTTTCTTTACCTTGTATCTTTTTTGCTTAATTCCTTGCTTGCTTGCTTTCTTGACAATCTCCTCTTCTCTTCCTCCCTCTCTGCTCCTCTCTTCCCTCTTCCTAGATTTAATGAGGAAAGAGTCGGGTTGGTTGTAGCTTTGATGGTGGGAGGGATGGAGGGACGATTCTGAAGTGACTCCACCTGACATCAGGATTTGTATCTGCTGCCCTACCCTGTTTCAGCCTGAGGATTAGATCCAACCTGTTGCTAGTGCTGGTGATGGTGGGTTGAGGAGGTTTGCCTAGTTACCTATTCTCTTTCCGACTTACAGGGACCTAGACACATTGAGGCTTTCTGTTGGAGCCCTGGTTCACAGTTTAGGGAGAGGCTGCTGTCCGGGCTGTTTCTGTGGATAGGGAGCTGGTCACTGGTTCTCTCAGCAAACTACTGATGGGTTTTGGCAGTGCAGAGCTTACAGGTGTCATGTACTTACCCAGCTCCCAGTGTGGGTGCCCTCTTTGACAAAGAAACAAAAACCAGAGAGCAAAAGCCAAGAGGGTGAAAAAGAGAAAGAGAGAGGGTATGGGAGAGGGCAGGAGACATTAAAAAGCAAATAAAAAATGGTTTAAAATGAAGACCCACAAAGAGTCTTTTACTGTGGAGTCTTGAGTTTGGCATAGCACAGAAGGTTACCAGTAAGTCACAGAGGCAGGTTAATGTCCCTAAAATAAAGCATGAGCCAGGAATAACAGAATCATACAAATAGAAAACTACAGCTGGTCAGAAAGTCTGCTCAGGAACTTACCACTAGATTAAGCAATCACTGTATATACCGAAGCACATTCCCACTTCCTAGGAAGCCCTGGGATGCACAGGCTTTTGCTCCAGATGACAACCCTGCATTGGCATGAGGGAATGCCCAAGCACAGAGGAGGGGCTCAGAGCCTCAGGAGCGGAGGATGCTCTGCTTCACTGTACCTAGTTTGGTACAGCACAAACTAGGCATTGGCATGAAAATGTCCCCGGGAAAAGATCAAAAGGGTGGCTCTTAAGGTAACATCACAAAGCTTTGTCAATGTGACAAAGTAATGAGCAGAACAAAGCCTTTTTTTTCTTGCTCAATTCTCCTATCTATGATGAGATTTTTTCAGGTATTTTTTTTTTTTGACAGTGAACTTGCTCTTTGTGAATGAGCAGAGATAGTAAATGAAAATAAAAAGAGATGGATTGTCTTGTGCTTGAAAACTGCAAAAGAAACCAGAGCTTACTTTTTAAAGTATTTTGCATAGTATTTTTGTTAAAAAATTAGTTCTTTTAAATGGGTTTTAAATGGTAGTTCTTCTGCCTGACACGTGTTCAGTTACCTTCTGACATGCTGTGCATATACCAGGCTGTTTCTACCAGAAATATAGTCTGAAAACAATCAACATTTTAGAGCCAGTGGCAGATATTTCCCTACTCCCCCATAACATTTTATTATCGTGAAAGCACAAAGAAAACCACCTGGATATGAAATATTGTGCCTGAAAAGATCCATGCAGATGGATAAATTTTAAAATGACAGGAATGGAATAATAATCTATTCACATGTACAACAGCATCCATACAGCAAATGGTACCCTGTGCAGTCACTGGGAACACCAGGGTTCATCTCCTGGGCTCCCTGCCTAGCTCTGCTTTTTCATAGTATCATGAAGACACTTCCAGGTTTTGGGAAAGCAAAAATGTAGTGCAAACAATTAGGAATAACCCAAGTAGGGGACTCAAACCCTGGGAAGGTCATCATTGCTGTTAACTGAGTATTTACATAGCTCTCGGAGCAGGATCTGGATGAATGGGGCTGCTCAGGAGCAAATGCTGACACTAAAACAGGATTGCCCAAGAGCAGGGATTTTCACTGAGTTGGCCAAGATCAAAGGAAAATGGCACTGCTGGGCTGACCAGCCTGTAGCAAGCTGCACCTGTGTAGGAGCAGCTCCTTATGTGGTCTGTCCATCTGTAGCTTCTTGCAGGATGAGGCTTGTAATATTTTCTGAGATTTGATGATTCAGCAAAATGAAATTAGTCTCTTTTTCTTGGCATGAATACTCTTTTCAGGATGTTCCTCTGCCCAAGACTGAAAATGACTTCATAAAGAGATGAAATTTGAAAGGTTATCGACATGCAAATGAGCAAGCAAATAAATAACCAGGCAGCAAGAATGGAGAAGACACCTGTCCCTACAAAATTATGGGGATGATATAATGAGAAATGAAGGAAAATCTCAGCAGGAGTCTGAATTTACAATATACACGGTTAACATGCAAGGGACAGATGAAAAATAGCAGAAGGTGTGCATTCGTTGTCAGCAATCCAAGGGCTTTTTCTAAAGAATTCATAAGGGTGGATTCATAAGATGCCAGCTTCATAAAGGTAAGAAATCTGCAGCTAATACTGTGGAGATTGACATGTGTTTGCTGTGAATTAGATAAAAAAGAAGGAAAAGCGACATCAGAGTCCCAGCATGGCCTCCATCCTGAGACATTTTAGCACAGACTTGCTTTACACACAGCTCCAGACAAAACAGCTCCCTTGAGTAGGGGGAGCAGAGAGGTTTGGCTTTGCTTGCCCCAAGGAAGGACTCTCTCCTCCCATCACCTCCCAGCTGTCCCCATGTTTGTGCAGTGAGAGAAGGCACTGAGCTGGGTGGCTGCAACCAGAATATGGTGCTACATCTTTATTTAGCAAAATTGTTAATGATCAAACAAACACAGCTCCCAGCCTCAAATGGCCTGGTAATCTACTGCCTCTCTTGGGTCTGTTCCCACTGCTGGCTGCTTTTAAACCCTTGTAATGCCACTGATTTTGGTGCAGTTAATCTGAAAGGCACACACATAGGAGACAGATAAAAATCACTCCTGTGCTGAATGACATGGGCTGCACTTCATAGCAGGGAAATGTGGATGTTTAGTGGCACCACCACACACTCAGGATAGTAATGTTGAAATTACATTAATCTGAATTGAATATTCCAAGCAAAACCACTGCCAAAATACACACCCTTTTTGGTAGCAGTGATGGAGGGAAGCCAGTGCTCCTCATTCCACCCCCCCACAAAGACTTCACACAGTCTTCAAAAAGTTACTGAATGGGTAAAGTGGGGGAATGTCATCATCACCTGACAGTAATGATTGCATTTCTTGGTAAATTATTACCAGCTCCCAATTGCAAATGTGAGCTTCTTAAACTGCTGTAATTCATGGCAACATGCTTGCTGCCTCCAGAGATAAGTGACAGTTTCTTGCCTGGGTGTGGGTGACAGAGCTGTCTGTGCTGATTTGCAGAGAAGGCCCCAAAAATCCCGATTTATCAATATTGTGTTAACTTTTCTGTCCATCTCCCTTGGCCCACATTTGTCTGGACGATGTCCTGCTCCTCCCTCCCAGCTCAGATCCCCAGGACAGACCCTCCAACACGCACACCCAACCCTGCAGCAGCAGTTCCTGTTTGCCCACGGTGCTGGATGGGCTGTTTCACCCCCGGGCTCTCTGGTGACCTCCTGTTTCAACAAACCTCTGCTGTGCATTGCCTGCCTTCCAGCAGCACAGTGCTCATTGTGAGCCCAGCAGACATTATTCATGGTAAGCTCACACAGCAGTGATACTCCTACCTCAGCACTCACATCTCTGCCACAGTCCAAGTGACTCATATACAGTGCTGCACTGTTTCAGAGCTCTCTCTCTCTCTCTTTTTTTTTTTTTGGTTTGTTTTTTGTTTTGTTGTAACCAGTGCTTTTGGTGACTAAAACTTATGTAAGCAATTTAAACCCTCAGTATTTACAACATAAAAGCGCCACAAGAAACCTCTCTCAGCCCTTAAGCTTCTGTAGGATTTAATTTGGGGAAATTTTATTTGAAAATGCAATATCCCTACACCCCCCCTCCCTTTATTTCTTTCCTATGCAAAATGAAAAGAGCAGATCTTGGATGAAAATATACTATTTATAAAAATGAGCTTACCTCATTTCTGTAAGAAAGGAAAGACTGTCAACCTTGATTAGAAAGCAATAATTCTTAAAAGGAGTCAAGCAAGGTTTAATATTATTTTTTTCTTTAGGCCTGAAATGATAGAAGTTTTCACAAATTTTAAATAAAAAAATGAAAAATGAATATGCAACTCAGGAAATTATTCTGAGAATTACTACCAGACCTGTTAAAAAAACCCAAACAAAACCCAAATATCAAAAATAACTCATCCTGTTTTAGGATTGGAAACCTTACAAAATGCTTAGGGGAGGCACTATCAAGCTATGCTGCATCCTGAATTTTACTACTATGGCCAGCTACAATTCTACAACAGCAGACTTACACTGAGGTATTGCAGTGATGGATAAGGTTCCTTTATATGGTTATTTCATTCACCCTTTCAACTTATGCTCCTTGGCACAGGAGCGGAATATGATCCACATAAAATTGACTCTAAAATTATTTAGTTGAACTGGTACAAGATGTGGTCACTCAGAATGATTTAAATCTGCTCAGTATCAATTTAGTATAAATCTTTTCCTGATCACATTAAGCTAAATCAATACAACATAACATTAAATATATTCCAGTGATTGCACTGGCTTAACTAATTGGATTTTAAAACACACCTTTAATTAAACCAGTGCAATTTTGAGTGTGGGAAAGGCTTTGCAAGGCAGAACTGCTTGTCTGTGATAATTGGCTAATATTTTGCTGCCCTGTTCTGCTAATTGAGACCTGTAAAATACAGTGAAAAAACAATGCTATGCCTAAAAAGCGTGACAGTAGGTGAGACTTTGAAAAAATGCAGTGTCCTTGCCATGGCTTGGGGCAGTCCAGATGTGGGAAGATAGTTTCGGCTTGTCAAAAGATAATTAACATATTTACAAGAAAGAAGTGTTTCATTTATGAAACATGCCAGTCTTTAGAAAGAACAGATATCAGTTGGAGAAAACAGCTGTACCTGCAGCTTTGTGGCTGCTTGAGTAATTTTTAAATTTTGTTTCCATAACTTTTACTTGGCTTTCCGAATATTTCTCACAATTTTGTTAGCAAGGGAGGTTGTTTTTTTTTTTTCTTGGAAAAGAGTGACCATTTTTCACAACTTGGAGAAACATTATAGGAAAGATCTACTCATAAAGAATAAGTGAAACTTGCAGTTTATCTTGGGGTTAGAATTGTGACTGTTCTTTGGGTTGCTGGCATGGGTTTATTTTGCTATCTCCATGAACGTTGTTGAGTATGCTCTGCTAGTCACATAAATTCTATACTTGATTCAAACTCAGAAATTTGCACAGTCTTTTTGGGTAACAGCCCAAAGGTATTAGAAACATATGTAATCTCTAAATAATTGATGCTCCAAATAACAAACTAACCAGGAAGCCTGTGCACTGTTAGTGCCATATTGCTAGCAGGGAATTAAAATGCAGATAAACACAAAGCTAAGATCTGGCTCCCTTCTCCTCTGCATCTTGCAAGTCACCAGGTGGCCATGCACATCTGCCTGGTCTGCTGGGAGAAGTGGGTGAGAACCACGAGGGGCAGAGAGATCACTCAGGATCACTTTGGTTCCTCCACCATTCTGTAGATCCTGTAGGGACACTGAAAATTTGGGTGCAAAGAAAGCACACATCCAGGCCCCCTTCCCTTCCTGTGGTATTAAAATCACCCATATTGGGCTGTTACTCTTTGTGTTGTGATGGTGTCATGATTTCCAAATGTTGGTCAGGGCAGAACCATCTGTAAGCAGTTTAGGAACCCCATGAAACCCAAGCCCTGGCGCCTGACACTGGAGGGCTTAAGTGGTAAGGTGGAGAAAGATGGGGAGAGAAACACAGGCATGAAGAGAGAGTGACTAAGGCAAGTTCAGGCAGTAAGCCAGTACCAGTAACAAAATTAGATGAAAATAAAGTCCGGTGTAAGAGGCCATTCACTCACCATTTCAGAACTAGGTGTGAGACATCCTTGGATGGGGATCAGACCTGTTCACATACATATATCATGAAAACAGGCTGGAATTTCAGCCTTCAGCCAGAAATAATACCTCAACATACCAGTGATGCTGATGGTCCTCTCTTCCTGTCACAAGGCTTATTATATGACCCCCACTCAAAATTGCACAGAAGTCTGAAAGTTGGACCAAAATTTGTCTTTGTAAATGATGTGGAAAAAGTCTGGGCAAAGCAGCTGTTGAAGAAGAATCACAAGGACTGGTCTGAGGCCAGGTAAACATAGCTGAATGTAGAGACAATTGCACACACCCTTGCTCTGCTAATTGAAGGTGATCTCCTAGGGAAAGAGCTTGTGATATTCTGGTGAATAAAAAATAAATCTGTGTCTAGTGTCCTTAGAAAGATGCAAAGAAAACAGTGGGGTGATCTACAGGACCGTAGTTCACACTCATGAAACGTCAGCTCCACACCAGCAACACACCCACATTATTCTTGCAAACTCCTGAATGGAAAGTTTCCAAAAACAATACCACAAAATACATATCTGTCCTTCTCTTTGTGATACGCAGTGGTGCAGCTAAGGGTAGAGCTGGTTAGACAGAGTATAATCACTTTTTATTTTTGGAGGCAAAAGTTTGCCTGCTTTTTGGCAGCTGTAAGTGTGGGTACACTAGGAATAAAAACAACAAACCAACGTCTTGTTTACCTTAAATAGCTTCCAAGCCTTGCACTTACTGAAACTATCCTGAAGATGATTTTTTGTGGACACAACAGTATACGTGATGGTCCTGGGATAGAAACATTGATAATATCTCAACTGCTCAATAAATCACATGTTGTCTTCTTATAAGTGTCTAGGATGCTAATTAAAGAAAAGAGAATCAGAACTTTTCCTACAGACTCCTTTTCTCCCCTTGCAGGATCTATTCTTGAGAGTACCAAGGGTGGCTGGGTGTCTCATCTGGCTTCTGTCTGACCTTTTTTCCCCACTGAAAAGCATGAAACATCATTGCTATTCACAAGAGTCTGCCTTCATGTGTTGGGTTTCCAGAATTTGAAGCCACAGTGACGTAGATGTACAAGTGACAAAAGTGCTGTGGTCTTATCTGGCAGCTGAATTGCTGAAAAGGGCCAAAATGAAACAACACATTTGCTGTATCTGCATCAGACACTGTCCAACATTCAGCATCTTTAAAAAGAGCTGCCCAAAGAAAGAGACCTTTGGGGATGTGCAGAGGTACAGGAAAAGTTGTCTTATTTTCAAAGAAGTAACCAAAACCACAGTAATGAGCAAAACCAATTTAAATAAAATATGTAAATATTGGTTCCTATACTTTCCATGGTCAATTTGCAGAGATAGGCAAGAGATTAAGGTAATAATTTATTTACATTTTGATTGGGACTACATTAAAATAGTATGGCCTGATCTTATACCTGATGCAGTGAATGGGCAAAATTCCACAGTCTTTCAAGCCACCAAGTATCATTCACCCTATTTTCCTCAAAAACCAGAGAATGCCAGTGTCAATACAAATTTGTTTTGGTTTGTCCTGTTATGCATAACCAGTATGATTGCAAAGGTAAGGGCAGAAAATATTTTTCCAATTAACATTTTTCATGCCACTAGTGAGAGGTGCCTTAATTTATGTTCTCTGATTTTGCCTCTTTTAGTTAACTTTAATGTTTCAGGAAAGTGGATTATTCTCCATTCTCTTCCTTTGTTTCTTAAAAAAACGCAGACACAGGAAATACCTAGATGTATTGTTTGAAGATTTAATTTTGCAGAGTTACACAGTTTTTGCAATATTTGTCAGGACAACTTCAAAGTTCCTTCAGAAGCCTTTGTCAAGGATCTAAGGATCCATTGCAACCCGATGCAGTGCAACTGTGCCAAGAGCCTGAGGAGCAATCACATTAGAATCCATCTGTCCAGGGGACAAAAACTGGAGGAGGCAAACATCCTTTTTTGAAGCATACTCATAATTTCTCAAAGTTAAGGAAGGTTCTGATTGAAGACTGACTTTATTTCGTAATAGATAAAGGAGGAGGATGCAGAACTTGCTTGTCAACCTAGGTTCAACCTTCTTCGAAGTTGATTTTGGGTCTGAATAATTCTTAGCTCCTTAAATATCTGCGAAGAGGCTCAGTGGAGAACTTGGACTCCAGGAGTTTATGATGACATAATGTGTTCTCTTTTCCTATTTCTCCATATTTCTTTAAAAAGCATGCATCATCATGGCCCCCACACTTGGGTAATTATTTTAAATACACACCAGAACTATGGATAAAAATCCACGTACAGTAATTTCACAATTGTAAGCTGCACCATTTTGACTAAAATTTTGTTCCCAAACCAGAAGTGCGGCTTACATTCAGGAGCGGCTTATATATGAACAAATTTTGGAAATTTCCCAACCAGGAAGTCCGAACCAGCAGCAGCCCCGAGTCAAGGTGGAGCCTGCCGGGCCCTGGGCGGCAGCAGGGCAGTGCTGACGCAACTGCAGCACTGCCCAGCCCTGGGGGGCGTGGCGGCAGCACTGGCCAGGCACGCCCCTCTCCCTCCTCCCGGCGGCAGCAACCGGGCACACCCTTCTCCCTGGCGACCGCCCTGCGCAGGGCCAAGCCAGTAAACCTCGTGATCCCACGATTATGTTACTATTTGGCAACTTTGTGAAAGTTGCACGTGGATCCTCGCTGCGAACGAAAGTGCGGCTTACAATCTGGTGCGGCTTATTTATGGAGGAAAAACGAAACGTTGCTGACACCCCGGAAGTGTGGCTTATAATCGGTGCGGCTTGTAATCGTGAAATTACTATTTCTTAATTTGCTATACTGGAACAGTTCCTGTGCCAAAAAATAGGCTTTCTCAATTTGAAATCTTGATTCACTCAACCTCTCATCTCCAGTAAGAACTGAAAAACAGGTGGATCTTGCCAGGATGCCCCCAAGTTAGTGAGTTTGAGGGTTTTCATACAAAGATGGTGGAGGCTGCTCCAGAAGAGAGGACCCTGGAGGAAAAATTCCTGCTATCAGTGCCTCCTACCTAAAGGATCTTTTTGCCCAGGATTGCACCTATGGCAATATCATGTGTGGGAGGAAGATCTCTTTATAGCCACAAGGTAAGCATACTGGCTAAACCCATCTATTCCTCTTTGACACTTAATTTTCTGTCTTATGTTCCAGTGGTTGTAAAACACTAGCCTTTTGGAGCTCTTCCACACTGGAAAATTTCATCATGATAAAACACAACCCCGAGGAATCTTGGTAACTAAGACGATGCTAAACATGCTGTTAAACACTGAACACAGACAGGGACTGTAATGTTTAACATCACATCAGCTGGTTGTGGTTAAGCCCATGGGCTGACCAGCTGCCACAATGCTGAACATGCCGGTGTCTGCCTGCACTGAACACTTAGCAGTGTGTTAGCAGCCCTTGTTCTCAAGGGTCTCTTTCCTTGCATGATCTGGTTCTCTAGCATAGGCACACATTACACTGATATGCACAACTGTTGCAAGATACCAGATTAACCAGACTGGAACAATTCGTGTAGTGCTTGGATTTATGTCAAAGACCTCAATCTCTTAGTTCAGCTCCTGGCTGCAGTAATCACATACAACACGTTAGTTCATACCTTGCCTTTGTTCTTGCACACCGTGTCTCTGACCCCAGCACAGCTGGATTGTTATTGCTTTGCTCTGATGGGGAAAATAACAGACACATGGCACCCTGACAAACCTTGGTTTTTTTACAGAGGTCTTTTCCTAGCTTGGGAGAAAGGGGAGACAAATGCTTGAACAATATTTATGTACCAGCAAGATGGTGAGGAAAGAAATGACAAGCATCTGCTTTCTCTCACGTGACTGGGCATGATGTATTGATAGTAGTCTCAGCTCTGTAATGTAAAAGGATAATGCAAAGTTAACTCTACTAATGGATCAGTTCCAGGACTATTTCAACTCCAAGAAATATGTGACATTTGGATATCTCTTTTTATTTATTACCAGATATCAGACTCCTGCAGATATGCAGAGACAATAGATCAGTATGTGTATGGTCTAAAAATTAAGGCCAAGTTTGTGATTTTGTTCAGCATGATGCATGACGAACTCCCCACAAGACTATTGGGATGACCAGATATTTGGCTTATGAAAAGGAAAATAAAAGCATTCAACAAGTGAAACCAGTGCTTTTCCTGAACATGAGGGAAAAGAAACCCAAAAACCCCAACAAATGAGATACATGGCTTAAAGGTAGGAAATGGAGACCTAGGGAAGTATTATTAAAATAGCATATGGCCTGAGAGATGGTCAGCTCTTATTGCAACTTTTCCAAAGGCAGAAGGGCTGTTTAGGGTCTTCCTCCTCTCTTTAACTCTGTTTTCCCAATGGCCAAAATTTTATCTTCAGCTGCACTATATAACATTTCAAAATTGTTGGAACTTAATATTTTGAGATTTCTCTACACCTGTCAAATTTTATTGAAATTAATCAATGGCTTCTGTTATAAATCAGAAACTCTGAAACTACTGAAGCAAATGTTAACTGTCTTTACTAAGCAGCTGGGCTATAATGAATATGCTACATTTTAGTTAATAACATATTTTTCTTTTTTATAGTTTTTGATACTGTGCTGGTTTTGGCTGGGGTAGAATTAATTGTCTTGATAGTGGCTGGTATGAGGTTGTGTTTTGGATTTGTGCTGAACACAGAACTGATAATATAGAGATGTTTTTGTTATTGCTGAGCAAGGATTACATATAGCCAAGGCTTTTCTGCTTTTCATACCGAAGCACTGGTAAGGAAGTTGGGGCTGCATGAGAGGTTGTGAGGAGACACAGCTGGGACAGATGATCCAAAATGACCAAAGGGATATTCCAGACTGTATGAAATGATACCCAGTATATGAAGAAGGGGAAGAAGAAGGAAGAGGGGACATTTGGAGTGATGGCATTTATCTTCCCAAGTCACCGCTTCATATGATGGGGCCCTGCTCCCCTAGAGATGGCTGAACACCTGCCTCCCATGGGAAGCATTCAATTAATTCCTTATTTTGCTTGTGTGCATGGCTTTTGCTTTCCCTATTGAACTATCTTTATCCCAACCCACAAGTTCTCCAGCTTTTACCCTTCTGATTGTCTCCCCAGTGCTGGTGGTGGGGCAGTGAGGGGCTACGTGGCACTTGGCTGCTGGCTGGGCTGAAGCCACAGCAGACACTTTGTTACATTTTTTTCTATAGTTTTTATAAGAAGGAAAGAGCAGTCAGTAAAAGAACTGATATTAGTCATGTGGGTCCAAACTGAAGAAAGAAAGGATGAAGACATAAAGGATGAGTTTGAAGAGGGTATGAAACTAAAGATAGGGATATTTGCTATGGAAAGGATGAAGAAGATCCAGATGGTAGGAATTCTGCATAGACAGGCTTGGAGAATGAAGAGAGCATAACTACAGCTTTCACTATGCCAAGGAAACACTAGAGGTGCTACTGAGGTTTGTGGAAGCTTTCTCCTTGTTGTTGGCAATCTGCAAATCTATTGCCCAGGCTGAAGGACTCTTCTCACTGAAAGAGAAGGATGGGTAATGATGCATATTTATAATCAATGCCAATTTGCCTTATTCCAGATAAGGATTTAATTTCTAAACTTCATGGCCAAAGAAATCCTCATTTAACCTAAATCCCATTGCCATGTCTAAATCAAGATGTTCCTAGCTCTTGCTGGACCCCAAAGAGTTTCGGTCTAAAGGTGCACAGGGACTAAAGTGGAGTTTAAGTTAAATTAATATGGGCCAAAGGGATCATGCTGTCTGAATTTTCCCTTAATCCCAGGCATCAGTAGATCTAGCTCTGTATTCCTGGTACCCCGGTGTTCTGAAGAAGAAGGAGGTAGGCGTTCCCCAAGAAAAAGAAGTGACAACAACCACCATCCTGCTTTCCTGCCCCCAGAGTATGTGGGAGGGTGACATTATAATTTATTATCTGTTTTGCTGTAGTCCTTAGGATCCTTTACACTCACAGTTGTAGTCTGATTTTGGAAAGGGAAAAACTGTTGTGCATGAAGAGACTGTGTCATCTCAGCTGTGCAAGAATTGCACCCTAAACTCAGGATTTTCTGCTTGCAAAGGCACAGGATTGTGAAATCTCCTCTTGTCTAGCCCCAAAGTTATGCTGTCTAATGGGATAGCAGGGTAAGCAAGCAGAACTGTTGAAGGATTTACTTACTGAGCCAAAAAGTCCTATAAGTAGTTAACGAGTGTTTAGCCTTGCTGAACTTTCATAACACTTCCATTGATAACCAAGTGGGACCTGCATGGCACGGGATCATGGAAAAAAAGTGCTGGACTTGCCCTTTCTCAATTACAAGAAGCCTCTTAAGCCCCAGGTGGTGAAAGATGTCAAAGTTAAGATGCCAGTAAAAATAGACAGCTGAAGGCAAAGCTCTTGCCCATTTTCTTTGACAAAAATATAGCAGAGCTACAAATGGGATGGTCTGGTAGCATATGCAGTGGGAGTTATATTCTGTTCTGAAACGTGACTTTGGGGTGCCGGGCCACAGAAAACAGAGAGAAGGTCACAATCCTGGGGGAAAGTTTTCCTCTTCAAGCATTTGGGTGACAATGTAAACATATTGTGAGTAAGAGGCTACAGAAAGGTTAAACCAAGGGCATTTATGCTTTTATTTGTAAGTTAAGCCAAAGGCTTTTATTTTTCTCTTCTTTTTATTAGCAGGTTCATTTTTAATTTGGCCCTTGGTATTCAAAGTGCTTACCCATTTCTTGTTAAACGAAAACTGGGATTGAGTTGGTTTTAAAAGGATTTTCATTTGGTGACTGTTTTAAAACTAAAGCAATCTATCACTCAAGACCAATTTTTATAAGTTCTTTTTCCCACAATGGAATGGGTTCAGGTAAATATATATCTAATTAGATGACGATTACCCAAACATTTATGCAGTTATCTTCCAGGGATATGAAACTCAGTTGGAAACACTCAGTTTTTAAAATTTTCTGTTACAATTCCAAATTTATGACTAGTGAGAATCTAATTAGATTATTCCCTCTCTTCAGGAGTCGATGAACATCCCCAGTTATCAAGATGCATATGGACTGACTCATCGGAGCTGGATGGCCAAATTTCTGAGCTTCATACCAAAATATACAAAGAGTCGAGAACTATCAGCTGTCCCATCTGTCAGAGGGCTGTGGGAAGGGCAGACCCAGGAGTAGGAACTTTGTACAGATCCCAGAGATCCAGGCTGAGCGTGTAGCTGGTGCCTGGGTTACCAGCAATGTTGCCCGGAGCTGTTCTGCTTGCCCACCTTCTCTCCCAGCTGGAGAAGCAAATTACCCAGCAGCCTTGGTGCTGCACTTACACTCTTTGCAGGCACATGGAGCGTGAATTGAGATGCTCCTTCATCCCCCAATCTGAACAACCATTAACAGCTCAGGGTATTTAACATAACAGGTTATGAGAGCTTTTTGCAGCTGGTCTACACTGGATTATTCAACTCTAAAGGCAAAGATACAGAATATATGTAGATTTGGTCTAAGAACATAAATTTTGAGTGGGATCAGAGTGGGAAGAAGAAGGCAGTGGCATGTGGCCACAGAGCAGCTGGCCTCAGGCAGGGTCCATGCTGATCGATGCAGACACTGGGGTGCAGTGCCAGCTGGGATGAACTGCTTCAAGACCCACAGAGGATGGTGAGGCACCTGTCTATGTACCTCCAGAACCACAGGGTTTTCTAGGCAATCTCCATGGCCATTTGAGCTGGTGATGGAAGTTACAGGCAGCAAAATCTGCAAGTGCTACATCAAAACCCTTCGTTTCCAGATGTGCGCACAATGCAAGTTCCCACTGTTTGTCATGATAGGTGGTTTCTGCCTGAAGTGCTAAATGTGTGCATGGATCTGTGATAATGCAGGGTTGCTGCAGTTCTTCTAACTATTGCCAGATCTGCTGAAGAACAGTGAGAAGATTATGCTTTCCTCTGAATTCAGTAGAGGTCTCCCAAGAGTACTTGTGTAAAGAGACTCAAGCCCAGGAAGCCTGCAATTACCAGCTAAATAAATAATTTAATTAATACAAACTCTGGGCTAGATCCCAGTCTGACTTGGCAGTTTTATTCTGTTCTGGGGAGGTACAGAACAGTGCCAAGGGCCCAAAATCTAGCCTTTAGGGATTGCTTTTTGTACAAAAGTCCAGGTGTTATTCAGAGGGGAGGACCTAGCCTTGTAGATTAGCAAAATCCTTCAGAAACAAATAAGAACTGACAGAACTAAATCTTTTTTGCCGTTCAGTTTCTCCAAAGCTCAGCTCTGCTCCTCACCCCAATCTCCCATCTTTTTTTTTTTTACTCTTTACATACCTCTAAATTTCCTGCCTTTTGGCTGGGACCAGGCATGTCAGAGCCAAATACTGTTATAACTGTTTTTGTGTTGGTTCCAGCCCAACTGGAAGCAGGAAATACTAAAATTCTCCTGGGTAATCCTCTTCTCTGGAGACTTTCAGTCCAATTTTTGCAGATTCATGAGTGTTAACGTGCTTTAGGCAAAGTTCAGAGATGCAACCAAAGCCAAGTGCTACAGATATTTAGACTTGAGATACACAGGGCAAGCAGTGAGTTCTGTATGCCTGTAACATCCCTTGCTATCCGGGCACTTGCCTGCACCAATCTGCTCCAGTTTCTGTTTAGAGCTGAGTCCCAAGTCATACTGTTTCTGCACACCTCAGGAACTTTTTCTGCACTATTTATTATGTGAGGGCTCAGGTTCAGGGGGAAGCCAGCAGAAGAGCCATATCAGGACCTGAAAGTGGAGACTAGAATAAAGCAAGCAAACTGTATCATCCTCAGTTTGTTCCTCATCTTTGTTACTGGAGCTTTTCCCCTTTTCTAAGGGGGATACTGTGCTGGATTACACCTCCCTGCCAGCAATGCTGTGTGGTGGACTTAGCCAGCAGGACACAAGTGGCTGGAGGCACTGTTGGTGCTGTGCAGTGGCAGCATTGAGGATTCAGGATCCTGTCGTCATATGAAGGACCACCTGGGCAGGAAAGTCCAGCTCTCCTGCACACAAGCAGCATTTGCATTCCCTGTGGTGGGGGTGGGACATGGAAGCACTGCTGAGGCCTTGCAGTACGTCTCCTGCCAGATCCTCTCTTCTGGGTGGGGACAGTAAATTCAAACTGGTTTGTTCTGGGAAGAGCACACAAAGATGACAGTCCTGCAAATGCAGCTCCTTTCCATGCTGAACTTTAGCTCAGATCTGTTGATAGCAAGCATGTTCAAAGCAGCTGCCACAAAATGGCACCACTACGTAATGGACATTCCTACTGACAGTGCAAAAATAAAATCTTTTGACAAAGGAGGAAAAAAAGAGACTGAGAATAATCTGAGGAGCTGTTGGGGGAACAGGAAAGAATGAGTACTGAGTTAGCCTCAAATCAATGTGATTTCTATCACTAGTACACAAATAATCCTAGAAGATACCCCTGTCCTCATTGTTTACTCAGCAAACAGGATTTATAGACATCATCCAATGTCAGAGAACCAGGGAGATTTGCTTCATGAGGCCTGTTTCTGGGGAAAAAAAAATAACCTGATCATGTGTTTCTTTGTCTGCTTTGGAGCTGATCAGAAGATATTAATTTAATAAGACCATTACTCCGTATTGTTTGCATGACATTAGCACAACATCAGTGCTCATTGAAACTGAAGGCCCATTTTAAGTGGCACTGTACCCAAGCACAGTAAGAGACAGTAGTTGCTATGCTTATCAGCTGAACAGACAAAGTGTGGTATGTTCCCTTTCCAAATGGGGAATTGATACACATAAATAATGAAGTATTCTACCCCACAGATATCCAGTGTACAAACACAAGCATGACAGCCAGCTGCAATACTGAACCATAGTAAGAGGTTTAACAACACAGAAAACAATAGGTATTGTATACTGTAGGCTTATAAAATAGGACTGGGTGAAAAAAGGTTCTTTTCTCCCCTGGGAATGGACAGATTTTTGTCAAACACAATTTGGCTGAAAACTGAATATGTGCTTATTGAAATATCTTTTGATTGGTAGTTCACATTTATTTTAAGGACAAATGCAAAAGTGGACATCTCACATGCAGTCTTTGGTCAAAACAAAGAATAACAATTTTTACTGAAAATTTGCTTTGGTGAAAAATGTACAGCTATCTCTGATGCAAAGTACCGTATGGTAGGTGTTTCTTTTCTGTTTGCTCTTGTATCCATCTCTGAAATTCTGTATTGCTTTGGCCCTTACTCGAACACCACCTTCTGCTACTAATATAATGCTGCCAGCTCTGGCAGCTCAAGCATAAATCTTCCTAAATTTGAGCATTGGAGTGTTGTGGGAGATAAGGAAGAGGAGAGGAAAAGTGAGAGACTAGATGGGCACAAGGGGAATTCAAATCTAAGTTTTAGAAGACAGGTGTCTAGCCTCGGTTAACAAATTAAAAAGGAAATGAAGTTTTAGCTGTTGTGGTGGTGGAGAAAAGCTAGAAAATGTGAAGCTCACAGGCTCAAATAGCGCTCAGCCACAGACAAAGATCCTTGATATTCTGCTTTGTGCATATTGCTGGGGGCCAGGTGCACCCCAGCTTGCCGTGGGCATTCTGGGCAGGAGCTTGTGCCAGCATCTCTGCCCTGGTACCTGCCCCGTGGTGGGCCAGGGCACCGATGCCAGCGGCTGCCCCTGCTTGTGCATGGCCTCCACACACCTACAAAACCTGTGCCCCACACACCAGCCCTGGGGGGGAGGAGGAGGAGGGGGAAGGACCAGCTGGCTGTAGCAGTGGAAAACCCGTAAGAAGAACCACACAAAGACCATGTGTGGACTTTTGTTTGGAGTGGCTCTGTTGCAGCAATGCTGGTTGCAAAGCAACACACCCAGCATTTACGTTGCCACTTCTTCATGGACTTGTTCAGGATACTTATGTCTATAGGGTGCAAGGTTCCTTGCACCCAAATACTGCATCCTAGTTTTGTGAAGCCTAATGCTTCTCCTTAGATTTCATTACAGAGGTAGTAAAAATAGTGTGGAGTTGTGTCTATCAGCTATATCTACCCTAGACTGAAATAATGCTTCTGTGAATAATCATATGTGCCAACAGGCCTAAAATAATAGAAAATTGTAATGGTTTAAACCTTTTCATTTGTTTTTTTTTTTGTGGTTTAACCCCCTGTTCTGGGTAGCTGATGATAGACCCTACCTACACTACCTCTGAAAAATATTTCATCTGTTAAAAATTGGTGTTATTTAACTCTCAGGAACTAGTGAGCTACTATTATACACATCCAAATCTGTGGACCAAATGCTTTTTGATTGAAATAATTTTACAAATTCTAACATGCTGTAAGGATTTGAAAATCAAAGCTAATACCAGATGTTCGGTGACATAAACGCCATTAAAAAATACGTTCAGATCCTCTTCTCTTATTTGCCTGTTATTTTGTGTGAGAAGTATATGGAGTATATGGGGTAATGAAAAGGTTATGCCAAGCATTTAAGAGAAAATTCTGAACTTCAAATACTATATAAAAATGGAAACATAAACACAGTTTTCAGAAGGATGTGTCTCCAGGGGCAGACTGGGTGGCCCTAATGGTATGAAATGCTTCATTGCACAGAGTATCCTTCATATACAGTCATTTGAGGGACAACACACATTGTTTGTAAATTAATTCCATAGCAGAAAATGGGTTGAGAGGGAGAAAACCACAAAAATGTGGGGTAAAATGTTTGCAGATATGCCTGTATCTTTTGAAGTAAAATCAATGTAATAGTTATGGTAGCATGAAGATTTATTTGGGTGGAAAAGACCAGCATGTACGTATTCATGGAAATACTTCACATTTCTGTCTCTGCATTGTTTGTTTGTTTGTTTGTTTTATGCTAGTTTTATTTTTCCAGTTTGCAGCAATAAGTTGTATAAAACCCCTTCTCTTCTCTCTGAGCTTTTGGTGAATGAGGAATACACCATTGGGATAGGATGTTCTCTAATGTGAGAGATGAGCATATGCTCTACTCACAATGAACATGGTACATATTCCCTGCATGACTGCTCCAAAAGTACCGTGCAGGGAATATGCAGGGAAGGAGGACAACATCTTTTAATAATGTTCAGTATTGGACATCACTTGTTTCCTCTGAAGAAATTATTTTTGGAATAGACATCTTAGGTCATAAGTTATTCTTGATGTGAATGCAGTCCTGCAAAGGCTGTAAGTAACACCTCCTTGAAGGATTTTCAAAACCTTCTGCATTTGGGATTGGCATTTGATGCTCAAAAGGACTATACATGGCACTAGAACACATGTGAACAACCAATACTGATATGCTTAAAAATGAGTCTCACTAAACTGGTGCCATTGAAATGGCCACAAGAACATCTGTGTATTACTTAACACAATGGAAGCTTGAAGCACTTTTATTGTTTACCAACACATCATACATACCATCTGCATCATTTTGTCACCTATTCTCTATTTGTGTTCAAAAAGGCATACCTAATTCTGAACATCTCATTCCTTCCTCCAATAATTCTAGGATGGCTAATATTTGTGTTTTGTCTGACCTCAGAGAGCTGAGTTTGTCTATGCTTTTTCTAATGGCCTATAGATTTCTTAAGTTCGTATACATCAGGGGTAAACAGCCTCTACTTTCTCAGCTTATTTTGCTTGTGGAGGTACTTTCGAGGACCCATAAGAAGCTTATTTTTGTCCTTACTAATTTTTTTTTAATTTTTAATTTTTTTTCCCCAAAGTTGCCATACAAAGCTCACCTTATATTCAAACACATATGCGCACACACACACACTTCTGTATGAACTCTGGTTACAACTACATTAAATAGCTCTTCCCTCAGGGAATCCCCCAACTCTGCATTACTGTGGATTACAAAAGTAGCAAATGAGTCAAGTTTCCCAGTAAACAGGAGCTGAAAGTAACAGCAGTGAGGAAAAGCAAAAGCCACAATGAGACTTGTTGTGACAAGACTGTCATTACCTTTTTTGTCTGTCAAGTAGGTATTAATAAAGTTACCTCAGTTACTGAGTTATTACTTAAGGGACCAGAGGTAAATCAGAGCTACCAGTGCTTTTCCATGTGAACAGGGGACTTCGAGAATTTTCTGAGCTGTTGATTCACTACAATACTCTAGCAGGGAGTTAAAGTTTCATGTGTTGTTTCATCAATGAAAAAGCTGCCACTGGGTAGTAAATTATCTGTGGAATCCTCCCTCTGTGAAGCCCTGACCCTTTCTTGGCTGTGCAAAGCATCACACATCTGGGCCTGATCCTCACGTACAGGTAAAAAGGTATCAGCTATGGCTGCTTGAGAAACTGGGTTTTTGATTGCTCCCCCCAACTCCCAGTTTTTCTAGAAGAATAAAAGATAATCCCAAAGTTATTTTGTATTTTAAACCCATGACAACCCTAGAACTGAGCAAAATTATATCATCAGGCTGGCCAGAAAGGGGGACATAGGAACTCTGTGGGGTGGCTGGCAAATATTTTTTAAAATGCTGGTGGAGGAGCATCAGGGGAAACCAGCAAAATGGGGTGAAGATGCTTCTTAAGTGACACTTGAGACAACAACAGTGTATAACAATTGTGATCATTTTAGAGGAAATTGGAAAGAAAGGAATGGGGGGAAAGGGGGAGAAGCAGTAGCACTTTGCTATTTCAAGTGAGTGTTTGGGCATGGGTGGGGGTACCTGTTCTTCAGTATTCTTGAACTATATCTCTAATGTACATGTGCAGGAGGTCTGGCAGTCTGTCCCTTATTGCCTGAAGACCTGACCAATGGTTAGTAATCATAATACAGCATTTCAAAAAGTAGGAGTAAAGGAGTTCATACTAAAAATGAAAACAAGAATTCCTACTTTCCTGACAAAAGTGCAGAGAATTGTACTCATTAAAAACTGGAAAGCTGCAGCCTTCAAAAGGCAAGGTATGGTTTACGTGCTGAAACAACTCGTGTTTTGTTGAAGCTGACTTTTAAAGTTAATTAGAAGGAGGTGCTTTTGTATCTTGTGGTCAAGCAGTCGATCTGATGTAGCTGCAGACACCAAAGAATGAACTGCAGCAAAGCCAGCATCAAACCACTTGCAAGCCGAAGCAAGAGCCACTCCAAGTTAAGGAAATTGTTTTAAAACTCACCCGCGGTGCAGCTGTGCATGTTCCATGAATAATGCATGTGTGCTGAATGCCGGCTCCCTGCTCCTCTGCGCTGGGCACGGCGCTGTGCCCTCGCTCTGGGTGCAGGGACAGCAGCAGGGACTGCCAGGCACACTTCACCGGGGCTGAACTCGGAGCTTGGCAGCAAAGTGAACAAGGCACTCATTTTGAATAAATTGGCTGCAAATCCCACTTATTTTTGATCCTCGCTTTCTCTTAATATTTTGCGAGTCTGCTCAGGATCTGAGGTTTCAACAGAAAGTGGTGCTGTGGGGGAGGTTTCTTCATTTATCAGCCTGTTTTACAATCTTCTACTTCAATTCCAAGGCAGACAGATTGATGGAATAACTACAGTATGGTGGTGCCACAGTTGTAGAAGTGTGTGATCTGTTAGAGTTGGTGTGGTTTTGTTTTCACACACTGCCTATTTTTTTTTGTTGAAGTAACTCTCTTTTTCCTAATACCTCCAGCCACAAAGTAGTTTCATCTCAGCAGATGTCTTAAGCATAGTTCAGCTGCATCAGCAGATATTCCGGCGATGGTATTGCTCCCCTGTGACTCTCAACAGGGATTTTTTTTTTTATTTAAGTGCTGGCAACATGGTTTATTTATAACAAGGAACATATTTCTAGAGCATTTTCTATATCCATATCTATTTCTTCAATCTTTATCTCAGTAAATAGAACTTAGTGTTCACATTTAGGTTTTTCTTTTTCTCCTCCTCCCTGTACTTTCTGCTCTTCAAACAGCAGAGTGGCTAAGAAATGCTTGGTGAAAGTGCTGTTTGACCAGTGTTATAGTCTAGAGCAGACTCAGCGGCACTAGACAAACATTTTCTTTACAGCATTAGTTCTTTCACCTACAAGATATATCAAGCTAAAAGTTCGTAACATTGCTTTTTTCCCTCATGTGTGTTTCAATCTTTCTGACATCTGGAAAAAGTGTTTTTTGACTTGGTCCTTCCTGCATAACTTCTGTTTAAACTCGATTCACAAAAAAGATATAGTGTTTTCCTAGGGTCTGGGTGATTAAGATCATTTCTCCTTTTGCCTGGCAGTGCTACAACTCTTTGGTCGAAGGAGCCCCAAAAGAACTACTCTGGGAATTGTCACATTTTATGATGTATGAGCTTCTTTTTCTTTTTAATTTTACCACAAGAAAAGAAGGAGCATTCTCCCATCTGCACAGATCTGCTCAGCCCTGCTGAAGGTCGAGACTTAGAGCTGCTTAACCATTAAAATGAAAGACCAAAATCCTACAGAGTCCTCTCAGGCAAAGCTCCTGTCTCCTTTTGTAGGTGCTCTACTTGATGAAATATGCAAGATCAAATTATTAACAGTTGAATAAATGGGCTTTGCTGGACCCCCACTCCATGGACTGGGGCTGGGACAGGGTCCTTTTCCCAAAACTGGGACTAGGGCACTACTAATGCAATGACAAGAGTGTGGTGACAGCTGTCACCTTTGTGTCTCCTGTTAATGGGAGAACCTTTTTTTTCAAATTTTTTGATTCTTGCACTTGCAGACAGCAAGAGCACAGCAAAGTCAGTTCTGTGCTCCCAAAAGACTAGCCAGTCTTCACTGCAAGTTCAGGTCCAGAAGAGACATTTACGTTACTGATCAGTGAACTAAGGTAGGACCTTTACACTGGAAATTTCCACTGGCATAAAATGACAAGGATGAAAGCCTTCCAGTTGCTCCACATTAACTATAGGCAAAGAGGAAGATGATTAAGCTAAATGAAATCTGTCTGTGAGATGATTTATCTTCAAAGTAAGGTCCGGTGGGATCCTGCCTACTTAGAGCTGGTGAATGTGGCTTCATATTTCCAGCCCGTTAGGCTATGGGAAAGTGATTGCCCATAGTGCTGAACTGTTAGCAGAGCCCTTAGCATGGGTTTGGCCGTGGTCAGCTCTGTGTGTGTGGCTGGTAGGCCCAGAATTAGTGTAGGAGAGGAGAAACTCCAAATGAACAACGTGGGAATGGCTATCCATTTGTGGAGAGTAAGTGAAGTTAGTCATACAGATGAGGGGTTTGCAGCTTGCTACCCTCAGGGACAGGGACCAGACTGCCTTAATTTACTACTGTATTTACCACTTCACTGCTCCTTACTATTTCTGTTATGGATGCAGAAAATCATGAAGGAAGAAGCTATGAATGCTCCAGAAACCTGCTTTAACGTCTTCCTCACTATCCCTTGCTTGAAGGAATACTCCCTTACTGTGTTCATTTGAAGGTGGGACTATTTTTAAACACTAGTAAAAAGCATAAAGTTCTTCTCTTCCCACCCTCAGCACTAGATCCTGTCATGATTAATAAAACCATTTAAAGGACGTTTTCCATTTCTTCTTTCTGTTTGCCCTACCTTGCCCCGACCTCAAATTAAATGAAACAATGACCTTCCCGAACCTACCTCCTCTTTCCGTGCTATAATCCCAGGCTCTGTTTTGTCAGACTTAGATCTTTGTTATAAGGATTAACTGTCCATCTCCATTTCTACTTTTCAACCATCCCATGGCAGTCCTGGTTTGCAGCCCCTGTCTTTGATAACTGTCTTGTATTTTTGCACAGGCACCCCTGTGGATAGTACAAATGAGAAGAGCTCCTCCCTGTTGTTCATAGTCACAAAACATGGTCTGACCATTCAACTGCAAAAATCTTCAGAGCAGAGCTGCTTTCATTCCTGATAGTGTTACTTCGGCAATGCAGAAACAATCAAAACTCTTTCCTTCATGCATAGTTATATAATATCTGAGACACACCTGTTTGTAAACAGTACTGAAATGTGTAATAGTTTGTTCACGCTTTGTAATCTCCTTGTGGCCACAGGGAAGGTTTGTTGGGGGAAAGGTGTGGTTACATGATGTCTTCACTGCTGATTTGTGTTATGGACACATGGGCTGTGCTTGGGCTGTCAGCACACAGCTCTTGTCCTGGTTCTATTGTCACTCTTCTGGGAGGGATCACATAGCCTTAAAGCCTTTCCAGCCTGACATGATAACTTCAGGAACTGATGAGGAACCTGCGAGCCACCTGCACTGCAGGTTGAGATGGCACTGTCAACCCTGGCTGGAGATTAGGTCCCTCCAGTGAGCAATGCTGGGATTTCTGCAGCCTGGCAGGTTGAGAGGGGCTCCTGGATGTCTCAGCTTCAGACTTTCAGGTCATTCAGTGCCACAGTGCAGGTGGGGCCATCTGGGATCATGATCATGGTGTTTACTTCACCAGATTGGAGGTGGGAGACACTTAGCAATGGTGAAAACTGAGCTGGAGGTGGCAGCAGACCCTTATCATGAAAAAAGAGGCACATGGTTCCAAACAGGGTTTTTTTTTTTTTCAGATTTTCTGTTTCCAAAGCATCCAAGTGCCTTTTCTCAATAGAAGCACTATTGTTTCAAATCACTCTCCTGCCATCTTGATTATATAGGCCTGACATCCAAAGGCATGTTTATGCCAACCTATTCACACAAAGCTTCCTCTGATCCCATGAAACTCTCTCTAGAGTCTCAAAGTTTCCATATTCAGCCTCCTCCCCACTTTGTGCTTTGTAGTACCCTCAGCCTATTGAGCTTTGTGGTAGATCGACATCTCAACCTTGTCATCAGAGAACCAATCCACTTTCCTTGCACTTCTGAAATCATGGAGCCAAATTTGTGCTGTTAATATTTCACCAAGTACTGGTAGAATTGCCACCTACCTTTGTGCCTCAAGCATAGAGTTTATACTTAAACTGAGATATCTGTGTAATTTTACATGTTGAAAATGGGAGACTCATTCCCCCATTTCTAAACTTGATCATGAGTTTCTCCAACTTCCAAAACCATTTTCCTGCTTGATATGTTCCAGTGTGTATGTAGTGGGAGAGGAGAATTTTAACACATTGACATGTTACACCAGAGTAGCAGAGAATTTCAGCAGGTTGTATAATACTACATTTTTATCCTTTCTCCCTAGCATCCTTGCAAAGATGTGGATTTGATTTTAAAAATGTATTTAGCAACAAAATCCAGACTGATTAAACACGGCTCAGCTGTGTCTGTCTAGGATCACAACTGAAGCTGCTTTTTAGTTTATTTAACTGAGAAGGCTTTAAAGCACAATAGACATTCGTAGAAAAAGAAATAAAATGGTGCAAAGAAAAATTATTGACGTGATAATTAAAAAAAAATCCCAATTAACAATATTGAACTGGGGTTTTTTTTGTTCTGCTTACAAAACAAGATTCTGAAAGTCATGTGGAAAAAGTTACTTTATTTGAGGACCTTCTGGCAAAAAAAAAGCATATATTGCTCTCAGTTCAGCCTAATAACTCATCTTCTTAGGAGACTGTCCTAGAGATTTTCTACACTCTGGTGTCATTCATTCAGTTGCTTCCAGAAAGCTACAAGTAAGACATGGTGAAAGCTGATCACTGCAGCCCTGCCTCAGCCAGCTGGTAAAGTTTGTTAATAAGCAACGGTGCCCTGGAAGAGGATATTTCAGGTTAGTGCAAGAAAATCAGATGATGCCAGATCTATAATAAAATTACCACTGCTTGTTAAGTTTTAGGTGAATTAAATCTGTGATTCCCCAGCCTCGCTCTCTCAGTAGGTTCCTTGTTGGGCCATCTCCGATTTGGTCCCAGAGAGATTCTGCATGCTGACAGAACTAACAGTCTTTGGGCTGCATTGTGTTCCTAACTGTCAAAAAAGTATTTTTCATGGTTATCTGAAGGGTGTGGTTGCAGAGTCATGCTCCCTGCACAGAAAACACAGAGACAGGAATGTGCTCACCATCAGCAGTCCTTTTCTTAGCTAAAAAAGCCCCAACAGGTAGACTTCAGTGTGTTTACATACTAGGTTGAGAGCTAGGTGCTATGACTAAGGAGTAGGTAAGCTGAGTACACCACCCTCATCAGCCTGAGGACATTCCCTGCTGAACTGGGGAGTACCTTGAATCATACCAGTGACAAATAAAGTCATGTGGGAGGGTTTTTCCAATCTTTTCTACTGAACTGGTTTTATGGTGTTGCATATAATGTGGGATTCATGTGGCTTGAATGAAAACCAGGATGGGACATGACTCAGGCTGCTCAGGGTCAGGCTGTTCATCTGGTGCAGCGCACCTGGGGGGTCTTCTGCTATGTGAATGCATAGTCACTAGGATACTCTTAAAATATTACTTTCCCTATAAAATACTGAGATTATTAAAAGAGTGATCCTAGGCCTGCTTACCAAGATGACTTTGACACATCCCATGGAGCCCTGCAAGTCCTGAGTAGCTGGAGGCACCTTCTGCATTTGATGCAGAAATCCTAAAGTTATGTGGAAGTCCAAACACTGTGCTGCAGGTCTTGATCACAGTGGAATGCAAGGTTTGGGGTTTTCAGGAGTATTTTTAGACTATTGTTCTGAAGCTACAGCTCTGCCCCAGCTAAACTAATCTGAGTCATGGGTTCTGTTCTGGTGACCAAGATCCCTGAAGACCCATCTTTGACTCAACGTGGCTGTCAGTGTGTGCCTTTGAGCAGCTGTGTGAATCCCACTGCTGAAAGCAATGTGCCGTGCCATCCACTTTGCTTAGCCAGACAAGTGTCCAGCATTGTCACTGCCTGGTAACTAATGCATACAGTTTTGACTTTACACAATGCAGTGCAGTATGTTTGGCTCCACAATTTGAAAAGGGTCTGCCCTTTGTCTCTCTTTATCAGTATTATCTGACATTGAGTTATGAGCTGCTAATGACCCAGAGATAATGAAAGTCATGTCTCAGAAAGCTCACAGTTTGAAACACTGATGCAAGAAGACAGGAGAACCACTCAAGAAATCCAGTGGGAAGAATAATCTGTGCCTTTGCGCATAATATATATTTTAATTACTGTTTGTTTGGCACTCTGGTGGAGAATATGGAAGAAAAAAGCTTTTAGAAGAGTTTTCAATGGGTTGACGGCAGTGGTTAATTTTCTTAGCTGAATCCCCCTTCTTCCCTCAGTTTTTCATCTCAGAGTACTGGCACTTTGATAAGTGTTGATGGAAAACACTGTCTTGTGCTTAATGTGGGTGTGAGTAGAGGGGAGAGTGTATTGCAAGTTCTGCATGCAAGTGCCAGAAATGCCTGTGGTTCCCACACTCGAAGGAGCAGGACAACTGCTCCTCCCAGGAGCCCAGTGGTGTCAGAAGGTGCAAAGCTAAGGGAAGGTGGGCTGTAGCCCAAGCTTCTGTCTCTTCCCTAATTCTGACTAATTTGGAAAGCCAAGCAAGGTCATGTAAATTAGGAGCTCAGTGCCCTGGCATTGCCTTCTGAAGACATTTCTGTGAGGTATCTTTACAACAGTTTTGCAGACTTTGTTTAGGCCAGTCTCCTGCTGGAGCCTGTTGGGCACTTTTTCTCCTCAGCTGTAATGATTTCTGTCTAAATTATTCAAGATTTACACTGGTATGATCCAGATGAGGATCTGGTGCAAGTATCCTGCAGATATGCCAAGAAAGGAGGCAGTTGTATGAGAGCACATTCATTATGCATATTACCCCAGAGAGGCAAGCCACTGTCTCTGCTTGCCACTTCAAAGGAGAAGAGTGGGTCCGTTAAGAGAAAAATAAAATCCACAAGATGCCTCGAGGGAGAATAACTGAGATTTCATTGATTTGTACAGACAGCAATGGAGACAGAAATCTCACGCTTGATTTTAAGTTTATATGGTACTGTTTTCTCAAGTACGCAGTTGTAGCTGAGTCTGAAATCTTCAGCTAAAACACTCTGCAGCCCAGCAATGAGGCTCCATGATCTTCTCAATATGCCTTTGCTTTTGTTTTTGTAAGTCAAGAATATGCAGTTGATGAAAGACTGTCACAGATTCCCTGCAGAGCACTCGCAGTCTGAATCTCTCTCTCATGCCACCAGAATGAATCAGTCTGCAGACAGCAGTTTTTAGCAAAGATGCTTTATTACCAGGGCTGTAGCTCCAACTAGAACGAGGGAACTCATTACTTTTAGAAAATTATTCTGATGTTTGAAGTGCTTTTACAGCCCCAAACTGGAGAAACTGCAAAGCTCCACATTTCTTTTTTAATGAGAATGGATGCACTAGATCTCTTTAATTAGACAGAGGTGGAAATGTATTAATTACCAGAGGACAACTTTCCATCTTAAAGTAATGGTACAGATGGACTGACCCGAGCTCCCAGTGGTAATAAAGCATCCTGGCATGTTGACTAACAGCCTTAGCTCCTGCTGGGATGAAAAGAATACATAGTTATTTCCAAATCTTCATGATCATGAAGTACCATGAACAGGAAAGAAACGCTGTACACCTTTGGAATGCTTATTTTCTAACTATACACAATGTTTCTACAGAATCTTACTGATTTGCACATGAAAAATAATTGCCTGTTCCATTTTCCTCTCTGCTTCCACACCATCCTCATTTTAGCAGCAGTTGTATAAAGGATGGAGGCAGTAGACAACTTTAGAACATTATTACTTCCATTTTGAGTGGCTTAACTTTTAAACATTATTTGCTGAGCCCAGGACTTTGTGAGAAGCATAGTTGCTAAAAATCAGGCTGAAACCGAAGTAGAGGATGGTGATAACCAGAACAGACTGATTTTTAAGTGGGATTGTGACTGAAGTTATTCAGCTGGTGTATCTTTCTGCTGTTGTCTTTATCAGCTGTTGTAATTCACCCATCTGTTACAAATGCCTAAATAAATTAAATGGAGGAAAACATCGGACATCACAAATATTGACTAGAATTCAAAGTAGCTAGGAGTAGTTGCAGTGCCTATGGCTTGAATGCAGAACAAACAATTGTTCAGGATAGAAGCAAAAGCCAGAGCACGGACGAGCTGCTCTTGAGCAGAAGGGTAATTATTGACAACAGGACTTGCAAAAGCATCGAAACTTTATTATTAACAGAAGATTGTGGATCTATTAGTTGAATTTTTCTTCCTCTAAGTACTGCAAGAAGCTTCAAAAAGACCCTAGGTAATTCTTAGCCCTGATAATTTTTATTTTTAGATTTGACAGGTGAAGAGCAGCTAAAGGAAGTCTCCTTCCATTGGCCAAGGTGATTTAGTCAGAGAAGGGGAGTAATGCTAACCTACCTCTGCAACTCCCAGATTTTCTCTATCACCGTGGACATTACTTTACTGTTTTGAGCAGTTACATGAAAATTGCACAACAGGAAGAATTTTAAATTCTGTGAGCAAATCTCTACCTTCTACTAAGGTGGCACCTTTTTATGCGCTTGCATCTTATCAGTAGTAGTTCTTAGACTAAAGACATTACGTATGTAGTCACTGTGGGGGCAGGTGTGTCAGGTCTTTTTCTCACTGTTACTGTTTCAATTCACAAACCAATTTCATCAAGATTCGACAGAGATGTAAGTCTCCAATATAGAAAATTTCTGCAAAAGGTCTGTGAGATGTATGGTGAAAGAGCACAAGGATCCACAGTTACCTGACTTTCACCATGTCCTGTCTTCTCCTTCCAAATGAAAAGTGTGCCAGAATTCATCACAGGGCACCTGAAGCACTCTTGTGGCCTCTGTTGTGGAAAAGTATTTGACTCCTGAATGACTAGTTGAGCAGCCAACATGGGGTGTCCTGGCCAGTCAGACTGTGTTCATGTAGCCCTGGTCCCTACAAAGGTCTCGATGTCTCTTGGCTCACCAGCAAGCTAGGCAAAGTTGATAAAAGATCTACCTAGGAGAAGAAAGAATAGAAAGGGCGTAAGTATGTTGTGTTAGGGGATTGAGGAGCCCTGCAGTGAGGAGAAACAACGGAACTGAGGTTATTATGGTGGGGCTGTAGGTAATACAAGGATGAGTTCATTGTTGTGATTTGTTTGAAGGTGCAGTCAACCATGAAGCATAAATCCTGTGGAAATCATAATTAATTAGTGATGAAGCTGTTAGATTCACTTGTTGATAGTGTGTTGCATTCTTCTGCTTAATTCCCTTTGCCACATCAGGAAAGTGCTCTTCTTTTCAGACCAAGTTGTATGAAAGGTCATATTTTTGACCCAAAAAGGTTTACTTAACGGTTTTCAGTGATGGATTGCTCTGTATCTTAGCTTAATGACAGTGGAGCTTGAAAAATGTGGTGGTGATGTATGAATGAGTAAAACAAGGCTTAGATCCTGGTCTCATGCCAGATTTGTGTTAGTCAGGCTCTGGTGTATTCTTTTTTGTTGTGTTTAAGTATGTGCATAGGGCCCATCAACACTGTACTCAGAACACCTGACTTCTGCAGTCCTACTGAACAGTTCATTTGCCTAACTCTAATCTAATAGTAGGAAAAATCAGCACTGATTTGATTTAAATTGACAAAGATAGTGCAATACATTTAATGTGGTGATGTCAGAATCAGGTTTGTAGGATTTGATCTGACTGGTGTGCTCATTCAGTAACTGGAAGAGGTGCTAACTTAAAACTATAGGCTCTATTTTTACTTTTCTTTATTTTACTTGAAGTTTTTACCTCTGGATCTGAAGAGTTGTAGCCTTGTGGGAAACACTGTAGACTTCTGGCCTCCATTCATCCCCAGGGCAGGAGCAATATTGGTAGCTGATAGGTGAGCTTCTCTAGAGTTCTATAGATGATGGTGGTTTGTTTCCATAAGATTGTCCTCTCATGGATTAGGAGGGAGACTCAGTGTAGCCCGGCTTTCTGGGCTGGCTTTAATTCTTAGGACCGGTGGACAACCTGTTGGAAGAGCAGATAGCCCTGTTTTTCACCCTGCACTTTCTGAAACATGTCAGGTATAGAAACACTTCCTGGCAGAACCTCAGCCATCCTGACTATCCCCTTCTGGCTTTATGTCTGGTGGTTCTTTCAGTTATAAAATTGTGCCGTTCTGAGCTTTGTGGGTTGTAGCTCTGGGTATTTGTGGTCGGGATCATCCACTATGCTCTGCCACTTGCTCAGTTTTCTTGTTGCACCCAATACTTCTATTTTAACTTTCTCAAAGTTAGCTGTCCTGTTTGGAAAAAAACAATCAACCAACCAAAAAACCAATTTGACAAAAATTGATAACCCAGTTGTTTAAAGCCAATTTTGAGGCAATAGGAGGGAAAAAAGGCAAGAAGCTTTCTAAAAGGGTGAGGGAGAAAAAATTCAAACTAGTTTTAGGACAAGTTGTCGCTTTTAGATAGGCACATTTGCCATTAAGTTGAGGGAAGGTTTTGACAGCAAAAGATAGGACCAAGCTATCTTCCATCTTCTGGCTGTAAACAGGTAACCCTCACTTTATCTTGTGATGTGAAGTGCCCAGCAGCCTGTAGGAAGTATTGCTTTGTGCTGTTGTTTGCCTGAGAGCTGTTCTCCTGCCCTGACAAAAACGATGTTTGTGCAGTGTTCTGGTTTATAAACAGAATGTTCTATTTCATGTATAAAATGTGAAATGACTTACCATGAGAGTTTGATTAAAGTAGTTGAAAAGACCAAGAGTTGCGTGCATGGAATTAATTTTTCTTTGATATTAAAGACCCTTTGGCTTCAGGTTTTTGTCAAATTAGAGAACAACTGTGCAGATAAATTACTTCGGTGTCTGCCTCAAACAGCACATGTGACGTGAGAAGTACTCAGAGTATTTTGGTTTGGAGACTTATTTTTATTCATGCCAAGTTGATGCAAGAACACTACAAAATAGTTTATGGAGCATTTGGGCTGATGTAGAGCCAGGTGGGGTGCTTGTCCAAAGGCCTTGAATGTTTGCAGCCATCCCAAAAATCACATCTGTAGGTCACCAAAATGCATCCTGTCTTGCCATGTAGCTGTTGGATACTGCTCTGTGCTGAGAATTTGCACGTGTGAGTAGTGATGACAGTGCTAGCATTGGGCACCTTTTAAGTATGCAGCACTGCCTAGAACATGTGCTCACCACAGCTCCCCACGTGCCATGCATTTCCCACACCAAGCTCACATTAGCTCATGAAGTGATAACCACAGGGGTACTTGGGGCTGGAGGAAATGAGCTCTGCCCCAGGGTATTGCCATGAACTTTTGGCATAATGGGCACTACCTGGTCAGTTTGATATTGTGAGTTATTACCAAGAGGAACTAGCAGAGGAGTTTAATATTTTTAATCAGTTGATTAAGATTTCTTGGGCAAAACCCATTTAAATTCAAGGGGTTTTTTTTCAGAACTGCCTTTTCAAATATAGTTTATTGTCTGAGAGCTGTCGCAAAGTAGCTATAATTAAAACATGTGTAACTGTAGCCTGAACAGTTTTTAAGAATAGCAAAGTAAATTATACCCTTGTCTCTATATGGATTATACCTAATTGTTGAATTTCAGATACGTGACTGGGAATAAAATGTGCCTCTTAGCTTTCTTTTAAGATAGTAAAAAACTGGATTACAATTCATTTCATTCTTCTACTATGCTCATCTCTGTAGTACTTGAGTGTCTTGTGCTATTACTATCAAAGTAATCTCTGTTGTATGTTTGCTATTTCAGTTTCTTAGGGAGAGAAACATGCATGAGGAAAAGTTTTGAGTTTCAACTGCATGAAATGTGAGAATGTTTTTACAGATGCACGTGCACACAACCAATCTCATACATTTAAGTTATTTTACTTAATGTTCACAACATGTCATTGGAAGTAGATATGTGTGGTTCAGTTCAACCAACCGATACTCTGAAAATTTGTTTCAGGTTCTCTTATACTTCAAACTTAGTCATCTTACATGGGAGTGTAGCCAAGAGGTCTCATTGCTACATGATGTACTATGAAATCAACACACAGTACAGACTAAACTAAAACTGGTGTTAGATAAACAGATCCAAGCATGGAGTAAGTCTGGATGACCTGAATGGATGTGTCATATATTGCTATGAGTTATTGATGACCTTTCATAATTCACAAGTGGCTCAGGTTCCCTCCACCACTTCTGAGATATGAGATCATTAAAAATGTGTGCAAATAAATAACATATCTTGAATCAGCTCATTGTATTTCCTATTGCTCTCCCTTTCCCTCCATATATGGTATGTATGCATATCATATTTATTTCAGAAATGGTGAAATTCCCACCAGCAGCTGTTGGGAAGAAAGTTATATAGAATGGTTATATCATTGGAGAGCTATATTTCATAGCTGTGAGGTTATACTCATAAAATATAGCCACTTAATATGTTAAAAAAAACTTCTGCAGTTATTTAAACCGATACCACTATTGTATTTAAATTAACCAAACTTTTCAGTTTGGTCACATCTACTGTATGAAATTTTACCCTGACTTACAAACTGAACTCATTGAAAAACACAAATGCCATCATCAGTCTCTACAAAATTGACTCAGCAACTCCTCTGGGTATGGTGGAATCACATCAGGGATGGTCTAGCAGCTAAGGTCTTTTGACCCCTTGCTATGCTATAGTCTCAGCTATCATTTGCCAAGTCTTCTTTCTTTTAACTTGGAGTAATCCAACTCTCTCAGCCAAAAGTGAAAATTATCCCAAGTCCATTGAAGTTAAATATTTCCATTGAATTCAGTAGGCTTTGGATCAACTACTAAGAGCAGCTGCCATCTTGGAGTAAATCTATGTGAAAATTTTCCTTGATTTCACTATTAATGATCTATGTCTTGAGACTACTTTGTTTTTATATTTTTCCTATACAGTATTTAAATGCTGGTTCTCATTCCTCATTGTTCATGCATCTTTTGCGGTCAGTTCCCATCAGTGGCTTTCTTACTGAGCTAATAAGAAAAATATTGCAGTTTGTAATCTCTGCTTTCATCTTTGTGTTTATTATGTTTTGAGAATGTATGAAGTTCCATGGGTCAGTCATGCCTGTGAAACAAATTTTGTCATATTGCTCAAGGTTCCTGCTTACGGCCACGTAGCCCCTTATTTCAATTTCTGATAGGCACCGCCTGGAGACTGCTGCAGTAATTGAAACAATAGCACATGTCTGTGGAGGAAGGAAGCTGAAACCTATAACCTTTGTTTTGATGCATGTATGGCTGTGTCCTGGTAGTTCATTGATTGGTTATTTATCGGCTATTTCAGCACATGACAGTAATCCAATGTGCCAGTAGACAATTATAGCAGTGCTGTTAATGAGGCTGGTGCCATTTAATCTGATGCCTGTATCCACAAAGCTAGGTTTATAAACATTAGAAGCCTTAAATTACAGTATAAGTACATGAATCTTATTCTGACTATCTGTTTTTTTCTGATATTGTTTGAAGTGAGGTTGTGCAACTAGTCAATTAAAGGAAAACTACCAGCATGGTGAGAATACATACATAAGTGAATCTTGCTGTATGGCCAGAGAGTCATAAACGGTTTGGGCTGGGAGGGACACTAAAGATCACTTAGTTCCAACCCCACTGCCATGGGCAGGGACACCTTCCACTAGATTGGGTCACTCAAAGCCTCATCCAGCCTGGCCTATGAGCCTTCATTCTAGGTCTGAACAAGAACATTTTGCTCCCTCCACTGAATGTCTTATTGGGGAGCTTTTTTTGGTGAAAAGTGTTTTCACAGTCCAAAGAATTCAGGGTGAGGAAGCCCAGAAGCAGAGAGTTACTGCTAGTTTCTGTACAGCCCAGCATATTTAGCACAACCAGCAGTGCTTCGCTGTAACGTGTAAGAGATTAATGAAATTACTTCAAGACAGCAGTCCAGTGGAAACTCTTGGAAGAAGAGTTTGGATGATAGGGAAGAGACAGAGCAAAAAAAAAAAAGAAAGTGATTGAATTCCAGCTAAGAGAGCATGGAGGATCTGGATGATGGTCCGCTCTCTGTAATGAAACAATGCTGGCATTTGTAGAAACTATCCCATATTATATATATATATAATTGAGATTATATCTATACAATCACTAAAAACTCACTTTCCACATCTCTCCAAGTGATCAAAAAACCTGATAATTCCCAAAACTGCCACTGAAGTCACTGCTGCTGTTAGATTATACTGACTGCATTCTTCAAATTGAAGTGTCCTCACTTCAAATATGACTTTTTAGGGGCTTCCCGAAACATGAGTCATTTCTTCACAGATAGCTTTTCAAAAATTGTTGCCTCTCTGTCAGCAGATGCCTGTCTTTCTGCTAAATAAGCCAAAGATTCAGTTAACTGTGCTAACTGTGCTGAGTAAATCACCCTTTAGCCCCTGAGTGCAGCAACCTTTCCACTATAGCCATGAAGTAATTGATGGAGTAGCGCAGGAAAGCTTACATTCTTGCTGTTTGGCAAAATCATAAAAAAGTGTATTATTTCTTAATGGACTTAGGAAAGATGAGTAATTTAAATCTGGTAAACTTATGAGAGCAGCAGTCACCTTTTCCTTGGATATTAGAGGAAAACATTGCTTTAAAAACTCATCTAAATGTCCTCCTACATGAACTGAAAAATTGTTTCTAATCCATCTAAGAAAATGTAACAAATATATTTTATTCAAGCTAACCAGGTTCAGTACAACCTGGAAGAGTCCTGGTCAAACTTCCACCAGCAGAAATCAGCGCAGAGTTTTTCCATTGACTCTAATGAGGTTTGTTGTGTTGCTCAGTGCTGATTTGAGAATAATAGGCAGGCTGGCAACCAAAAATTTCTCTGAATCATTACAACTCCCACTCATTGTGGGAGTGCACACATGATTAGTATCTGCAAAATTTGATGAAAAACAAAAAGAAAATTGTCCATGGCCTCTTTGATGTGAATGGGGAAATTCACCTGTAGTGCTGGGTTGAGTTCTGTCCTCATCAGAACAAGAGAGACTTGGACATACTGGACACAGTCCAGAAAAGGGCCCCAAAAATATCTAAGAGACTAGAGCGCCTCTCCTGTGAGAAGAGGCTGGGAGAGTTGGGGAAGGGAAGGGAAGGGAAGGGAAGGGAAGGGAAGGGAAGGGAAGGGAAGGGAAGGGAAGGGAAGGGAAGGGAAGGGAAGGGAAGGGAAGGGAAGGGAAGGGAAGGGAAGGGAAGGGAAGGGAAGGGAAGGGAAGGGAAGGGAAGGGAAGGGAAGGGAAGGGAAGGGAAGGGAAGGGAAGGCTCAGAGGAGACCTTATCAGTGTATATAAATACTTGAAAGGTAAAGAGGACACAGCCAGGCTCTATCTAGTGGTGTCTAGAGACAGCACCAGAGGCTATGGGCCGGATCTAAACCACATAAAGTTCTCTCTGAACATCAGAAAACAGGTTTGTTTACTGTGAGGGTGACCAGCCACTGTCACAGGTTGTGCAGGTAGGTTGTGGATTGTCTCTCCTCGGAGGCAGTAAGAAGCTGACTGGACATGGTCCTGCTGTAGGTGGCCCTTCTTTACCAGGTGGGTTGGACCAGATGTGCTCCCTCAAGCATTCCGTGACTCTGTGACAAGTAGAAGAGAATTAAGATTGCAACTGAGAACACATGTAGCCTCAACAAGAGATTGTTCCATTGATTGTAACTTCATAATAGGACAGGTAATAAAATATACAGTAGGGGGGAAGGGTAGGGAAACCTAGCCAAGACTACTCACAAACTGTTTTATTTAGTAAGTGTTTTTTATTGGTATTGGTGTGGAATAAGTGTAAACTGGGTGAACTTGTGTGTGTCTTGTGAATTAGTCATTGAGGATAAAGAAAATGAAAGCTTTCCCTCCTTTTTTTTTTTCTTTCTGAGGAGAAATTATTCCTTTTCAGGTAAATAAAATTTTCATCCTTAACTTTTAAAGAAGGCAAGATTAAAAACCTAGGAAACAATCCACTATGAATTGTTAACAGACACACAATTCGTGGCAATTCAAGATCAAGGCAATGAATACCTTTATAAAGTTTTTCTCTAAAATAATTGTTGCTAATTTTTCAGAATTCCATCATATGGTTACTTTAAGGTTAAGACAAACAGGTTAAGAAATATGAACTAGGTCTTAGCAAGCAAAAGGACTTACCAGACCATGAGCAGTGACTTTTTAAAAACCTGAAAGCACTGAGAAATGACTGGAATGAGAAGAGAAGAACACTAGCAATCCTCAAAAAGGAGAATAGTTTTAGTAATTACCATTTTTTAAAGTATTTTAATCCAAAACTCAACATCTGATAAGTAAAATAATTTTTGAACATCTAGAAGACAGTAAAATTATGATCAATAACCTGCACTGTTTTGTCAAGACTAAATGTTGCCAGACAAACCATTTTTATAGCCTAGACTAATTAGTGGAAGAAGAAAATGAGGTAAATGTTATACTGAAGGTCAAAGTCTCAGCTGGAGAAAGGAAACATAACCATATTGACTTCATCATACTTATTAAAGCAAGCTGAAGAACAGCATTTATACTTCAGAACTGCATTTCTCTATGCCTAATAAAGCTTTAACCAAAAAATTAAATCAAATTTAAAAAAACCCTTTTGCATAACATGAAATCTGGATAAATGGCCGCAAAACTGAGCAATTTGGAATGCCTTTAGGTGTTGCAAAGATTGTTTCTAAAATGTATCTTAATTACTGGCTTTCTTAATAATCCAGGGAAGGTTCAAATTTTATTAATGCAGCCTGGTACATGCTGTAAATATTTGGAAAAAAAAAGAATAAAAAATATACACCAAGCTAGGGAGAAAAGCTGGATAATAACACAAATCTGATTTTTTTAGGGAAAGAAGTTAAGAAATACTGATATTCAGAATGAAGAAGAAACACGACAGCAGTAGTCCATTCTTGCTGCTGAAAGATCTAAGCCTAATTTTGGTTTTTGTGTGCTTTGTCATAAATTCTGTGTCTTCTATATATGTGTTCTCATTTGAATTTAATAAGTTCAGTGGAAAGGATTTCCATTATTTTCCTTATATTGTTATCTACTAAAAGAATAACATGGTGTTGACATTACATAGTTACTGACATATTGATTAATATCCATAACTAGAAGTATATTGGTACATAGAATAATAAAGAATAATCTTTTGCTACAAGGGGAGAGGTAAGATTTAGATGTGAACAATCAAAGAGAAAATGGAAGAACAGTGACACAATACTGGAGAGCCTGATAAGCAATGATTTTGGTGGAAGTGATGTGGATCTGCTTTTTGTTGACTCTGTCTTGAGGATATGCCTCTGCTCTCAGATCAGTGTTGATCAGAATTTACTCCCAAGATGAGATTTTCCAGCAATGCACTGCATGAGCGCCCAGCCATATCTTGGACATTACTTCAGCCCAAGGTCTGGAGTTCTGTAGAGGAAAATCCAGGTACAATCATATCATGTTGAGATGATGCAATCACACAAAATAAATCAGTTTAAAAGGCTCCTTAGGATCACGACAATTTAGTTATATTAGGTTACTCGAGGTCTTAACAACACTTTGTGCAAGCCCACAAAATAATACAGGTGGAAGGGGTGCAGGATGTGCCATCTCTGATATTTCAGAACTTCTTGGTTTCTCAGGTAGATGGCCTGTTAGATTCCCAGGCGTCCCCATAAAACCAAAGCTTTCTGATATACAGTAGTTTCTTTTCTTGGCAGCACCAACAGGAACATCAGAAGAAGAAATTACTGTCACTGTGTTGTGGGCATGGCTAAGTATAAACAAAGAAGGAAGGGCCAGCCTCATCTGCCTGCCTGTTTGTGAGAAAATAGTCAGAAATATTTGCTACTGGAAACTCATGTGTCCAGACCTGCATAAAGGTTATGTGCAGTACTGCTGTTCACGTGCTGCAGTTTGTAGCGAGAATGTGGGACAATTACAAAAGTGAAATTTGCTTTTTCTGCAATGTGTGCAACATTTATTTAAAGTGAATTGTTCCAGGGAACATATTTGCCAAGAAACTCTTTCAGGAGATAATTTAAGGAAAATGAGCACCAAAGAATGGAAATTATGGGATTGAATTCGCTTAATTCAAATGGAAAATGTCTTCATGGTTTTTACCCAGCAGGTAATGCATATGTTTATTGCATTATAGAAATTACAGAGGTAGTTAAATTATTTCACTATTTTTGACGTTCTGAAGATCTTTCCACTCCTTATGATCTGAAATTGATACTTTTTCTGCTTATTTTTACAACGTATTTCCAGAGGGTTTTGCCAGAATTTTTATGATATAATTTTAGAAAATTCATGTTTACTAATAATCTATTTTCTTCCTGAAAGTAGGGAAAATAATGAAAGCAGCAATGTTCAATTTACATTTTAAAAATATTGACATATGCATTTGCCAAAATTTTAATAGGAAGTGCTGATACTGCTTGAAACATTCCCCTTGTAAAAGTATAGACCATTTTTTCAGCAACATAATGGCACAGGATTTGCTGAGAGCTATCATAAATCATAGAATTGTGGAAAAATTCAGGCTGGATCTCTGGCGGTCTTGTAGTCCAGCCTTCAGCAGAAAGCAAGGCTAGCTTTGAAGTTAGATCAGGTTGCTCAGTCTTGTCCAGTTGCATTTTGAGTACCTCTAGGGATGGAGATGTCACGATTTCTGTGGGCAATTTGTGCCAGTGCTCAACCACCATCTCTGTAAAAATTTTTCCTTACTTTTGATCAGGGCCCAAATTGGGACATACTATTCCACTATTCCAGATGTATCTTCGCAGGTCCTGAGAAGAAAGGAATAACCACTTTCCTCAGAACACTGCCTACACTTGTGTTAATACAGCTCAGTATGTGCACAGCTCTCATTCCCACAGTCGGGATCAGTGAGATCCATATCCACAAAGCACTGTTTTCTCAAAGAAAAATGTGTATCTTTTTCCACAAACACCTATTTCTCCTGTTTGTCTGGGTCCTTGGGTGACATCCAGTGTATCAGTGTACTCCCAGTTTGGTGTCACCAAGAGACTTGCTGAGGGCTTGTTAAATTCCCCTGTCCAGGTTAGCGATGAGTTCAACTTTTGTTAATCCATGCTGGCTGTTCACAGTTGCTGTCTTTCCTTTCACTTGCAGTGAGATGTCCTGCATAAAGACTTGCTCCTTAATTTTTTCAAGAACCCAGAAAAAAGTGACTATCTTTTTGCTGCCTGGATTCTTTTTGTCACTTGTTTTAAAAAAAAAATACTTTTTTCTCTTACTGCAGACCCAAAGAGGCAGTCCTCCCAAGGAGCATCTCTTCTCTATGGAGACATTTGGGCAGAGGAATCACATATCATGTAGATAATCAGTCTGTCCTCTCCAACCTAAAAATATTCGGTTTCCTTGGGGGAGCAGGGACTTCATGGAGCACAGCTCTTCAGTGTCCCCAGACACGTCAGCGTTGTCTATTAATCACAAGTCTTTCCTTTTCCTGATGCAGGCTTCTCTGTCTGCGTGCAAACATATGCTCAGGTGTAGGCACAGGCTGAGTTTTGGAGTTGTTTATGAGAGCCTAAACATGTCTGACACCTTTACACAGGACAAAGACCTTGTTCACTGAAGTAGACTGTGTAGAGGAAAGACCAAACGTTCCTGCTAGGTCTGCTGATCCATGCCTCAAACATGACTATTCCTCAGCACTTCATGTAAGCTTCAAGTCTAGGTCACATTTGAAGAAATATCCAGTGAGAAAGACAGAAATTATGAGGGTGATGGGCTCCCACCCACTGTGAGTGGGGTGGGGTGGAATGGGCAGTTTCTCATTCCTCCACAGTCCAGGGTGATGTGATGGGCTTGCTGTGTTGCATGGAGTAGAAGAAAAGGTTGTAGGATTAGTCAGGCTTTGCTTGTTCCATGTGCTCACTGTGAAATAAATGCTAAAATAACAACTAACGGGTCTAGTAAAAGAAAACATGTTGTTTGCTTTCTCAGAGACTCTAGGTGACTTTAGGCGAAATCTGTGGAGAGGGGTTAGCAATCAGGCTATAAAAATGTTACAGCTCTAGCTTTATTCCATGTTTCTCTATGGCTGAACACAGTCTCAGAGCCAGTCTCAGCCAGCTTGATCCATAAACTATTAGGATAACAAATATTTTATCTTCCCAAATCAGAATTACAGCAACTCTTCATCAAACATGCGTTCAGAAATGAAGGGGACTTTCACATCAGAGGGTTGTTTCTGTGCCATGACATCCTGTCTGGGCTCTGGGAACTCCTGTTTCCCCGTGAAAATGAAGGTGGATGAGTGCTTGCTCCAAACACTGCTGACGGCAGGGCTCAGCCTAGCAGCTCCCAACGGAGCCTGAGTAGAAAGTGGCATTACCTCATATGTCACTGTGATATTTTAAAAGGTTGCATAATTACTCTGACTGTTGCACTCGGACTGGGTGACAAGACTATGAAAACTGAAATGTTCCAGAAGGTGTTTGGATTTTTTTTCCCTTTTTTTTCTTTCTTTTCCCCCTTGTAGTCTGGGGGTGCACTGCAGCCTGAATGGTTAACTGGGAAGGAAAGTCAGTGAGAAAGAGGAGAAATGGGTGATTCCAGACCCACTCTTTCCTCTGTTGCTCAAAGCTCAAAGGAAAAGCATAGAGCCACCTGATTTCCATAACCGTGATGGGCCTCATTGATGGTGCCCAGCACATTGCAGGGGGTGTTTTGGCACAAGACAGCTGTCTCCCAGCTGTGGTGCCGTGGAGGAAAGACCAAGCCTTACCCAAAAGCACAGTCCACCTGAGGCAGCTCCTACCAGATATGCCATGATAAGAGAAGACAGCAAACTTTACCATGTTAGAAACCCCTCTGCCCTTTTTGAGGCAATGCCTACTAATATTTCCCTGAGAAGTCACTATTTGGAGTGTAATGATGCCTGCAAACTGAGGATTGCAGTCTGTGTTTGGAGGAACACAAGGACCTGGTCCTACCTGACCTCCACAAGTTTGCTACCTGCCTGGGACATGTAGCAGCCTCACTGACTGATGGCCCCCAAATTAAAATACAATGAGGCTGCCCTGTGAAAAGTAGAATCTGTTCAGTGCAAAGATGTCCTTGACTTTAAAGGGAATAAGGAGAAAAATAAGTTTTTTTGTTACTTTCATAATAGGTATTTGCATTCATCATTTAGACTGTGACCTACATAATCTGATTCAGACTAATCTTCTATTGGTTTTGGGACCTCACAGAACCTTGGTGAAGATGAGCACACACTGAAGCATGTGAGGATATACTGACAAATCTCAGCTTTTGCACAGTTTGTAGAGCAGAGATGAAAAAATGAGTTTCAAGAAAGGCATTTCTCACAGGCATATAGAAAGCCCTTTAAGTGTGGACTGCACTCCACACTGAAAAGAGACCACATTAAAAAGGCATTTAAACCCCTGAAAGTCTTTTTGACTTCTAACTTCAAAAGAGTTCCCTCACAGAATTGTACCTGCAGGAGTTGTCTCCTGATCATATGGTCAGGCATGAGGGAAATTCAGCTGATTTCTCCCTCAGCTATACAATGAAGCATGTTAGAAAACATGAAATTGGAAAATTATGTTGGGTTTTTAATCTCTTTATGCCAAACAAATGGACTCTTTATTTTCCACTCTATGTACTAGAAATGTAGACAGTGATGAAATTAATTTGGAAACTACATGTTAGTAAGGTTAAGTTTTAATTTTTTTCCATGGATGGGGTGAGCAACTAGGCCTCCTTGATGCCTTATCCAAAGTAAAAAGACAACTGCTCCCGGAAGAATTTGAAAAAAAACCAGTCTATTTTACTGAGACATCTAAATAAAGTGGAAATGGGTCAAATGAGGGCAGCAAGGAGGGATTGGGTAATTAACCAAGTCATAAGTTTGTTGCAGATCTGCAAAGTAATTGAAATAAATGACCAAAATGCAGATGGTGTTCTACTCTCCCAACATCAGGATTTTTAATTTGCTGAAGAAAAAAGAGGTTAAAAAAACCCCAAAATTTGAGGTAAAAAGTCACCAAAAGTTTGTTGCTTGGAGTTCTGAGACGAAAGCCAAGCAAATTAAATCAATAAAGTTGGCAGTAGTTTGTACTTCTCTTTGGCTTGAAAGTAACCCCTGGTTACTCCTCTGTCCATGTTGCAAGGGAGTGTGTGATGTGCTGCTGCAGGCAGCTCTGCCAGTTCTGCTCCTGGCCTCATCCTCACCTCCTGGCACTGCTCTCCTCCTTGGAGCATCCCGAGCCTCACACGTGGGGTACTGGCAGAGCACTGGGAAAAACTGAGAGGGGCCAACAACTGGCTGAGTGACTACTGCCCTCCAAAGGGGTAGAGGGCTTTAGTTTGAGTCAGTCCCTCTAATCAGAAAGGACACAACTTGCAAACTCTGTAGCACCATCCACAATGAACCAGGAGAGCAGAAACACCAGCACTGACTTATGGGCAGTGGTGTTTTCTGGAATATGAGTGCAGCTCCTTGAGCCACAGGAAGAAATCAAACCTACATCTTCCATTTTTCAGCTGAGGGTATTAATTTTGTGTTATTGGATGGGAAGTTAACTACCACCCATTTTATTTACATGACCTTTATTTACATGACCTTGATTGTAAGTACCCAGAAAGTTAAATATTTCAAAATGTGAAGGGCTCATGCTCAGAAAGTGTCTAAACAAACTGTTTCTGATAGATTAAACACATCCCCCTTCCCCACCACCCCCCCCCCCAACTTAATTTGTTTTGGCAAAACCAGTTTATTGAATTTGTTCGAACTTCAGAGAATGATCAGCCAGCCTGAAATGTGTTTTGTGACTAATGATTTACCAAAAGAAATTTACTGTCTTCTTCCCAGAAGGCATATAATTAATTTGGAAGTTCAGGGCAAATGTTCCTTTATTCCTTTCCTTCCTTCCTTTAGAGAGGATTTGAGCTTCCTCAGCAGACAGGTGGCTCCCTTTTGCATTGCCTGAGATTTGGCATTTCAAAGAGGGAGGTTGCTGGCCTCCTGCTTTGGATGGATCAGTAGACCATCCTTTTTGCTCTGCCTCATGCCGAGAGAGGGGCTGCTGTCAGCACTGGGGGGGTGTGAGTGCAGTCCAAGGGAGACTGAAATCATGAGGGTTGCAAAATCAGTGTCCAGTTGGTGTCTTGCCTGACTTTGCATGCTGTGTTTGGGCAGATTTGAAAGCAGGCAAAGGGGATATGGTTACCTCTTATTTGCACCATCCTCAAATACATTAGGCAGCTGACAGAACCAATTTGGATCCCTGGCTCCTTGCTGCAGAAGTTTTAGGGAATGGGCTGGGAAAATACAAAGTGAACCTGATCGAGGCGCAGCCCTTCCTGGCGCTCCTCTAAAACTGCCCAACAATTTGCTTAAATTTACCCCCTCTGGGTGCCACTGCAAACTTTCAGTGTTGACACAGTGCTGATGTAGCTGCAGGAGGGTATTTTTCCAGGAGAGTTTGCAATGAAGAAGAATTCAAGACAGAGCAATATTGAAAAGTTTCCTGGGTCTCTTCCCTCACAGCTGAAGTGGAGCCCAGCCCAGGCAAGGGGCTAACAGAGGGAGGACAGCCTAAGCATAACATGGAGCGCTGTGGGGTGCTGGGGAAAACACCATCTCCTGATGTAGTAGCTTTCCCATGTCCCATGTAACACGAGGGCAGGGGCTCTTGCCAGTCACATGCTGAGCACCATATGTGAGCCCGGTTACACTCACTCAGAGTCATTCAGCTGTTGATTGCAGAAAGCCTCCCGGGAAAGTGGGTGGTTATCTTTAAAATGATCTTCTTCCAGCAGAGCAAGGCTTTGGTTCAGTTTTGCTAGTGTGGAACACTCCCATAAATTTGAATCGTATCAGAGTTTGATTGTGAGTTTAAGTATATGTTGTGAACATTCAAGTCCTGTGCAAACAAAGACCAGACAGAGGCCAAGACAAGCTGACGCGTGAGCAGCCATGTTGTTCCCTCTCCGGTCCAAGAACTGGATTCCTTCACAAAACTGTCTGTGTTGCAGTGATAAAAAGATGAATATTTGACATAGTTAAATAGATAACACCCGGATGCCCTAGTAAAAAAAAAAGTGAATTAATGGTTATGAGGAGACTCTATGACGTGGTTGCATGCAGCAGCAGAGAGTTGGATGTGGTGCCCCAGAGAGCATCTTCCAGCTTAATTTTATTGTTTGCTGGTACAGATCCATGAGAAGGTATTCACTGGGGTTTGGGTTACTATTTTGTTTACAGAAAATCTCTCCTACCCCTTGCTATATAATGGACTCAATGTGTTGGAACTATGCTTGAAAAGTCAGATGTAGATCATAGCGTCTCTCTCTTTTCCGTCAGACCTAATTGTCATGCTCTTATTCAAACTGACTGGATTAACAATCCCCTCTAAAATCCATGCAGCAAGCTGTGAAACAAGCAGTACTGAGTGCCCTGCCTTTGGGTCTCCTGGGACAACATGAAACAGTGCCACAGTTTGGTGGTGGTGATGGTGTAATGACCACTGACACTCCTGCACTCACCTGCTGAGACCAAGGGCCACCACAGAAGTCATGCTGGTGTTCACTGGGATGCAGACTGAAAACTGGTGAGGCTTTGAATCTCTGCAGGCTGCATAGCTCATACAATATTCATTAAACGCTCAGGTAGGATAATTTGCCTGTGTAAGTCCAGTTTAAATAGTAAAATAGATGGAATGTCTACAAATTGGCATATCAGACTCCTATAACAGCGTCCAGCGTCCTTGTCCCTCCTACAGAATAGCTGGTTCTTATTCCATGAACTTGATTTGTTAGCATGTCTGCTATCAAAAGGTCTGTTTCTTATTTTTGTTGAGTTATACCTTAAATGTGTCTTTTTTTTGGCTATTTACGTTCTCGTTTCTGCACAGCGGCAGCCAAGCCCAGGAATTGGAGCCCAATTCCTGGCCCTCAGATTTATTCCCATTGCTTTGATGGGTTGAATCTGGTGCAGCCTGTATCACAGAACACCTGGATGGGCTGATTGCAGACATTTGCTGGCACTGCAGTCTCAGCTGTGGAAACAATTTTGCTGGCAGTGGAAGCCCAGTTTTGCTGGGGAGGGGCCCATATTTCTAGCTTGAAATGTGTGAAGCCTCATCAGAGGTCTGCTATCAGACCTGCTGGAACTTTTTCCCCTCACTCTCTTGGTCCACCTTCTCTCATCCATCCAGATCTTACTTCTGCTTCTTCTCAAAACCCCTAATATATGTTTTCTGGCTTCTTTTGCTGTAATCTCTCCCCTCATTTTTTCTTCACGCATTAGGTCTTCCTTCACTGTGTTTCTCCACTGCCTCCTCCATTTTCTCTGCCCTTCTTCTTAATTTCTCAGGACTCTCCTGTTTTTCTCCTCATGTCCACATTTTCATCTTTTCTCCAGAAGCTCCATGAAGGACAACATCACTAATGGAGCATATTCCTTGAAAATTCCTTGAGGCTCTCTTGGACCTCAAAGCAGCAGTGAGGTTCCGGTCCAGACGGCATTGCTGCTGTTAATATTTTATTAGCTATTAATGCTAAGGACCCATGGTGCCAAGCATTGTGTAGCTGGGCAGGAAAACACAGCTCTTGTGCCGCAAGTACTCATGTCTTCCACAGGTGTAAAGGGGTTACAGCCTCAACCTTACACACCAGCAACTGAAGCATATGGAAAAAAAGGATAAATTTACTAAACTGTTTTGGCACATAAAGTTGTGAACACATTTTTTCTCCCTAGTCTGATGTCATTATGTATGTTAACTGTCTTAATTCCATCCAACCTATTGATTTTACTGGTGTATAGGAATGACACCCATGTAGAAAACAAAGAAAAACTTGGTGTCCAAGTTAAGAACACCCAGAGAGTTCAAGACCATCCATTTCTCTCCACAGTGTCATGGTGGGGAACTAAAACTCACTGGAATTCAAGGAAAGAAGAGAGAACAGTAGGAGAAGAATCAAGGAAACTTTATAGTCTGTACTCACCACCTGACTCTGGCTGAAGGACTGGGACTGAAATGCCTGTTTTCCTGAGGCATAGTTAGAGCTTAAAAATGCAGCAAAGTCCTTTTATTCTGTGATATTCCAGTACAGTGTTTGTGAAATTCTGTGTCAGCTTCACAGATGTATTGAGACAGAAGACTGTAAAGATCTAAGCATGAAAGTTATGATTTTCACTTTTTCATTTCGTGTCACTGATCTTTAGACTCAAGGTTTGATGTCATCTCCTGGTTAGTAGGCTTTGATGTGCCACAGGCTTTTCTATCAATATATGGTTGCATTGTTTCCTGTGAGTTGGAGGTCAATTGGCCAAGGGATAAGCAGACCTGTTAAGTTTGAGAGCAGTGAAATTGTCATTTTGATAATATTAATTTGCCCAATACTTAATATGCACAGGTATTGTACAGCGTGGTGAGATCTCCTTTAGCTATCAATTCAGGACGCCTGCAGAACCAAGAGCGCTGTGTATCAGTTTGCACTCGGCTTGGTAATCTAGCATGGGGCCTGTTTGTGTCTCTTGTGCTGAAGGCTGAATGTAAAATGAACATTGTTAGCCCAGAAAGCAAATAAGGGAACTATTTCCCAAGGCATTTTACTCTGTTTATTTAACGCCTCTGAACAAACCCCTTTCCACATCCCCTGAACCTACTGGCCACTTCAGATAGCTTCATTTCCTGCTGGGTGAGTTTTTTCTAAAATGTTTATTCAGCTCCAGGAAATGATGATTTCCTGAATATTCTGAAACTTCATATTTTTGCTGTATCCCTGTTTATTTAATAGTTTTACTTATTGTGCAAGTGTGCAAGGCACAGCAACACCTCTTGAAATGTAACCGTGAGGATGGAGTGAAATGAGATATAGTACAACATGAAACAGTTAGAGTGAAACTAAATCTGGTTTTGCTAATTTATACACAAGTGTATTACCATCAGTGTGAGCTGTTACACCTTATTTATACTGGCCTTAATGAGTTCAGAAGTAGGTTTTTAAATTTATCCTGCTCTAAGGAAAAGTGCCTAAAAATTTAAGTTAGTGAAGGAGAATTAATTAAGTTAAAGATTTTGTATTTCACAGTTTACATTAATGTCTTTTAGTTTTATTTAAGCAGCAAACCAACGGAAGGGTCTATATGTTTTCTTCACCCTACAGTGGGACTGAAAATAAGCAATGCTTTTTTTGTGAGGTTGAAGTTAACCTGCTGCCAGCACTCCAGCCTAACATGAATGCCACTACAGAGAGAAATTTGTGCACATTCTTAATGAAAAGGCCATAATACTTAATGCACAAGGATGGGAACCAAAATAACTACTCTGAAATGAAAAGAGCTTCTTTAAAGTAAATTAAATGGGATTGGTCCCAGAGGAAATTCATGAATTGCATAGCCTTGCCATTTGCCCTAGACTGAACCACATGTCCCAGTTATGCTTTCCTCTTCTCCCTTTGTGTCAACTTGCTCTTAACCTTCTTCTGTCACTGCTGGCTGTGACTCCCTTTGGATTTTTCACATCTCCACTGAATCTGAAGAGGAGTGCAATGTGAGTATGATGCTTTTCCAATGCTTACCTGGAACTTCCACCCTCACAAAAACCATATCCTTCAACGTGTTTCCATTTGGTAAGATTTTTGAAGGAAGAAGAGACTGAAGATTAGACTTTTCTTAGACAGCCTTTTATCCTTGCTCAGGAAACCATCTCTTCCTCTTCTATGAATCCTTTATTGCCACTCCTATAGTGTCTGTTAAATACCCTATGCAGAGTTCCTTCCTTCCTTCCTTCCTTCCTTCCTTCCTTCCTTCCTTCCTTCCTTCCTTCCTTCCTTCCTTCCTTCCTTCCTTCCTTCCTTCCTTCCTTCCTTCCTTCCTTCCTTCCTTCCTTCCCCATGTTTTCCCCAGTTCAGGAGGACACCTGATGATGATGATGATGATGATGATGATGATGATGATGATGATGATGATGATGATGATGGTGATGATGATGTCTCTGTGACCAGGTCACTGCCAACACAGAGCTTTTGTAGCACCAGAACAGGATCTGCTTTCAGACCACCCCTCGTGATGCAATGTGACACCATTGTGCCCCTGTCTGACAGAAGTGCTCTTGCTTCTAACGCTAAATACCCAATATCCACATTGCTGAGCTGAGGGTGTCATTCCCAACATGTTGTTCCCTCCCCACGTTCAATGTTGCGCAACTTTATCAGCAGGATACAGGACCAAAAGTATTTGATTCTTAAGCAGGCTTCAATTGTTTTTACCTAATCTCTGATTAAGTCACCTTAATTCCTCGTGTGACATGCTTTCTCCTTTTACATTGGGATAATTCCCTCTCCTTGTCCTATTTAACATGGCTGGACAGAGCTCCAACAATTTTGTCTTTTTCATTCCAGGACTGTTTTTCTTACTGCCTTTTCTGCTCTAGCATAGATACCAGACCATCAACTTCACCAGTGTCTTCCCCAGCTTTCACAGAAGGCTGCATATTTTGAGAGATATGTTACATTTTACCTCTCTTTAGGCTTGGTGAAGATTTCAGAAGATATAGGAGACCCATGGAAAGTGTTTTTTTCTCCTCCAGAAGTTTATACTACTTGGCCTCTATTATCACTTCAGCTGCTGGGAATCATTTGCAGTAATGTGTTTAAACCTGAAATTTAATGAGAAAAATCTACCCCAGGCTACAATTGCATTTGTAAAGTAAGCTGCTAGGTGATAGGAAAGCAAGTGAATCACACAAATAAATAGGTTTAAATTAACTCCAGGTCCTATACTAATGCATGATGACATTTACAGCTGCCTTGGCTTACCCTGCCATCTTCTGGTGATACCTGCCGCAAGATCAAAAGTTAGAGGTGAAATGAGATGAAATACTTTATTACTAAAAACACAAGAGTTGGCTCCAGTCCAACTGAACAGTTTCCTCAAACAGCTATTTTTAATATACAGCACCATATAGGATTCCTGCAATAAATGTTAGTATTTTAGACTTTGATTTAACTTCTTTCAATAATGTATTTATTTTACTGGATGATATTTCACTAGGCTAGAGAAACCTCTTTGGCCTGACAATGCCTGCCCTGGCAAAGGTAGATTAAAAAAATATACCCTGAATTTCTCTCTCATTATAAAGCAACCAAAGATATTGAGGCAGACAGGGCCACTGACTGGCCAAGTATTCAAGACTCTAACTGCTTGGTCTCCAAGTCTTTAGATGCTCAGTTGGAAACTGCTTCTCAGCCATCCAAAACCAAACCATTTGACACTTCCTATAACAAAACCACCAATCTGAGCTCCAGTTCTCTCACTGTGTCTCCCAGCTTAATAGCTTAAATTACTTTATTTTTTGGTGGTTGTATTGGGTTAGCATGTCAAGGTTTGGGTAGCAAGAGGATTGTAGGTGTGACTTTTCCAAAAAGCTGCCACAAGTTTCCCCCATGTCTGACAGAGCCAATGCCACATAGCTCCAAGATGGACCCAAGGCTGGCCACTGGCCAAAGCTGAGACCAGCAGGGCCAGTGGATTCTCTGGGTTACAGGAACAGTGGATTCTCTGGGATAGCAGAGTTCACAAGGGGAATGATTACTGTACAAGAGCAATTGCAGTGGGAGAGAGGAGTAAATGTGTGAAAGAAGTAGTTCTGCAGCCACCAAGGTCAGTGGAGAAGGAGGGGCAGGAGGTGCTCCAGGTGCCAGAGCTGAGATTCCCCTGCAGCCCCTGGTGCAGACCATGGTGAGGCAGAGCATTCCTCACAGCCCATGGAGGTCCCAGGGGGGCAAAGATCCACCCACAGCCTGTGGAGAACCCTATGGCAGAGCAGTGAGATGCCCAAAGGAGGTTGTGACCCTGTGGGAAGCCCATGCTGAAGCAGGCTCCTGGCAGGACTTGGAAGGCCATAGGAGATCTGTACTGGAGCTGCTCCTGAAGGACTGCACCCTGTAGAAGGGACACATGCTGCAGCAGAGTGAGAAGTGCAGCCTGTGGGAAGGACTCACCTTGGAGAAGTTCGTGAAGGACTGTCTCCTGTGGGAGGGACCCAGTGGTGTGGACCCTGCTGTAGCAGGGGTAGAGGGTAAGGAGTCCTCCCCCTTAGGAGCGAGGAGCAGCAGAGACAAATTTTGAGGAACTGACCACAGTCCCCATCCTTCAACCCCCTGTGCTGCTGGATGGAAGCAGGTAGAGGATTCACGAGTGAAGCTGAACTGAGGAAGAAAGGAGGGGTGATAGGAAAGTATTTTAAGACTTTTTTTATCCTCATTACCCTCTTCTGATTGCTAAAAAATTCAATTAATTTTCCCTAAGTGGAGTCTGGTTTGCCTGTGATGGTAATTGGTGAACTCTCCCCATCCTTAAGTTGTGAGACTTTTGTTGTATTTTCCCTGCCCAGCTGAGGAGGGGAGCAATAGGACAGCTATGGTGGGCACTTGGAATTCAGCCAGCATCAATCCACCACACTGGTTTTCCTGTTTTTTTCCATTTCTCTTTGTATTCTGTCCAGAATCAGTCTTCCTGTTTGGTTTTGCTCTTTGACCAGCTCCCAATACTCCTTCTTTACAAAGATCTCAGCACTGGCCGTCCCTTAAGGCTGGAACTGAGTTTGAATTTTTTATTTGCATATTTTAAGCGCTGCTGGTTTGGAAAGTGTCCCCTTACTCAGAGAATAATTTGGACTTCTAAGTGGAAAACCAAGAAGTATTTGTTTGGCAACAAAGGGATTAGCCATGTAAAACAATTACAGGCCATTCTTTAATTCTCACCAAAATGTAATTTTTTTTTCCTGAAAATGTTTAGTTGCCATAAACAGAGGGTTGGGTGTTTTTTGGCCTTTCCACAAAATGTTGAAAATTTTCATGGAAAGCAACTGTTGTGGGTCAAAAAAAAAAAAAAAAAGAATCAGAGCAATCATAAAGTACTCTTTTTACTGTTCAGTAGAGAAGTTTGGATGGAAAATTCTGACCAGCCTTGCTTTAAGGCCTTTTATGGTGCTGTGTTGTAAAAGGATTAAACCAGGGCTGTATTGGGCTGCTCCACCTATTTCTGTTTATACTTCATTATGACAGTCTCTTCACAGCCCTCAGGCCTGTAAACCTTTCTCTTCTGATATTTACAGTATTTATTCACTTGCTTCAAAACGTTTTGCTTGCTTCTACTTTAATTTTACCAACAGGGCATCTTGTTGATCTGCCAGATTTCCTCCTGGCTGCATGACTCTGCTACGACAGATTTCTCTTAAGGGTCGCTCTAGTTGTGTGGCACTAGGTTTTTAGGGCACTTCAGCCTTGCAGACCTTTATGGCTCTTTTGGTGTTCCCCAGTGGCACAAGGTTCCCTTTGCAAAGATCTTTGTAGCATCTTTATCCTGGGACTTGGGAGCACACTCAGACTTCTGTCCTCCTTGGTCTTTTGATACTGAGAAACTTCCATTTTATAGCAAAAGTTGTTATTGTTCAGTCATTGCAGGTGATGCTCTTGGTGTCATTGCATTATTGCTCATCTTCATGGTGTTCAGGTTGTCTGATCTCAGCCTCCCTCTGCACCAGCTTGTGTCACTTTTTCTGCCCTGGGGCTGCACTCTAAGAGGCACTGTGCTTCCTAGGCTCCTGCTCCCACAACAGCATTAACTAGGGCCCTAATTATGGCAAACTGTGCAGGCTAATTCCAGATGATGACGGCTGCTGGTACCCCACAGGGAAAAGCATTGTGGGGATGCAGGACCATGACTGTTAAAGGAACTTCAGAAAGACAGAGGCAGTTTTTAATTCCTGCACGAACAGCCAATAACAGTGGTGTGTAGAAAGCATGGATGGAGCTGTGTTGGTGTCAAAATCATAAGGTAATGTTTTTTTTCCTTTAATGCACTGAAGATCTCCAGGGACATGGCAAGTCAGCTTTGCTGATTGGTATCATTACCCCTCAGTGTGTTCACCAAAACCAAGGCTAATTAGTTCTCTAGACGCTATGTGAATGCAAACATACCAGTTTTTATTTTATTTCCTCTAACTCCCATCTGATCTCACTCAGTAGCGCCTTCAAGCACATGAAGAAGTCTGCTATTAGTCTCAAGCTCAGGAGCAGGGGATGCAAGGGTGATTTGCTGCAATTTTGAAGGTCTGGATGGACAGAAGCTGGTGCTCACAATGTGCTGTAGTGGCAGGTCTGAGTCTCCACCACCCATCAGCTGAGGTAGTTCTAATTCTCATTCTCAGAAACAAGTGTAAAATCTAATCAAGTCAGGCTGCTTATGCCCTATACTCCCTCTGTACTTCTAAGGCAATGAGGAAAGTGTCACTTTTCTCCCCAGGCAGTCAAATCCCTGAGCCCACTGTTACCCCGCCCACTGTAGGCAGGGTAATTAACCTACATGGAGCATTGACTCAGATAAAAGGGGCCATTTCCTGCATGAAACTAGACAAACGTAGGTTGTGCAGGGTCTGCCTCTCTCTCCAGCCTTGCCAGGACCCTTGTGTGCAGACTCAGTCAACAACTGGGCTAAGCAATGACTCAAAATATTCTGCAGGCAGTGACATTGTGTTCATTGTGGTGCTTGGTCCCACTGTGCCCCCTGGAGCACCCGATGCTGCAGGACAGCATGAATTTTGCAGAGGTGGTGGTAATATTTGAAATAAGTGTGACCAGATGGTGAGAGGTTTTTAATAACGTAGGACATGCTCTTAGCCAGTGCCTGTACTGGGGAAAAGATACTTTTGGCATCTTTTTCTAAATATTCTTTTGGAAACAGGCAGAGAGGCAGAGTTTGATCACAGTGGCACTGGTGCAAGTCCAAAGTAGCAGCCGTGAGTGACTAAATAGTGTTGGATTCGCTGCAGGGTAATGAGATCAGATCCTGGTCCACAGTGATCACTCTGTTCTGCAGTAGGCATATGTAATTCCTGTGTGAAAATGGCAGGGACTGTAGGTATAAATGCTGGCCATGATTACTAGTGTGTTTTACAGGAGATGCAACTGTCTGTGGAATCTCTATGATTATAGAAGCACAAACCCACCAGATTTCTGTCTCAATTCAGGGGCTGTGTTGCATTGCAGGTGGTTTGCTGGGGTAGCCACAGCAGTGTCCTGCTGGAGGCTCTGGCTCTCCTGCACACAGCATGGGGAGCCGGCAGCCTTCCAAAGCATGGCAAAAAAATTGACACCATTTCATGCTGCAATGCTACAGGAAAAAAGCCTGATTAATAAAAGTTCAATCCTTACTTTTTTTTTCTGCCTTACAGTCATCTCTACACCAAAAATTCTCATCAGACTGTTTTCCAGACATCATACACTTATTTAGTCATGTTTGAGGCATGTGATAGGTAGGTTTGAAATCATTGGGTGAGGAACAAAATAGCTGTTCAATGAAAGCATACAAAATAGCTCAATGATGGCTCGTGAAGACTGCTAAAATGCCAAGGGACAGGATAACCTTATGATACTTAGAAAAATATTCTTCAAAGGAAATATAAACACTCCCTCAAAAAAACAAACTGACCGTGGCTGAAAACAAACCTGTGAAGAGAAACACCCACCACACTGTGATGTACAGTAATTTCACGATTATAAGCCGCACCATTTTGACTAAAGTTTTGGTCCATACTCGGAAGTGCGGCTTGTAATCCGGAGCGGCCAATATATGAACAATGTTCTAAAAGTTGCCAACCCGGAAGTGAGACCCCGCCGCAGCCCCAAGCCTACCTGGGGCCCGGCTGACCCTTACAGAGGCGGGGCCAGCAGCACGGGGCCACCCAGCGGCAGGGGGGAAGCCTGGCAGTAGCAGGGCCAGCAGTGCAGGGAAACCTGGCAGCAGGGGGCCGCCTGGCAGTGCGGGAAGCCTGGCAGAACTGAGGCCAGCAGCGCGGGGCCGCCCGGCGGTGGGGGGGAAGCCCGGTGGCACAGGGGAAGCCCGGCAGAACCAGGACCAGCAGTGCGGGGAAGCCTGGCAGCAGGAGGCCACCTGGCAGGGTGGGGAAGCCCAGCAGAACTGGGGCCAGCAGTGTGGGGAAGCCCAGCAGCAGGGGGCTGCCCGGCAGCTCAGGGAAGCCCGGCAGAACCAGGACCAGCAGCACGGGAAAGCCCAGTGGCGCAGGGAAGCCTGGCAGAACCGGGGCCAACAGCACAGGGGAGCCCGGCGGCGCAGGGGCCGGCAGAACTGGGTCAGGGCGAGCAAACGCGGCAGCAGCGGTGCAGATAGTGGGCGGGGGCGAGCGAGCCTGGCGGCAGCAGCGACCAGTCCGGAGCGGCCCCGTCGAGCGACCCCGCCAAGCTGGGCCACCTGGCCCCGTCAGCAGCCCCGAGCGGGCCGAGCCCACACAGCCCGAGCTGAGCCAGTAAACCCCGCAATCCTGCGATTCTGTTACTACTTGGCAACTTTGTTGCACGGGGGTCCTCCCTGCGAACGACAGAGCGGCTTATATTCAGGTGCGGCTTATTTATGGACAAAGAACGAAATGTTGCCGACACCCAGAGATGCAGCTTATAGTCAGTGCGGCTTGTAATCGTGAAATTACTGTACTTATCTGAGGGAGACAGGAACAAATCACAGTCAGGATGGTAGAGGCTGGAGAGACATTGTAGATTAAGGATCCAAAGTAATTTTTAATTTAAGTTTAGCAATAGATTCTCCTATGCTGACATTTCTCAGTGTTTACTTCTCTGTGCTTCCTAATCAGAGATTTTACATTCTGTTGCAATTAAAAAGAAATAAACACATAAAAAGATAATTTGAAAAAATGAAGGGAGGTGTTTCTGAGAAAAGCATGATTTTAGTAATAGTTTGTATTCTGAGAAAATCCTTCAAAAATTTTGCCTTCTGGTTGTGGACTTCCCCTTTCTATCTATTATAAGATCGTCCAATAAATCTCCACTTTCAAAGTGAAAAGCCATTCTATATTTTAGGAGGTCTTGCTTTAGGCAAAAGATGCAGGCAGATCCCCATGTCTGGCTTCTGCCACACCCTCTTGTCCTGTTTCAAAAATAGTTAACAGCAAAATACATAAGTTTAGCTGAGACAGTGAGGGCTCAGCATCTGAGACTAGATTTGGTGTCCTCTTGGGGCTAATGATAGAGAGTATTCAGAGCTCTCGGTTGTGTTTTGGGGCTGTGGCAGGCACATACCACACTCCTTATGCCTGTTTGATGGCTGGAAAATTACTAGTACCTAGAAGATCAAAGACTCAGCTTTAAAAAATAAACAAAGAAATGGAAAATGGTGTTTATACAGCATAAGGGCTAGCTGGGTGGACACAGAAAGGGTTTGGTGAGGGTGCAGGGTGCTGCTTGCTGTCTGTGCAGACCCTGGCCATGTGGGTACACAGGTATGGACAGCATCCAATGGTGGGTGCCATTGCCTCTCTGCAGATAGGATTGGGAGGTGGGTTTAGCATGGCCCCTGCCAAATGGAGCTGAGGTCTTTGCTTGGAGTGGTTATGTCTGGAAACAGGAAATTGAGACATGTTTACAGGGCAAATTCTTTGAGAACACACCACTTTGCATCTGAGGAAAGCCCTAGGATGAGGACTTGAAATCAAAATATTAACGTATAGATAAATAATGAAAAACTAAGAACTTTTCAATTTTTTCCCCCTTTCTGAAATAAATTATTATGAAATTTGTATTGAGCAGTTCAGTAACCAAGAGAACTTTTTCAAAATGGGATTTAAAATCCCAGATAAATCTGGTAAGACATTACCCTTTTGAAGTATGTATGCAGATATTCTTTGGCATGCTACTTGTTATTTAACACAACCATTAAATGTGGTTTATCTGTGAAAGGGGAGAGGGAGAGTAATGAGACCAGCAGAACTGATGAATTAACTGACTGTGATTAGGTGCACTTGCAGAGTGAGCTACCGTGGTGAGTAGTTTTGTGAAAACAAGAAATGTTAAAGTTGAATCTCTTGGAAGGATAGAGATGTCATGACTCTACACAAGGGGCTGCAATGGGTTCTTTTCATGGGAATAAGAAAGAGACTTTTTATAGGACCCCTGAAAGTGCTGTAGGACGCAGGGCTTTAGGGTACCTGTGGTATCTTGTGATTCTACAGTCAGACGTTGCACACTCTTAAGACATCTCTCTGAGGCTAGGCATGATATTTTGGCAAGCTGCTTAGCACGTTCTTTTCAAATGTAGACTCAGCTTTTTCCAAAGTTTCTTGGGATTTCTTAATAACTCATGTTGACAGAGAATCAGAGCCTTTGGACACACTTGAAAAAGACCGAAGAACATAGTATTGGCCTGAAGAAAGTTAACTTTGTTAAGCAAATTTAATTTGAATGAAATAGACTTTCGAGGATAATTTAGTGAAGCCAGTGTGTATCTGTGAACATGCATGGGTGAACACCAGATTCATCCTAAAATATGAGGAGGAGGCCAAAGTGCTCAGGTACAAGGAGCAGAGGAGCTGTTGGGGGTAGGACAATTTTTTCTGCCTTCACTGAGCCCTTGTTTCTTACCTGATTTCACACACAGGACTAAAATGACCATTAACTCTCCTGGAGCTTTGGAACCTAGAAGTGAACCATGTCTGGACATAAATGGGTGTTGCCTGTATTCAGTGCTGTGGTGCTGTCTGTACCCCACTGTCTGTGCTGCTGCTTCCTCTGGTTTGAAGGAGTTAGGCTTCAGCAGTCTGTGGTCAGATCCATCCCCAACACTGGGGTATTTAATTGTGGTCATGATTATTTGTGTTTTGAAAACTGCTATGGCACCGTGTTGCAGCCTTTTTGCCAGAGATCCCATAGTGAGGTCAGCTGAGTGACACTTCTTTTTGGTGGGGAAGGCTGGGAAAAACAAATAAATATTCCAAATGTGCTGAAGCCAGAAAAATCCCTTTAAATGGAAAAGATGAAAAATTTTTTTTGAAACACACTTGTGCCATGAACATTTTCAAAACATGACCTTTTACTGGATCAGAACATGGGGGAAAGACTTTTGTTTCCAAAAGTAAAATAAGTATTTCACACTGGGTCAAATGTAGCGGCTTGGGCTGACCCAAAAGGAGATTTGTCAATTCAGCTTATATGAATGTTTTCTCCCACAACTAGATCATGATTGTCCTGCTCTGTCTGGACCAGGGTGACCCAGCAAGGGCTTGTCTGACTGGACCATTGTGAGGGCTCTGATGATGCCTTCGGAGCTGGAGCAGGTACCACTATGGTACCCCTAACCCAAGCTGCCTTTAACAGCCAAGGTAAAAACTGTTGAATGTCCAGAAAATTATTACAGCTGCTTATATTGGTCAGTCCTTAGAGGCAGTGGGGCAGAAATCCCTTCTCTCTGGGGCCATGGTCAACCTCCCACCCTGGTGATGCTTTTACCCACTAAAGAAGTTCCTCTGAAAGCTGACAGGTCTTCAGTTAGCTCTGGGCATGCTGGGCCAGGGGAAAACAGCATTAGGACATGGCATAGAGGAGTTGGGAGGCTTCAGAGAGCAGACAGAAGAGCAAAAGTTAGCACAAAAATGTGGCTTGATCCCCAGCAGAGTGGACTGGTTGTGGGTGGGGTGTGCCATACCATGGGGAAGAGAGGAAGGCTTTTTGGTGCCTCGGTGTTTGCATGTCATGCCAGTGAAATCCCAGAGAAAAAAGAAAGAGCATGATTCTGTGTGGGGAATGTGAGGGAGCAAATTATGCTGGGGCAGACTAAACGTTTGTCTAGTCTGGGGACAAGTTTTTGGCAGTGGTCAACAGTGGCTGAATTAGTATTATGAGGGTCTAAGTGAACATGCTACTTCCACAGAAGCTTTCCTGGCATCCAACCATTCACAGACCAGGGGCAACCTGAACCAGAAATTCTCTAGTACACTGAACTGCCTTCAGTGGATTTTTGCTCGTCCAATCTCCTCGTGTAAGCCCATGTACAGTCTTGGCATTCCATAGTTAAAATGCACACTCTGTGCAAAACCACCCTCTTTCATAGGATTTGATCCACCTACCAGCTGGGAGCTCCACAGTGTGCACTGGAAAAGACAGTGAATGGGCTTTTCTGTTTAAGCTTTCCATGCTTCTTGTGATTACTTGATTTTTGACTGTATTAAACCCTTTCCTTTCTTCCAGGTCTTCTGCTTTCCAAGTTGAAGCATTCTGGGGCATTCAGCTGTTCCTTGTGTACAAACAGCACTGTACCTCTGACCCTTCTTTGTTGCTTTCCTCTGACCCTACTCCAGTTTGCACTGTATCTTTTTTAAGTTGTGTGGGTGGAAGAACATCCAAGACTGTACAAAGTGTTCATGATGCAAACTCATTCTGGCTTTATACAGTGGGAAAAGCTGCTGAGTTAGCCTTTGGCTCAGCCACACCATGGTACTTGCAGTCAGAGACAGGCTACTGTGGTGGGAACAGACCATCTGAGAAAGGGCAAAGTGCTCCCCAACAGTGTGGGAGCTCCATGCCCAGAGTGTCCCATCAACCTGGCAGAGACCTCCTGCAGACTTATACTGGAGGAAAGAGGAGGAGAGGACATTGATGAGGCATTTATTCTTTCTCTTCTGAAAAAACAGAAAACTCTCCAGCCTGTGAGCTGGGATATGCAACATCCCATCAACAGCCAGGTTCTGTGTGAAGGAGCAAGGGAGACAGGACATAGAACGGGCTGCTTGCCAATGGGCATGAGCTAGAGCAAGGCTGATTTGATAAAAGCAACAGACTTAGAGTTTTCTGGATGCAATAGAGAGTGACTGCTTATAAACTAAGGGGTCTTCTAGGGTCTGGTGCTGGACCCTAAGAAAAACAAAGGAGGAAACCAAAACCAAAACCAAACCAAAACAAAAAGCAACAGGGTCCCAGTGGCCAAGAACTGCATTGTCATCACTCTTACACCAGTGCACTCACAGTGGTCCATATTCTGTGTTCAAACAGCACTGAAGATAGCCCCTGGAAACCTGTCTTGTTTGGTATGTCTGTGCTGCAAGCTGCAAATTCTCTGACGTCTGCTAAGGGAAGAGAATTGCTTTTTAACCTTATTTAGTTAACCTTATTTATTCTGTCTAGCATGTGAAAAACACAACGTTGAGGAGTTGAAAATCACTCATGTAATAAAGACAGAATTTTGGAAGTTGCCTCTGAATAAATGGTGTTAGAGGCTATGCTGTTTTAAAATGAGAAAAGTTTTTAAAGAATGGATACTAAATAATTACCCCAAGGTTCAGAGACCCCAGGACACTGGGTCTTGGCTGTTGCTGTTCCAGCTGTGTCATCTTTGACTTCAGCAAAGTCACCCCAATATAACCTACCAAGGACATGGCCCCCCATGTCATTCACACTGTGTTTGTTCCATTGGGATGTGGTTTGCCAAAGGCTTTAGCATTCTGTTTGTGGCTTGGTTTACCAAAACCAGAGCCAATGCAGGCAGTTTTTAGGGTGGGGTCACATGCTGAAATTTCAGTGCTTTTGCAATTTCTGTTTCAGATTAAAAAGAGATTCGTTTCTGCTTTCCAGTGTTTTGTTTTGCAGCTGGCAGGTAGCTCTTATTTACTTGAAGATGGTTTTTACATCTTCTGTTTGAGTGGTTGGAATATAGCAGGCTGTGTGAAGAAGTGGGAAGAGTTAATGCAAGTAGAAGAGGTTTTGACTGCAGCTGCGTGAAAAATGGGCCAGAAAGCGTTTTATACATTTATCTTTGTTTCAACAAAGCCTATTTCTTTTTCGTACTTCAAGTACATGAGAGGGGGTAGTCAACTTGAAATGGTTTATTTAATCCAAAAAAGAACAACTTGGGTTTGGCCTGCTTAGTCCTAATAAAAGAAATAAATAAAAGTACTCAGTCTCTAACTGAAAACATCTTCTAAACACCAATTTAAGAGGATTTCAGTTTGAAAAAGGGAATGAATACATCTAGGTTAATAAAAATTGTTATTTCAGGTCAAATAAATCTTTTCAAAAAAATAAGAAAAATCTTTCATGAGTGGGGAAGAGAGAGAGAAATCCACTTTCTAATGCTTGCAGTTAGGTCAATGGCAAGGCTTACTGAGCAGAACTCTTTCTCATGTGGAAGATCCAGAGACGCACTCAGCGAGAAAACTTCCAATGTTACTTTTAGCTCAGGAAAATTGATTGCTCTTGAGGAGTTGGAGTCTTTCAACCCACCTTGGCACTCCCTGACACTTGACTTGGCCCATCTGAGGATTCCTTTGGGATACCACACCACTGCTCTGGCAAAGAGGCCACCTGGGATCCTAGGAATCTCTTCTTGAGTCCTTGCTTTGGAGATCTGCTGGCTTTGGCTGTGTGGTGGCTGAGCAGGGCCACAGACCCTGTGCATGCTCAGCTGCCACGAGAGGCCACATCAGCCTGGTGCAGGCACCAAGGCTTGGGCAGCTGATCACCTTGGACAATTACTGCAGCCTTGAAGCCAGGAGAAATCTTGATTGAATCTAACTCATAAAGAGTAACTCACTGAAAACTCCTTGAGTTACTTGCACACGTTTTTCTAATAAATGAGCCATGCAAATACTTAACCCTATTATGGCTTCTTAAGAGGAACATGTTAATAGTTTATCTTTAGTAGTACACTGATTGAAAGTTTATCTGTAGGGCATTGAAGTTTATAATGAACAATTTAAAACCAAACAAATTATAAAATAGACCAAATATTGCAGGTGAGATTGTGAATAATGCACCAATAAACTTTCTGATTAAACACCTGGAGCGGGTGAGCAAGCATTTTACTGCAGGAGTCTTGAGGAGACCTACAGGTGTCCCTGTGTATTACAGGCAGGTTTCTGTCAGGAACCAGATCCATTTCCTGGGAGCTCAGAGCAGGCTGTTCCCTGTGCTGATACCTAGCGTGCTATGGCAACACTGTTGGGTGCCTTGGACCCTGTGGTCCAAACTGCAGGGAACAGCCCAATTAATTGTTCTGGAATAAATCATCTAGATCTTTTAAATTTGTTTCCTTTTGGGCAATGATCTGTGGCAGTCTTGTTCTCTAGCTCTGAGGAGAAATTTGATTAACACCAGAATTCACATGCAATGTGGAAAATCCATTTTTTTCAGCTGTTTTTACAATAGAGGTGGTAATGCAAACACATTTCCAGAGCTTCGTATTGACCATGGGACCAGTCAGTGTCTGTGTGCTTCTGAAAAGGGCAAGTAAAAGACTGTCTGAGAACATGGGCATTGCTGGGAGGAGGAAAGGAGGCATATTGGATGCTCATTTGCCATTCATGGGAGATGCAAACTGCTACCAACCATTGATCTGTGCCACTCAGCAAGTTTTTTTGCTCACTTTATCCCTATTTTTTCCAATCTATTGTAATCTACCATATATTAAAGCGCCTTTCCTGTTTTTCTTTCCCCCCTGTCTGTGTCTGTACCCTGTCTGGGTAGCTTATGCTCTTCCCATGTGCAGGTGGGTGGCAAAGGACTCCTGCTGCTGCCCACTCTGGCTGCGTGGAGCAGCAGGCAAGTGGAGCAGGTGAGGGGCACAGGCACTGTGGTTTCCACAGAAGGGTTTCCACAGTAGCTGGGGTGCAGGGATGACTGGCAAGCAGCTGTTTTACAGACCACAGATGCCTATAGAACTGTCATGTGTCTATAGGTGGGCATGAAGCACAGCGAGTCCTAGAGCCATGAGTCTCCAGCTCCTTTGCCACGTAATTTCTCCCTTCCCAGTGTAGGAGACACTGGCTTAGGATTTCCCCCAGATAAAAAAAAAAATAAATAAAAGAAAAAGAAGAGAGGTTGCTCTGGCTTTTGAGGCATGCAGTGTAGTGTGGGAGCAGCATACCCTTGGCGGCAATCAGAGAAAGCAGAGCCGTTTGCTGAGTCAGGTCCTTGATGAGCTGGCAGCTCCTCTTCGGCCGTCTGGTATTCATTGTCAGTAACTTGCAGTCTCAACTTCCTACATCATCTCTTAATCCTCTAAAAGATGTGTTGCTCTGACTCAGACTGAGTGCTCTCTTGCTCCCTGGCCATGGTTTGCCTTTCCATGGAGTTGCAAAGAACGGCACTGACCTGGCCACCCTCACCCCTGAGTGATGTCCCATGCTTAGATCATGGCAGGCAGATGTCTCCAACCCAATCATGTCCTGTGGCTGGTAAGCTATTTGTACCAGCTAAAGTATATTCCAGCTCTACTTTTTCTACTATATTCAGCATGGCATGGAAGAGTGGCTTTTTTTGCCATACTGTCCCCACCAGTCATGCCCTCTCCAAACTAAACAGCACCAAAACTCCAATCTTTCCTCCAGAATAATTTCTCTTGACCTCCTTGTTTTCCCCCTGGACTTTCTTTTCATGCTCAAGATCTGCTGTGTTAAAAGACAGTTTTGCCTTTGTCAATCAGTGTTTTCTCAGGGAGCCACGAGATGTCATTGCTGGAGGTAAAAAACCTTTACACTTGAGGTAAATTAAGCTTTCTTGTTACAAATAATTGCTGTTTGCCTCTATCTTCTTGGCCTTGATATTTTTGCCTTGGCTATAAACCCAAAGGTAATTTGATGGAACTGACACTAATCAGTGTCAAAATAAGAGGGCAAGTTCTTAAGAAAGGAAGGATGTTTCTAAATCAATATAATATCCTGCTTTTTGTTTAAGAACTAGTACATATTAATATAATAGAAGGTTATATGACAGACCTTCAGTCAGTGCAAATAGGCAAAGTTCTGTGATCGAGTTACACTGTGCTACATCAGTGGAAAATTTCTCCCTGTGCTGGCATTTCAGGGAGTTTAAAATGAACAGTTTTGCTGCTGGGGTTTGTTGTTTATTTGTTTGTTCGTTTGTTTTAAATTAATATTAATGTGTCAAGAAACATAACTGAAAGAGAGCAGAGAAATTTTTTCTTCTGTGCTTCCTATTTAGCTCGTTTACTGGTGTGTTTAAACTGAGCCTTTAACATCCCTGATTATCACCTGTTCACTGCATCCAAATCCAGAGCATTTTTGTTGGTCCAGGTCCCCCTGTTCCTGGAGGAAAGAAAAACCTCTTTAAAATGGAGAAGGCCAGTAAAGTACCCTAAAGCTGAATGGGAGATTCAGAAGTCCAGCACTTCGACCATATTTATCTTTATTTTTAGAACTGACTGGACAGAATCTAGGTGGAGAACTTTCAGAGAAATTAAGAAATTGTCCTTATCATTGAGGACATGTTCAAACATGCCTTCTGCTCCAAGGTAACTTACTTGTGTGCTTAAAATGGGAGTTGAAAGCTATTCTGAAGAGAGGCAGAAAAAGGAAAGTTCATTTAGATACCATATGGATAAATACATGTTATTACCTCCCCCCTCTCAAAATTGTCTTTGTTATTCAAAACTACTGCTACTGTACTCTTTGATGGTCCTAATTCAACCAATATACTAAGTTGGAATAATGCAATTTGCATTCACAGACTTGCACAGCATCAGAAATGGTCCACAAACATTAGCTGCAAATATTACGATGGGGACCTTTTTGTTACTAATTAAATAACCACTTTATACAAAAGCAGTGTAAAATTACATCAAGTGTAAAATACGTTTAGTAAAAGCAGTTATTACATTTAATAAACAGGTCTTTTAGAGATCTTTTCTATTGCACCAGAATTAGTTTTAAGTTCTTTAAGTCCTTTCCCTACATTGTCTCACTGTACAATGCAGCAGTGGCATAGCTGACTTTATTTATTTATGATTTTATTGTACGTTAACTTAAAGCTATTCCTGAGATGACAACACTTGAACACTGAGAAAAGTCAATTGGAAATAAGCACTCAGGAGGGTAATTTTCTGTGTGCTTTTTAACTCTTTTTGCTACATAGGAGCACACAATAAAGTTGTTCATTGCTTTTCCTTCTCCCTGTTGTTACAAACTGTTGTGTGAAATCCTGTTCTGAAATTCTCCTTTTCCCGTGGTGTTTCAATGGGAATATTTGATCTCCTGGCCTTCTCCGAGGGGGACTGTGCTAGCAAAGTAGGATCTCCTCATGTTGTTTCAGGAGAATTATTTATGAGAAGAGAGCAAAGGAAATAGGGTTATTACTAAGGACTTGGGAATGGAGGAAGATGAATAGAACTTGAGGCTGTAAATTAAAGAAAGAATGAGAGTGAAGGAAAAAAACCCTACAGCAAGTCACGGGATCTGGTTCTGCTCTTGCTTCACACCAGTTTGCAATCAATGACCTAAAAACTTCTACACAGTTATTGTATATAACAGGTCTGAATGAAAAAAGTCTGGGAAAAAAATGTGAAATACATGTAGATTCCAGGACAGATCCCCACATGAAGGTGAATGACACAAATCTCAAAAGAATTCAGAAGAGCTGATGTGATTTGGGCTCTTAAGGGCAGTTTGGGTGTGTTTCATTTTTTTCTGCTATGAATAATAGATAATTATACAAATTGTAACTAAACTTGTTTCAGTATTTTGTGTATGGCTTGCTTTTTTTTTTTTTAATATGCTGTACTTGTTTAGCCCAAGTCAATACAGAAATACTCATCCTATTGTCTCCATTCGATGGATTTATACTGCTACAAAATGAACCCAAAACTCAGTTTGGTGTTTACACGCTTCGAAATAAATCACTGAGTTGCAACCTTGGTATCTTGCTCCTTTGTCTGACTGTGCAGTGAATTTTCTAAGTCAGCAAAGTGGCTTTTTCAGCCTGACACCTTCCCTTGCCTTCCAGGCAGGGCAGATAAAGAGACACTTTTGAGGGGAAATGTTGAAACCTACAGCTATGTACACATCCATCCACTCTTGAATGTTTTGGAAACCTTAATTGCTTTATAAATCGTTCAAATGATCCCTGAATGGGAAACTGCAAGAAAAGTGGTTTAGCCACAAACTAACGTGGAAGGATAATGGACTGCCAATTAGCCTGAGCGACTGACATTTTCATCCAAACTGTCCATTCTGTTCAAATGTTTGGCTGAATTGCTTCCCCAGGATTTCTTTTGGTGATTTGAATCTCTTGTTGGCTGAATTATTTTTGCTTCCTGTAGCATTTCGGATAAATGGGATTGTACTGATAGGAAAAAAGAGCTTCCACCATTCCAGTGGAGAATTTTTTGGCTTCACTACTTGTCTTTTCTCACTTCAGAGACTCTCCAAGTAACAGAACATATAACATAGCCTTTTAATGTGCACATTGTTTCCAGCCTTCCTTCTAATGGCAATGCTGTAAATTGAACTAACTGTTTGGTCATGTTTTAATAATTAACACTTTAACACAAAAGACTCTTTTTGGTATCCTGTCATTCGTTGAAGTTTCATAGGTGATTTAAAAAGTCTGTTTTGTCAATCTGCTCTGTAGTTGCAAGGAAAGAGATTCTAAATTAAACCTAATGGGCCTTTTTAATTTTTTTAAAGGGCCTTAGACCTGATTTAATTTGTGCCTGTAATACCATGGTGTGATGTGTGTGATTTTACTGCCTCTCCACAATAATGGCTCTGCTACAGTCGCAGTTCCCGTTGCAGCTGGAGGCAAAACTTTGCCTTAGGTCACATTCCTGGTGCTGGAGGCACAGGCCCTGCTGCTGGATGGATGTCTGCCTGGTGTTTAGCCAGAGAAGCCCCCCACCCCCTCTCATTTTAATGGGAAACAGGTTGATTTTCCAGACATTTGGGTCTAAGGAGTAGGTTCATCAAGGTATGACCTGATCCACTGTCTAGGAATTGCATTTCCTGTGATCTATTCAGGACATACTGAACAGACATGTACCAGTGCAAACCTTGGAGTGCTTACCTAGTGCTTTCTTGCAGAAGATATGATTTTGGATAGCAAAGAGATTCATACTCTGAAGTGGTTCAACAGCTCTAAGGATACACTCACATCGCTGTATATCAGACACATACCTGGTGTACCTGGAATTAAGAGGTTATTCTCCTTAGCTCCATATCCATAGCCAGCTGAGAGAAATCATCCTCAAGCACTTACTTGTACTCTGGAAAGAGAGAGAATACACAATGCAAAGAGGGAAACTGCCTTCCCAGTATAAGCACCTGCCATAGGAGGTGTGAATACACTCCTTCCCTTGCTCCTGTGATTGAGCAGAAGTGCTCTTTACTCCTTGAGTGATCATGAGGCATAAAAAATGCTTTGTGTGGCATCTGAAATGGCTCTTCATTGCCAGCACCCGTGTCACTTCCTTCTCCCTGTGTACTCACTCTAGAGCTACAAGAGATTCTTTGGGGCAGGTAGGTTTATACTCCATAGTCAAGTGTTATGTAAAGAGAGATACCTGGGCTAGTTTTGGACAGAGCACTTGGATACTGCAGGGTGTCAGTGATGGGGAAATATGCCTGTGCAAGGCTCTGTGCTTCATGTAAGGAATGGTGAGAGCCAAGTCACTTGCCCTGAGAAGAGCCCAGGACTGTCACAGCAAAGTGTACCTGGTAGCCCAGATGAAATAGGTGATTTCACAAAATGGGAAATAAAATGAAATCCTGTCTAGAGAATGCTGCTCATTGATGTACTACCAGAGAAACAACCACTCAAAAAGACTTAACCCAGAAAAAAACTATGGTGGGACCACACCCACAATATGAACCTAAATTGCCAAATAACCCGCTTTCCTTATGAAATAAATGCATAACCACAATGCTGCAATGAAATGGAAAAGCAATTTTGACTAGAGAATAGTGTTTCTAAAGGCACACAGGGCAAAACTCAGAACCCACCACACCCTAAGGTCAGGATAACAGTGAGAAATGAAATGCCAAAAAAATTAATGCAATCTGGTAACAAAAAAATCTCAGCACATAAAAAAATCTCAACACATATGCACACACACAGTACTTCTCTCCTTCCTGCCCTTCCTCACTTCTTCATTTTCTCATCCTAAGCAGATTTCCAGATAGCTGCTAAGCTATATGGAATTTGTGAAGAGAAATCCAGATACTGGGCATGCACAGCACCTCTGCTTGTTGAAACAAGTCTCAAACCCTCAGCAAGTAGCTCAGCATCCAACATGTAGCCAGAACTCGGGGTACAGAGTGCTTTGACAGAGCAGTGTATACCCTCATGTTTTGTTCAGCTGGAATCTAGCAGAATGGTCAGCTCTCAGGTAGTCGTCTTGCATCACTTCTTACCTATTTCTGCCAGCATTTCCTCTTGCAATAGGAGAATACACAGTTTAAATGCAGGTTTCATATTTTTTTCTAGCTAGCCAAGATTTTTCTTAATCCAAGATTATGTTACTGCTGGTTTCAGTATGTAAACAGAATTTGCTTGATGATTGGCATTTTAAGAGGTACTCTCCATTGGCCTAATTCTGCATGCGTTAATATGGACAATGAAATTTTTATCAGCTTCAGGAGCTTCAGCAATATACCATACTAAAAATCCCTTGTTTTTTGTTCACATCTTCTTCTCTTCTCTTCTCTTCTCTTCTCTTCTCTTCTCTTCTCTTCTCTTCTCTTCTCTTCTCTTCTCTTCTCTTCTCTTCTCTTCTCTTCTCTTCTCTTCTCTTCTCTTCTCTTCTCTTCTCTTCTCTTCTCTTCTCTTCTCTTCTCTTCTCTTCTCTTCTCTTCTCTTCTCTTCTCTTCTCTTCTCTTCTCTTCTCTTCTCTTCTCTTCTCTTCTCTTCTCTTCTCTTCTCTTCTCTTCCTCTTCTCCTTCTTAGTTTTTTTTCCTTCTTCTTTTTCTTCTTTTTCCTCTTTTTCATCTTTCTTCTTCTTTTTCTTCTTTTTCTTCTTCATTTCTTCATATTCTGAAAAAAGCTTACATAGTTTTCCTTCTCCCTAGTTTTTACTAGTCAGTTATGAGGTTAGAGTTGATATACCATTATACATGAGTACCAAATACCACCACACCTACTCAGTTGTCCCTTTAATATCACAGTATTAGTGCTTTTATGCTTTTTAATTAGGAAGTTCTTATAAAAATAGAGCAGTTGCTTTCTTGTTTTTTCAACGTGAGCTTTGTCAAGAGGTTGAACTCTATGTAGAGGTGGTCAACACAAACAGATGAGGCCATTGGGGTTATTTCACTGGGGGCCATTGATGGAGGAAGTTTGTATGCAATGATGCTTACAAACATCATTCATCCAGGAGGAACCAGGCACTGGAGGCCTTCTGTTTGTGACACACTGAATGCAGTCTTCTCCAAGGTAAGATTGTGAGGAGAGGTACCCAACTGACAACTCTCCTCAAAACCGAAACATTTTGCCTTGTCCTTCTTTGTAGCAAAGAGTGCCATCTTCCAGAGTAACAGCACGGTTATAATAATGAGTGAGGCTCCAAAGTCTCTTTCTCCCTTCTGGCTAATGTCCCAGCACTGTAATCTCTGGGTAGAAAAAATCATGAGTCAGCTCCATCTCGCTTCCCAGAAGCTTGCTTGAGCCCAGTCAGGTCATGTTTTCAAACTTTTCTCTGCAAACAGGAGGGATGGAAACTTCTCCTGCAGGAATGAAATTGAGGTTTGTGTTCAGTGTCTTCGTTCCAAGCTGGAACTTGAATACCAGCTTTACATTTGTGAAATGCTGGATGAATCAGGAGAGCTTGTAGCAACAGGGAGTGTTTTTGTGCTTTTTTTCTGTGGGAATCGAGTCTGGTTTACACCCCAGGACTGTATGCTTGTGGGTTTGAAATTCAGCCTCTGCTTTTGAAGTTCTTTCTACTCTGAAATCTATTTTTCAAATAAAAATATAGTATAAAGTGTATCTAAATGGCAGAGCTCAATGAACAGATGGTTAAAACCTGTCCATAACTTTTTATCATAACTCACTATGTGCAAAAGTAGGAAGTCAGTTTTCTTGAGCAACTGTTGGATGCTCCCCTTTCTTACACCAAAATGTTACACTGTGTGGAGGAAAAAAAGGGAAAAATATATCGGATGCAGACAGCAATCTGGTTTGGGCTAGCAAGAAGTATGGTCATATGTCTGCTTAGAGGCAGGTGAAGTTAGATTTTGAGCTAATGAACCAGTTTTGTTTGCAATATTTCATCAGGAGTGTCTAGAGCTAGTTAGGGTATCTTTATAGGCAGGAAGAAAAAGGAAGATGAGTGCCGGAAGGCTGAAATGTGACACTTTCCCTTCCTTGGCTGGGCAGCCTGCAAACAACTGCTCCGTGAATATTCCCGTCTTTGACTCTTCAGTGAAAAGGTGGTTGTATGGTTTCTTTTTCATGTGATTTTTAAAAGAGAGGAAAGAGGGAATAAGACCTCATGCAAACCAGTGCACCTTAGGCTGAATGAATAACGTAAGAGCACCATTGCACTCAAAACATGGGACATTGTTTACTTGTGTCCCAGTAAATGATTCATGTGGAAAAGCTGCATTTGAACAAATGAGATTGATGAGATTTTTACAGGCTATTTTTATGTAATTTAAAACAGTGCCTGTACTTGATGGTAAAAAGGAAAAGGAAGAGGAGACAGCTAGTGCTGTCAGCTTTTCTCATTCCTGTTTCATTCTTTGGCCATTCCCTGCCTCTGCTCCAGAAAGCCAAGGGTTCAGATGAAGAATGGAAGGAGAAAAACAGAAGATTGAGGGAAGATTTTGATCTTGATCACAGTGACAGATTTAGAGATATCTGAGCTTACTATTCCACATTAAACCTGGACCTTTTAGTGCCAGGAAAGTTGTGTGATGGTGGGTATAGGGACACCTGAGCTAGCTGAATGTGTGCTGGGGAAGGAAGGGAAGTGCACAAGTGCAATTTAGACGTGTTTGTCTGGGCCCAAACAAACAGGTAACAGTGCTGACACACACTGTCCCCCATGCAGTGTCCAGATTACCGAGGTAAGTTCCCTCTGGACCTCATCCTCTTAAAGAGGTAGGTATTGCGCTGTATCCAAGGGTCCCTACTAATGTGCCAATCTCTCTACTCCAATTCTTCATCCAGTCTAGATGTGTCTTTAAGGTTGCTTAAACAAAAAAGCTCAGTTTTCATATTTAAAGCAAAAGATGGGTGACAGATAAGGGTCTTTCATCTCAGGAAAATTTTCTAGGAGATAAAAGTGGTCATTCTTTAGGCATCAGTTAATAATTTATAGGGGATGTGGGAAATACCACCAGTCAAAAAGGCAAGAAAGAAACTTATCATGGATGTCTTCAACTACAGAGCCTATTGGTGCTGATGTCCCAAGGCCAATAACAAATTTCCTCAGTGTTTCTATAAATAATAATAATGTTTTCTTTGCAAAACAGGAAATCCTGTATCAAGTATAAGGTAACCTGATAGTGGACTTAAGTCTTCTGAATGAGGAAGTGTTAGTTACAAACCCAAAAAAGTGCAGTTGCTGAGCAACCAGAGATCACAGTCAATTTAGATTTATTTTATACAAATGAAATAGGGCATTGACCAAAATCTTTAATAGGGACAGCATTCCAGAGCTTAAAGCATTTGCTGGCATAACTGACGGAGCCTGTGCATTTTAAGTGGAAAGGCTCTGAGAAAAATAAGGAATTATTCAAGAATATCATGCTAGTTTTTCCAAATTCCATTATTTTATCAACAAAAAAAGGGTTATGTAGAAGACCACCTGCAAAATTTTCCCTAGTGAAACAACAAAAGAATGAAACATTAAAAATATATATAAAGAACAGAAAAAAAGGTTGGATCCCAATGGAGTTAAAAGAGATAAGCTGGTTTTTCAAGTCTGTAAAAAGCCAAAATAGGTTTTTGCCTGTTGATACCCGTGATAAAATAATGAATGCCAATAAAAAAAGGGAGAAAGGTGGATAAATGCTTTTTCTGTGGCCATCTGAAATGCTGGGTTGTGGGATAGGAATAGGAATGTTGTTAGCTGTAACCAAGAGAGGTATGCCTCAGACATGTAAATTTATTACCTGATGATGACGAATTTCTAGCATAACTGTGAGAATGGGTGATTTTTGAAGTTTTGGTACAAAGTTGCTGTCTTTTTGTAGATGAACGAAAGACTAGAGAACAATAAATGTTCACCAAAATGCTGTGGTTAAAATGTTTCTATTTGAAAAAATTGAAATCATTGTTCATAAAGCACATCAGCTGTGATTTCAGTTTCACTACACTTTTTGGTTTTGCTTTATTGGTCTGTGAAAAGTAGGCAGAGAAAAGAAAGGAGTTGTCTGCAGCCCCTGGCTCTCATGGTTGACTTGAACCACCTGAGTGGGCAACGTGGCAGGGCACAGGCAATCCAACAAGTTTCTCAAGACTGGCAAGAATTATTTCCTGAGACTGCAGATCCACAAGCCAATTAGGTAAGCTGTGCTGTTGGTCCTGCTACTCATTAGCTAATGGGAGGACATAGAGAAGAGAGGCTTATACTGTGCACACAGGGGCACATTGGTAGAATAATAGGCAGCAGACAGAAATTTTAACAAATGAAGTTCTGATGGATATCAGGAAAAATTTTCCTCAGAAAGGTGGCAAAATATTGGCACAGGTTGTCTCTACTCTTGGAGGCATTCAAAGCCTGACTGTACTGAGCAGCCTAACCCAGCTGGGTCTGTTTTGAGCAGGCTGGGCTTCATGACCTTCAGCAATTGAATCTAAATTATTCCAAGTCAGTGGTTAAACTGATGGTTCTATTTTTTAAACCTACAGAAAGATACAAACTGAACAAAGAATTAATTTTAAAATAAAATCTATTATAGCAGAGGAACAATGCCATTAACTGTGATTTCTAAAATCAGTAATACGCCTCTAGCATACTTACTATGTGAAGGTAATCAAACATGGGACTAAAATATTGGATGAGACAGCAAACATGCTGCTGCTTGGAGTCTTTTAAAATCAGCAAATCCATCCCTAATGTTGCTGTTGGCAGAAAAATAAACCATAGAAACAAAGATTCATTTAGGTTGGAAAAGACCTTTAATATCATCACATACGACCAGTAATGTAACGCCGTAAGTCCACCACTAAACCTTGTCGCCAAGTGCCTCATCTACACATCTTTTCAGTACCTCCAGGGATGGGAGGACTCTATTCCTTTTCTGAGGAGCCTGTGCCAATGTTTGACAACCCTTTAGGGGATTTTTTTCCTAATATCCAGTCTAAACCTACACTTGTGCAATATGAGGCCTTTTTCTCTTGTCCTGTCACCATTGACTGGGGAGATCAACCCTGACCTGGCTCTACCCTCCTTTCAGGCAGCTGTAGAGAGCAATAACATCCCTCCTGAGCCTCCTTTTCTCCAGGCTAAACATCCCCAGAACCCTCAGCCACTGCTCAGAGGAAATATGTTCCAGACTGTTCCACAGCTCCATTGCCCTCTCTGGACACACTCCAGACAGCACCCTCAACATCCTTCCTGAACTGAGGGGCCCAGGATGGACCAAGATTCGAGGTGATGAACATAAAGGGACAATCACTGTCCTGGTGCTGCTGGCCACACTGTTGCTGATACTGGCCAGATTGCTATTGGCCTTCTTGACTACCTAGGCATGCTCTGGCTCATGTACAACCACTATTGACCAGCACTCCCAGGTTGTTTTCTGCTGGGTGGCTTTGCAGCCACTCTTCCCCCTCCCTGTAGCGCTGCAGGGTTTGTTGTGACCCAAGTGCAGGACCTGGCACTTGGACTTGTTGAACCTCATCCAATTGGCCTCAGCACATTGATGAACAATCTGGTTTTGGTTGCACTGGGTCTGTGCTCAGTATATCTGTACTTGGGATTCCTCCTTCATTCCTCCTGCTCACTCCCTGCTCTCATGGCCATTGCAGGAAATGGACTGTACAGCCCTCAAAATGCTGAACTTTGACACCTTGCATATTTACCTATTTTGCTAAAAAAAGCTGCAATCCAGCGTGGTAGTATGAGATGCATTGCTGTCAACCCTTCACAAACCATCTGAAGAGGAAGCAAGTTGAAGAAAAGATTCTTACTAAAAAATATTAGTCATAACCTTGTAGGTGTGGTTGCTTTCTTACTACCCAGAGGGTCTATGCTCTTACACTACTGTGATGGGGCCGGTTTGACCTCATCTCTAGGCAGGGAGCTCAAACTAACCTATTCGACCTCAAATACAGGTTTATAGGGCATTGGGGCTACCTACACACTTGAATTAATAACACAACATGTATGTTAAACTAATGACTGACTTTTAAGTGGCACACTAAATATGGGGTCAAAATTACTTAGGAACATGTGAGAAGATTCAGGCATCCTGGAACCTTCATGTGATATGACTTGAGGAATTTAAAGTCAAGCTCTCAGCACAGTGACAGGTCTCCTGAGTTGAAGAGGCAAACATTTACCTCCTGACAAAAGTACCTGAGGCTTTCTGAGTAGATGGATGTCGTAAGTGTACTACTGGCTCTCCAAATCTTGTTACTGAAATTTCCTAGTTTCAACTTCAGTTTCATAAAGCTACACAGTAAACTAACCAATAGCACTGAAGTTGGGTTACTTGATAGTAGCTTTTTTAGTCATATCAGTCAGATAAACTATTTAGATGTATGTATTGAGAATCCATTTGCCTAAAAACACTCCCTTAGATTTAAAATAAAAAACAATCATCATCTTTTCTTGGGAAAAACAGGATTGTAGACAGAAATCATTAGTGTATAAGGCAAAACCCATCAGATCAAGCCTGTCTTTGTTATTTATTGAATTTTAGTAGCTAATGAAACCGTCCTCAGTGAAGGTTTTCTTACATTATGAAACTGTACCAGACTGAATTTGTGTTTTAGGTGCAAAGTGTCTGAGGCCCATTAAACACATTGCAACCACTTCAGATAGTCAAAAACTTCTGGTTTTTGTTGATCAATCTGCCTTTGATATAGAAATAAAGGCTAAACTGATTTGGAGTTGTCTCTCCATTTCATAAGAGCCCAAAGATAAAGAGAATATTTTTATCAGCATATAACTGTATCAGCATATAACTGTTCAAACACAGGGGTCTGAAAAAATTAGCTGAAACATTTTCTGAAAAGACCTACTCCTTGTCTCTTAGATCTCCAGTATTTTTGGCTCTTTATCCCCTTGTTCAAGAAAATAACATTAACCATGCAAGAATGCAAGATCTTATTTTTTTTCCTAAGGCCTGTGACTTGTATGCTTGCTGTATCATACTGCCATGATTTCTCAAGGAGTAACATAATAGTTTCCAGCAGAGAAAGGCTAACTGTACTTAGCCAAAATATGGCATTTGGAAAAGTAAGCTGTACATCATTTCTCTGAATGAGATGAATGTGTTCAGAATGCCTTCTTAAACTTCCTTGAAAATTTTATGGACAACTCAGATCAACATGATTTAAAGTGCAAGCAGGGGAGATGAGGAGGGTGTGTTACCAGCTGGAGACCATGGAGCTCTGCTTGGGAATGGATGAAGAGCCAACTCAGAGCTTATGGGCCAGGATTAAAAGGAGGGCAGAGGTCACATAGTAGGGGTCTGCTATAAGCCACTTGACCAGGAAAACTGAGTGGATGAGTCCCTCTATAGACAGATATGAGCAGCCTCACTTTTGCAAATCCTGGTCTTTGTGAGGGACTTCAACCACGCCAATAACTTTTGGAGGGACAACACATCAGGGCATAAGCAATCCAGGAGGTTTCTGGAATGCATTGATAATAGCTTCTTTTCCAAGTGTTAGAGGAGTCAACAGGGAGAGGTGCTGTGCTGAAACCTGCTTCTTACAAACAAGAGGGGCTGGTGGGGAATGGGACATTCAAGGGCAGCCTCAGGTGCTGCAACCATGGAATGGTGGATCATTAGGGCAGCAAGGAGAGTGTACAGCATCACTGCTCCAGACTTTGGGAGAGCAGGCTTTGGCCTGTTTAGGGAGCTACTTGGAAGATTACCATGGAATCCCCTGGAGAGAACTGGGACCCAAGAATTCTGGTTGATATTCAAGGATCACTTCCTCCAAGATCAGGAGTGATGCATCCCAGCCAAGTACAAGTCACACAAAAACACCAGGAGGTCTGCATGGATGAACAAGAAGCTCCTGGACAAAAGAAGAAAGCCTACAGAGAGTGAAAGGAAGGATATGCAACCTGGGAGGAATACAGATAAATTGTCTGGGCAGGCAGAGATCATGTTAAGAAAACTAAAGCCCTGGTAGAATTGGATCAAGGAAGAGAAACAGATTGACCTCTACCTGGACAAAGAAATAGACTGTCCTGCATTACATCCATTGTCTCTAAGTTGAAGAGATAATGGATGGACCACCCAGTGGATGAGTTGGCTGGTTGGACATACTTAAAGAATTGCAGTCAGCAGCTTGATGTCCAAACAGAGAGCAGTGACTAGTGGCATTCCTCAGGGATCAGTGTTAGGAAAGGCTTTTAACTGAAAGAGAGTAGGTTTAAATTAGCTATCAGGAGGAAATTCTTCTCTATGAAGATGGTGAAGTACTGAAACAGGTTGCCTGGGTAACTGGTGGATGCCCCATCCCCCTAACTGTTCAAGGCCCTGAGCAACCTGATCTAGTGAAAGGTGTCCTTGCCTATGGCAGAAGGGTTGGAACTAGATGATCTTTAAGGTCCCTTCCAATCTGAACCATCCTATGATCCTCTGATTCTGTGATAAAGCTAAAGATTTGTATTTGCATGATCCAAAATGGAAAAATGAGCTGTAGGTCATAAGCTCAATGTCTTAATACATGAGATTTTTTAGTCTGGTGAAACGGATTGTGACGCTTTCAGAAGAACTGGGCAAAAGTGACATTGAATGAGTGTCGTATAGAAGACTGTTCACCAAATGCAGAGATTTTGGTTACTGCATCTTTCTTGAGCTGATGATCCCTGCATTTCACAACTATTACTTTAAGTGTTAGGGAAAGAGTGGCATATTTAGAACACTAATTCCCACCTGCCTGAGCTTTTTCATTGAACTTTGTTGACAAATGCTTGCAATGAACTTTAGGAGCAATGTTATGTGAAACATTACACTGAACTGTCTTGAAAAAAACCCAAAGTATTGAGTTCTTACCCGTTTTCTCTCTTGCTAATTTTCATTGCCTCTTGTTTTTCTTCTTGTTTAGATGTGTGGCCACTGGATGATTTTCAAAGGCTCCCAGACTCAGACCTTTGGCTCAGACTCCTACTGATGATGGAGGGCTCAAAGGAAGAATACCAGCATCTTTGTCTTCTCACACAGAGTGAGATTCAGCAAATGGAAGAGGAACACGATATTTCTGGAGTTTGTCAATAAACCTCTAGGTGAAACAAAAGAATTATGTTTGCACTTCAGGTCAGATCTGCTGAGAAATGCCTGCAAACACCATTTACATTGGAGAAATGTATTCAAGAACATTTCATCCTTGTGAAAATATTACCCTGTTACAACAGCCAAGGTCGCTGAGACCCAGAGTGATCCTCTGGTCGCAAAAGTTACAGATGCCTGGCGGCCACTATAATTAAATTATGAGCGCTAGGAGAATAGGGGAAGCAGTTTTCCCACAAATATTTATTTGAATTTAAAAGTGACTTTAGACATGACTTTGGTCAGAAATCCTCTGTGTTCTGGTTGTTGAGTTTTTTTTATTTTTTCTCATTAAAAACATTCAGACACTGAAGCTGGATGTGAGCACCCAAGCCATCCCAGTTTCCACAGCCTTCAGCTTCAGCATAACTGAAGAACGAAAGCAACAATCTCAGGTCTGTGTCAAACACAGTGGGCCTTTTGGATGTTTGCAGGTATCAATTTGCCTCTCATGAACAAAATCCAGGTGATTACCTGGGTGAGTTAACAGATAGATAGAGCAAGAAATGTTCAATTCCCACCAGGGCATGTCTGTAGGCAAACCACCAATATAAAAGAATACTAACATTAGGATAAACTGCCTTCATAATCATTAGCTATATATTTTCATCTTTCAAATCTTTAAAATATTTAGATTTTATATTGCCTGTGCTTTTGGAAATGCTATCATCTTTGCTCTAATTTCTGGTTTTTGGATTTTAGTTAATTTTCTTTTTTTTCCTCCTGAAATGTTGAGCAAGCAAGTTCACAGGGAAGTACACACAATATCCAAAAACCTACTATCCCAAGGCCTCAGCACAAAGTGGAAAAGACATCTTACAGTACTCTTCTTTTTGTGGTTCCGATTACATGAAAATGTGCAGCATTGAGTACCAGGGAAGTCATGAGTTTTGACTGCAAAACACTGTGCACACACATAAGTACAAGGGGTGGCAATATAGTAGGTTTAGTATGGAATATATGACAATGCTGTGCTTCCACACTAGGTGTTTAACAATTTTCTATTGTTGTTTGCAATGCAGCTATACAAAAGTAAAAAAATCCCCAAAACCCAAATAAACCAACAATAAATGGCAAAAACCCTCCAGCTATGTCTCATGTGGTATTTTAACACACACTATGTAAAGAATATTCAGCATCTTAAAATAAATTTAACCTGCAGCTAGCTGAGGGATTAAACATGACTATTCTCAACTTGAATGACCCTTTCCCCTAAGTCAAGCTGCCCATTTAGCGCCCTTAATAAATACAGGGATAATTTAAACCATGTGGCTGCAAATTGAAAACATGGGCTTTTGAACTATGTATTTTCTTTCTCATGTTGGAACTCCTCCCTGGAGATAGACTCAAGTCCCATGATCTTGTAAAAGACAAATCTGTGTATCTTTTTTATTAAGTGTCTCATGATATATATTTTTTCAGCTCTGTTGCAGTGGATGCATCTGAAAGATATATTCTGTTGACAGTACACAATACCTCAAAGGCTCTTGATTCATTTATCAACTCAAACTAATAAAAGGAGGATAATATTTCTATGAAAAAGAATGGGTTTTAAAAGCAGCTTGACAGCTTGGTAGAATACATCAATTAAGTGTAGAGAGAAATTGAAGGAAGAATGGGGAACTTACTTTCTTTGCTAGCATTAGAATTAATAAAAAATATTTAATCTGTCCTTCAACAGGAAAGAAATAGAGTTCATTCCCAGCTTGCATACCTTGTGGTTTGAGCTGAAGAATGTTACACTCTAGTCTATATTCAACTACTGGTTTAAATTATAGCCTTTAGAAAATAATCTATCATTCTCTTTAATTAATATCAACAATCACAGAGTCAGTTGGAAAAAAACCCACACAACAAAAATGCTAATGCAAAATTAAAAATGTTTCTGTCCATTTTTTGTTCAAAAGAAACATCAAAGAGTCTCATCTATTGGCAGCTTTGGTACTCTGTAACCTTAGGCTTCTTTCATGTTAGTCCAAGGAAGGTTCACTACCAGTTTTTTTTTAGTCGGTGGCCCATGAGACACATCTGGCCCCATCATTTCATCCGTGGTCAGAAGAGACACAAAGTGCTCTGCTAGACTCTTTCACCACAAACTCTTTTTAGTACCTTATTGCCCTGGGACAAATCTTTGGGCCTGCCTTTCCTACCACTGCTTGGAGATTTATCCCTGTGGAAAACTAGTGGCTGAAGTTCCTCTCCACCACTAGGCTAGAAAAGTCAACTTTCAGGATTTGGTCTCAGATCCTGTTGCGTGCCTTTTCCCGTTAAAATTGGTGATGTCAAGACAAGGAATCTTCTTCTACTGGTGAAGTATTCTTGTCCTCATCTGAAAGGTCCAGATGTCACTGAAAACAGGGTGGTAGGAAACAAAAAAAAAGCAATGGAAGATATTTTCCTCTGCAGATCTTATGTGCAAGCACTTGAATGCAGCTGAAAGGTTCAACATGACATAGCAAGAGAACAAATGTGCCCTCTGAGGATTCAGTGGGCAGGTTTGTGAATCTCCAGCTGAGAGTGTTTGTTGTGTTTGACTGGTAGGCTGGTGCCAGGGATCATTTGTATTACTTAGAAACTTGTCTTCATATTGTCAGCTTGGAATCTGTATGAAGCCCTTGGATCAACAATGTGTCTCTTCTACCAATGATCTGCCGGAACAAACTAAGTAAAATTAGGGCACAGTATACCAAGAGATTGTGGTAAACAATTTGGCTTTGGCTTATAACATAAAGAAATTGTGAAGACAGCATTTTATGAGCTACATTCTACCTGAGCAGCAATTCTACCACACTATCAGCAGCTTTACAAAGCTTCTCTGCAAAACTCAACTCTGCAGCATAGTTTGCTGAAACGTAGCCAATTTATGGTAATTGGCCACACTGAAAAGATTATTTTTGCAACTATTCCTCTATCCCCTAACAATACCCTGAATATATTGTGACCATACAGTCATGTCAATACTGTGTCCCATGTGCCCTATCATTGAAAGGGTTGTTCACAGCATATTTCTTGCATTTCTTTGTATCTTCTTTTTCCTGAGGGTGTAGGATGAGAAAGGAAAAGATTGCATCTTTAGATCTTAAAAAGAGTTTCTGAAGGATCTGATGCATCAAGTTCCCAGCTCTGCAATGCCCTGAGGTCCTGCAGAGGGGTGCAAGTAATAGTCCTGTTCACCCTTGGGAAGATAACAACTGGGGTGTTCAGTATTGCTTGTCTGGGTTACTGTGTAGAGCCACAAGTTCAGTGAGGAATCTGCTCTTAGTATATACTCATCTTTCTAGATTCGCTTTTTGAGTTTTTAGAAGCTGGTGGGGTAGAGGTTGACTGAGTTTCCTGAGTAATATGTTTTTTCACAAGGTTCAAGAATGATAGATGACAATTCTGCTTAACTAGCCAGGAACTTAGTTCGTGCATTTTTCTTCTTTATTCCTTCATGGTTTATTGCTTCAAATTTTATGATTGTACATTCATTGCAATAATTTTTGTGAGCATTTCTTACTTTGTGCATTCCCAATGCTAGTAGACTGCATTTTTCCTCAAGAAGAAAAGTAAAAGAGGTAAATGCATGAGTTGGCTCAGTCCTTCAACCCTTTGTTTCATACTTTTATGTCTCTAGCAGAAGAGTGGCCCCATGCAGTTTACTGGCAACTGGAATCTCTGCTCAAGTGTCAGAATTACATCATCTCCGTGGCATCAGGAAAACTTTGGAATATGATAGTAAGGGACAGGAAGGTTGTCTTACCTTTGTCTGAAGGGCTGCCAAATGAAAAAAAAAAACAATGTTGCATGCTCTTAAGTTACACATAGAATGTGGATCATTCTAGTTCAGCATTTTGCTGAATGGGGCCCTTTCTGAGCTTCTAAAATTGCATGTTTTCTGTGGGTGCTTTCTCTTGGCTTTTTCTCTGCATTTGTCTTTCTTTCATTTCAGTCCTGCTTATGTACCTGAGGAATACCTACTGTCAACAAATAAAAAGAGAGATGTTGATGGCTGCAGTTGATTCAGTGTCATCTGCTAGTTACTGGAGTTTAACTTGCTATTTCTAGCAAATCCTCCAGCTTTGAAATGGAGGTTTGTCTTGATTTAGTTTATTCCTTATGGTATCAAAATGTGGTGACAGCTTTAAAAAGAAAAATAACATAGTGCTTCAGGGAGCAAAACCAGAGTACAGCATTTTTAATGGTTTTAATTATATTACAGCACTGTTGGTCTTTTTTTTTTAAGCATTCACTCCTCATATTTTTCTTTTGTTAGTAGCCAGTTGACAAGGGGAAGCTCTTATTCCCTCTTCATATTATTATGTTCAGCTTTTTAAATTCCAGTTGGAAACATTTTGCTTATCAGAGCTATACGGAGAGTTGTTAAGTGGATCTTCATTAGCTTCAGCTTTTGAAAGACCCATTTGGTTAAAGCAAAAACACATCACTCCTCTTTTTCTATGCTCCCCCATTGATTGTCCTGGTAGAAACTTTTTGCCTGTATGCAGGGGAGAGAGATGACATCAGGATTCATGCAAGGAAGCCCTGTGGAGCGAAACATTTCTGTTTATGAGCAGTGATAAGAACGAAATAGTTGAGCAGGAGCCAGGGCAGCCGTGCATGCATGGTCTGCACTGCTTACAGGAGACCTCCCAGCGCCAATGCATGTATGATAACTCTGCCACCCTGACCACCTTGGAACAGGTGGCATCTGCTGGCCTGAGATCCTGCCATAAATTCAGGGCATGGAGAAGTAGTTTAGACCCTGTTTGGGGTGGAGGGTCCACTTACATGAATTTGTGCACAGGATTGTTCCTTGAAAGGAGAACAGTGGTATAAAATAATGCCTTCAAGGGAATGTTCTGAGCCTATATGAAACTTCCAGCCAGCTCCTGTTGGAACCTTCAAAGGTCTTCTGACTCGGCAGCCTTCAGAAACCTCCCATGAGCTTCAGGCCCAAGGAAACCTTCAGTACAGCTGCCAGTCCTGACAATGTATCTATGGTGAGGGAATTACAGGAACAGGAGCTTATGTTTTTCACCTGGTTTTGGGTGTGATCAGGCTAGAACCAATGAAACCAAGGATGGGGAGAATTAGTTTGGTCTTTGCCAGGGAACTCTGTCATTTTGCCACCTCTAGCATAAAAGACTATTCTGTGGCTGAAGTACTGCCAGGAAAATTCTAAGTGCAAGTTATGCATCAGGATTTGTAGGCCAGGTCTTTAAATGTTACCTATCTATCTCATTTTAATTTTATGCATTTACTATAGTTGAATGCTTTAAAGGTAAAAGAAATGAACAGTCGATTGCAGGAATAGGGAAAAAATAAAATAAAAAAGCCTTCATTTTCACAGCTGGTAAAATCTATCCCTTTTTATACCTCTATTCTCTCAGACTATTTTCTAGTTTCGAGCTCAATAGTCATACGTGATTTTAAAATCTTCTTTAAGAAGTTTAATCCTCACAGTTGTAACAACATATAACAAATTCATACAAGGACAGTAAAATCCGTGGAGTAGACTGCCAGGAAACTGGAGACATGCCATCACTGAAAGTTGTCATAATTGACCTGACAAATCTTAAGGGATTTTCTTGTTTCACTTGAACTTGCCCTAGTGCAAGGAAACAGACTGCATGATCTCTTGAGATCCACCCTATCCCTCCACTCTGTGAACTTAGCTTGGATTTCCTAGTGGCAGTATAGGCTTTGTTATTATTTTCTGCTGTGCCAAGTAACGTAGCAACCTTTGTAAAATTAAGCTTCTATTTTAATAAGCAGACACCCTTATGGGAACCCAAAAGACAGTAACAAGAGGTTTAAAAAACATAACCTACAAAGAAAGGTTGAGAGAATGGAGTTTGTTTTTCTGGAAGAGAAGAGACAAAGGAGGATGTGATATATTTTCCAGAATGCAAAGACTGCAACAAAGAGACCAGTGAATAAAATGGTCCCCTGTAGCTGTCAGGAAAAGGTCAAGAGGAATTTAGCTTAATTTGCAGCAAGGCATATTCAGGTTCCATGTTACAAAGCAAATTCCCAACTTTGAGAGTGATGAAACACAGTCTGCTTAGGGAGGCTGTGGCTCTCCCCTCTGCTCGCCTCAAGAGCAGGTGAGAATAACATCTGTCAGGGGTCATATACTCCTGCTGCAGCAGTGTGGTGGATCAGATGAAGCTAAGCCTCTTCCAGTCTTTTGTCTATGAAAAAACCAGGATCCAAGAGTGAAATGTTACCACTGGTGACTCAGTGTCACACAGAGTGTGTACCCACCCCAAAAGCCTGGTCCAACAGCTCCTCAAGTCAGCCACAAGGTTTGGTAAAACAATGTCCTCTGTCTCCTGGTTGGGGGCCACCAGGAGTCCCTGGGATGTAGAATGCTGAGTCTGACAGGGCATTTTGAGGAAGCATGGTAAATGTTTCCTCTGTTCTCTCTCCCGACAAGTGCATCTAACCACTTTTAGAGATGGGATAGTAAGCCAGACAAGGCTTTATTTCCGCCAGATATAACCACACTTTATTCTTACCCTATTTGTGTTCAGGATTCTGAAGAAGAACCACAGAAGAGCAAAACAAGAGTTTTATCCTGTGAATGTCTGAGACAAGCTGATTCCTCCCAATCTATCCCTTCCTGACAGGTTTGTGGTTCCCACCTCACTCATCTTTGATGCTAAGGTAAAGACATAAAGCAGTATAGCATGTGAGGAGACAGGTCCTGCTCAAAACTGACGGGAAGCTCCTCCTGGCTTCTCCAGGAGACTGAAAGCCATAATGTACTGCTTTGGCCAGCTTTCTTAAAATTTACTGAAAATATAGCTCATGTACAGATACGAGCATATGAGAATTTAGGAGTCATTTCTTCCAGTGATCACTTCAGCAAAATACTCATAACACTGAAAAGCTGAATCCCCATGTCCCCTGTGGCAATAAAACCACCTTAAATAGACTTCTGAGTCAGCCACTACCTTACTTGCAACAATGAACTCCCTTCAAGTCCCAATAAACTATTCACTTTGGAAAATGGATTCCACTAAACACTTTTCAGTAACAATGATTGAGGAGTCCAGCTAGATGCCAACCACCAACAGGTAGGTTTCAGGAAGAGCAGCACCTTGTACAGTGCTCACAGCATGCAAACATGTTGGTACATGTGGAGGAAGGCTAAATCAACACAGCAGGAGCTCAGCTGTTCAGGTGCCTGTAGATCTCATGGACCTTTTTCCTTAGTATTACTCAGTTCAGCTACAGCTGAATTTCACCCGAAATGATGCCCCAGCTTGCTCTGTTTAAGCCACAGCAGCAGCAAGGCAGGACAAATAGCCCTATGAGGAGGTCACTCCAAAGGACAAATGTGCCTAACCCCTGGAAGCAGTTTCTGGCACCCAAATAAAGGGACTGATGCAGGGATTTGAGCAGGTAGCACTGCCTGAAAGGAACAAGGTTCCAGACAGGGGACCCATGGGGTGAGAGAGGCATGGAGGGAACATCAGGCTGCATAATGTCTCTCTTGAGAGCACTGATGGTAGCACATCCACTATGGAGCCTGTATGAACCTGATCTCAAAGGAGTCTTTGTTACAAGGGTTTTGCAAAACAGCTGTGTATTTTTAAAGCTTTTATTATTGCAACATTTTGCAAAGACTTCTTGCAAAACCTCCCTGTTCTGCAGAAAGAAGCTTGGCAGGCCAGAAGGCTGAAATGCTAGAGCCAGGTTTCAGCAGGTCCTGCAGCAGCTGACACACAGCGTGGTGGCTAACAACTCTGAGCCATACCAGCTCTGAATGAAAACCAGGGCTAATTTTAAGCTAATTCTATGCTGAATGTTCCTATTGGTCTGGCCACAGGGAGCTGTCTGCAGATCATTTTACTCTTGTCACTTTCTTTAATGTTTTTGTGTCTCATTTTAGATCCTGCTTTTCAAGTTCAAAATCTATTCTGAATTAATTTGTACACTAGGCAGTGAGAGCACCTCACTATGGCTAATGACTGATTATGCCAGTATTTATAATCTGAAGGGTATTTCTTTCTTACATTCCTTTGCACACTCCGACCTACCTCCTGCAAGTTCACCTTCAAATGGGAAATGAAATCAGAAACCAAACAAGAATACTTTCTGCATTTTATCAAATGTGATTTGTGATATTTAACTTTCCTTCGTTTCATATCTACTCTCTTTTAACCTTTTTAACTCTTTCCCCCTCTCTCCTTCCCACACTCCGGCAGCTCTGGTTCATTTAATCTCTAAAATTTTCCAAGCTTATAAAGTCAAAAGACAAATTTTAACCCATGCAAATACTTTCCAGTTCTGAGACCCATGGGGGACTGGGTTTTCAAAAGAGGCCAGTTTTGCTGTTGGGTCAAGAACAGACCCTTCACATGCTGTAATAGGAACTAATAGAAAAACAATAGCAACAAAAATAACAAGAAGATTTGGGTCAGTTCTATCCCACGGCTACACCCCTGTGGCCCATGGATATTTGTTCTCTGTTCTGTTCCCAAGTTAAGTGCTGAAAGCCTTAATGTGCCCACATAACTTCAGAGGGAGAGCAGACCAACCTTGCCAAGATTTGTCCCTCTGATTTAATGTGGATACTCTGCTACTGTTTGCCCAGTAAAGATTGTCTCTGGATGGACAGGCTTTGCCTCTGCACACTGAAAGGAGATATTCCAGCCTGTTCTCACTTTTCTCAGTCCCTCCTGTGCACAATCAGGCATAAGACCTTCCATTTGCCTGGAATTGATTCAAGCCATCCAATCAACAAAACTAGTTCACCAAGTCTTTGACTGAATTTACATGCCCAGTTTTTAATAATGCAGCAGGAACCGGACATTGTTAAAGCCTGGCTCTGGACCCTTCCTGAAGCCTTATTCTGATTACCACTGGGATGGCTTTGGGAATTGGCTCAGAACTGCTCTGTGGGCTAGAAAGGTATCATCAATCTTTCCTCTCTGACACAGTCCTTTGAGGGGGTGTGACAGCAAGGTGCCCCAGCCTGCTGCGGGTGCTGCTGTGCTCGTAGCAGTCAGTAGTACTGACACCCTCCCTGCCTCTCCCTGGGTCAGAGGCTTTTCGGAGCATCTCCCGCTCTGTCTCCTTCATCCCACAAATATCATCTTGTGAACCTAGCAGCATGTGACCCTTGCCACATGCTGTTTTCAAGAATTTTGAGGGTCTTCATCAAACCATCCCTTGTTCTTTGTACCTGGATTTCTTCCAAGTGTTACGCTACTGCCTTGCAGCTTTCGTAACAGTATTTCCAGTGGTCTCCCAGTGGGACACTAGCCTCTCCCGTCTCATTCACAACAGTTTTCTGAAGTCTCAGTCTTTTTGTTGGGTTGATATTCCAATCTGTAGTTTTCATTTTCCAAAGGCTGTATGTTGTCATTGCGGCTCATCTTTTTCCTTTGATTTCTTATCAGGAGAAAGCTGTACTTCACCCTATTACCGGGTAATGCTTTGGTCCCTTTGGGTTTCTTATAGACTGCAAGATATTTTTGTGTCCTCATTGTGTATCTTCAAGGTTCTCTTTGCTTCTCCTCTAGACCCCCATGTGCCACTGTGAATGCTCATACAAAAAGGCATTCACTCTCTGCATCTGTGACTTCCTTTCTGAGATTTTTGGCGGGCTGCTTTTCCTGCTACCATTTTCCTTGTGCCGCTTGGAAAGTGTGGTCATTCCATGCATGTATGGGATTTGATCACACTCCCCAATACCTGTGGGACTACACATTTTCATGACACTGTGGGCAAGAGCCCAGGCTCAACTGAGCATGGATACAAGGAACAAACCCCAATGCCTGGTGGATTTGCTACATCTAATTTACTTCTTTCCTTGCTACAAGCAGGTAGCTGCTATGAGCAGCTTTCTCACTGACACTGACTAGCTGTATTAATCTAATTTTTCTCCTGGGACTAGGTTGGACCCTCATCCCACGTCAGGATAAAATGACCATTTTTCTCATCTGCGTTCTCCCGCCTATGAAACCCTTCTATTTCTGCATTGCACTGTGTGCACAGCTCACATCAAGCTGTTGTGACCTCAGAGAAGTGGTTTCAAAGCAGATGAATTGTATCTTTGCCCTGAGACAGTCTAATGACAGCCTAGACCTGAAGCAATGCTGACACAGCAGTCATGAGCAATAATTTTGCCTTGACAAAGTGCAAGTTGCTCAAAGAAATTTTACCGATTTAGGTAAACAAACAGAGGCAGCTGTGGCAGCAGGGAACTGCTACCTGAATACTTTGAGTTCCTGGAGGCTTCTGCAGATACTGCTGCCATGTCTGCTATTACCTGACCTATCTACAGTGTGTACTCCCATGCCAGAGCCACTTCATCTAGGAAAACCCTGCTTTGGCTCAGCTTCAGCTTGTGAACCCTGAGTTAGGAATTAATTTGCTATGGGTTATCAGGGTTTGTGTTGTACACTGTGGTTTCTGTGCCCTTAAACCTCCATGGGAGCACTCCGTCACGGCAACTTGCTTCTTCCTCTTGTGCCCAGCTCCTCTTAAAATGCTCTTTTTCAATTGTCTTACAAAACACCTTGACTCTCCAAGCTGGAAGATGTGCTAAAGTCAGTCCTTCCTCCACTCCAACCTAGCCAGACCTTCAGCTTAATCCTGAAGCCACTTGGAGATGAGAGCAGAAGTTGTGGGGCAGCCTCTTCCACCTCTCCATTTAGACTGATGGCAGAGAAAGTGGCTCCCTCCAGACAAGCCCCCTAAGGAGGTGCTGTGAAATCCCAGGAGCCTGGGAAGCCCTCAGGAGGAGGAAAGTGATGGATATCCAAACCACAGCTATCCCCTCTCCTGCCTTTCCTCTGGCTGTGCTGACTGTAGGCACTGAGGTGGCAGGCAACTTGCCACTCTCCAGATGGGCTTGCTGCTGCCTCTATTTTCTTGTTTTATTTTCTTTTATTTTCTTCCTTTTCTCTCCCCTCTCTTAATCTTTATTTTTTTCTTTTTTTTCCTTTCATTTTTCTTTTACTTGCTACAGGCTAAATCACGATCACAGGAAAATCAGTGACAAAACTGTCATGTGTTTCTTGGGGATCCAGGTATGGCCGTGTGCAAATGAATTGGGATAAAATGGCAAATGGGTTGTGGCAGAGTATTCATACCACAGCAGATAGATGAAAACTTGAATCATATCCCCATAATTTTGGCTGCTGTGGTAACTGAACTACGATTGAATCCTCTGAATGCTGGCTGTATTATCTATGCTCTTAAGATTTTGCTGAAGCACCCAAATACATCTCTTCCCCTCAGAGTTTGTATGAAGCCCAATGTGTTAAGGTCAAGATCCACACTCCAGAGAGAAGCAGATGGTCTCCTGAGTGATGTGTTTTCACTCACTGAGCATGAATATGAAAAAGCCTTCTTATTTTCCAAGCGTATGAAAGTCAGTAATGTAGAACAGTCTCTGGGAATCTTAATATGTGAATAAACGTGTGTTGCAAGAGTTTATTTTGGTCTTTGTGCTCACTATGGATTCCTAAGATTAAATGATACCTGAATACTATATATCAATTTTTTATTGACTTGCTTCAAATGTGAGAGCCATGCCAAAATGCTGTTTTAATTTGTGTAGATTTACAATAATTCTGACCTTCATAATGAATTAAAAAAAAGCAATTCTGGAGTCAGTAAATGTTCACTTTTCAGAGGTATCTATAAATTGTAAATACCAAATTCTCTTGAATGAATGCACTTATGGCATTGCAGAGCTGTATTGCAGAGTGAATGGGGAAACTTTCTGTATACAGATGATGTTAAATTTTAATCCTGCTCCCTCTTTGCATCATGCACTCTTTAGCAAAGAGCCTTAGACTGTTTAGTCCTGGCCAAGAGTCACCTGGGTGGTTTCTCTGAGTTCAGACTGCATAGAGAGGCCAGTATCTGCTGCTTCTTCCCAAAATAGCTGTGTTTAAGAGGGCAGGGAGGAATTTCAAAATGTTTTTAATAACCAACACAGCATTTGGAGCATTTATTTCAAGTCTTATTGAGCCAGTGGAAAGAGACCAATGGATTTCAGTGAGATTTGTATGAGACTTTAAAATTGATTGTGTATCTAAGCGGGGTACAAAGCAGAAAATTTAGGGAAAAGGCTCTTAAGCATTTTTCCCCCTAATCCTTCACCTGCACCAGCTGTTGGAAAACATCTTGCCAAACATCCTCTCTCATCATGCTCACTACAGAAATTTCCTGAGCTTGTCCAGCCAACCAAAACATTAATTTCTACTAAGACACACAGAACCCCCCACCTTTCTCGCCAGCTCAAGTAACATTAAACGTTTTATTCAAACACAGAAAAACATGGAGATTCAGTGCTGAGACTGCTGCTTCTCTATGAGCTCTGTGTATTTTTAATGTTTCTGGCTAAAGATTTGAGGTAAGGAAGAAGTGGAAGTGAGAACAGTGAATTCCATGTTGAAAGAGTCATATGGAGGTTTTTAACAGCATTTTTAAGTGCACCTGAAAAATTTACAATTGCATCCATTTTGTGTGTGGAAAATTGCATGGTTGTGCAACCTCTGCATACAACAAAGAAATAATGGCAAATGCCTGCATAAAATGTCATCTGGCTGTTCATTCACCCACTTGCCAAATGCAAATAAACGTCTGCAAGTTCTGCAAAAGGGCCATGTAGGAGTCTGTGTTGAAAGTACACCCTTTCACGGTCTTTAGATATTTCCTCAGTTTGCTCTATCTGCTTATTTCCCACCAACATCTAAGCCATGTAACAAGGGCAAAAGAAACCCTCTGACAGTATGAGGCACCCCCATAATCGACAGTTCATTGGTTCTTAAGAGAATTAAGGCCCAGAAATGAATGCTGCAAGAAACTTTATCTGGGAGCTGACTGACTGATGGATGGAGCACGCCACAATGGTAGGCATTTAAAAACCCAGCTGGCTGTGCCACACTCGCACTCTTGAGTGTGTGCAGAATGTGTTGTACCTCCCCTAAAAACTCTTACAGCACACTTACTTCTTTATGAATTTTGATAAATGAGTTCCCCTCTATGGCTTTTAAATCCCCCAAGGCTCTAACCCACTGATTGTCTGCAATGATTTTGTGGATTTTTTTTTTTGAGTGACACAAATGTTTATTGTTAGCAGTATGTACTAACAATATTGGCTGAAAATTGATATTAAAACTTTTTTTTTTTTTTTTTTTTTTTTTTTTTTTTTTTTTTTTTTTTTTTTGCTTTGAAACAGAGGGACAAATCCTTCAAAAAATTACTAATTTCTCTTTGGTTTGTTTCTTTGGAGATTGTTGCTAAATTTGTGCCCTAAGCTAATTTCTTTTGACTCAAAATTTATTTGTCTCTAAGGAGAAGGGGTTCCCAGAGACTGTTTGCCTGGTATATGTATTGTAGCAGAGGCCACTATGTATGGGGTTAGAAGAGAAATCTTATTAATCATCTTTTTATTCTGGTTCTGACTCACTTGTTGATTTAGAGTACATGTTGGAATTTTTTTGCCAAGTAAGACTTATTTCCCTCTATTGCTAATGAAATGAGCTTAGCCCAGTGATTATGACTGTAGCTTGACCTGCCAGACCATTAAATATGCCTCTCAGGCTTACAGTGTGCTTGTGCAGATCCTCAGACTCTCTAGCACTGATCCCTGTATCCCAAAGATGGGGAGCTGGGTGTTAAAGGATGGGTCTCCCAGAAGCCAGTATCATGAAGGAGATGGTAGATCATGACACAATTTAAGCCATGATTGTGTTTTGGGTCCTTCCTCTGAAGTGCTCTCCTTCCTTGGGGTAAGTGCTGAGAGGCAACTTTATGATCTAGAAACTGTGTACACTCTTGAGTGTACCCTGAGGAAGTGGGCTAGGACTTGATCTCATTTATAGGCTTGTAGGACCATCCCTCCCCTGTCAGTCAGGATCAGCTACACCTCAGATACTCCAGCAAGCATTTCAAAAGCCTAGCCTGGTGAACATGCCATGGTTCAGTTGTTTCTGTATGATCTCCCTTTAGCATTAGAAAAGTACTTCCTGACCTCTAACCTCAGCCTGCCTCCCTTTTCATCCATCCATCTTTTGTCACCCTGTGTGTCATGGCAGAAAGTCCTCTCTACTCAAGAAACTCTATAGTTGAAATTTTCTCCTGCACTGTGTTTCTAGACCTTTAATTAGCCCTTTTACTGTTCTTTCAGCTTAGCACAGCTGAATCGCATTTTTCTGGAGGAGCAGTTTACCAGACTGCACACGGATACTCAGTCATATTGCAGGGATGAAAATAGGTTATGTGTTTCACAGGGTGTAATTCTGTTTATACATTGCTAGTCTGGGGCTACCCTCTTTCCCCTACAACACAAAGTTGCAGTTCAGCTTGTGATCCTCTACAGGCTCTGGATGGTTTTCTGCAGAGCTGCTGGCCAAGCAGCTGTCCCGTCCTGCAATACACAGTCAGTTATTGCCTGTGTGAGGAAGAATCTGCAAGCTTGTTTCCAGAGTAGCATGTTTTCCTGTTAGACCTTAAAAATACTGATTTTCCAAGATTATTTTGGATTCTAATCTTGTCTTCCAAACTCCTGACATTCCTTCCCTGCTGGCTGCCATCTGTATATCCTCTCTGTTCCATCGTCTGGGGCATGAATAAAAATATTGAATATGACTAAATCTGGGAGAGGCTGTGCCACACCTATCCCATATGTCCTTCCTTCCACTTCGACTAGCAATACAATATCTTTTCAGTACAAACCTCCTTCTCCACCATGTCTTCCTCTGCATGACACCTCACCAAAGCTGACTTCAATGACTGTTTTCCTCATCAGGGACAAAACTAAAGTGAAAGGCTGATGTTCAATTCCTTTCCTTTCTCCATGCTCATGTTTGCTATTATTAAATAATTATTTTCTGTAATAATGAATTCTGAGATAAATACAGTAATTTCATGAATACAAGCCGCACGGACTATAAGCCGCATCTCTGGGTGTTGGCAAACATTTCGTTCTTTGTCCATAAATAAGCCGCACCTGAATATAAGCCGCTCTGTCGTTCGCAGCGAGGACCCGCAACAAAGTTGCCAAATAGTAACAGAACCACGGCATGGCGGGGGGTTTACTGGCTCGGCTTGGGCTGTGCAGGCTCGGCCCACTCAGGGCTGCCGACGGGGCCAGGGGGCCCAGCCCAGCGCTGCCGCTTGGCGGGGCCACTCAGAGCCAGTCGCCGCCTCTGGGCTTGCTCGCCCTGGCCCGGCGCTGCCCCGTGGTGGCAGGCAGGGACGGAGCCCCCCCAGCTCCCATGGTGGCGGAGGCAGGCGGGTACGGAGCCCCTGCCGCCTCCCCGAGCCTCGGCAATGACGGCATGGGGCCCCCCCTCTCTCCCCCGGCTGCGGCAGAGGAGGGAAGGAGAGAGTTCTCCCGCCTCTCTCCCCGCCCCCCGTGCTGCCTGCAGGGAGCCAGGCTCCACCCACGGCACAACAGAGTAACAATTTGTAACAATCGCGAAATGCCGGCTTTTACTGGCAGGTGCTTGGCTCGGCACCCTGGCTGGCACTTCTGAGGTTGTAAATGTCAGAAAATTATTCACATATTAGCCGCTCCTGAGTATAAGCCACATTTCCGGTGTGGGGGAAAAATTTTAGTCAAAATGGTGCAGCTTGTATTAGTGAAATTACTGTAATCTTTATGCACACAATTTATTTGGAGGCAGGCATGACACTTTGTCCTTTCTTGTTCTCTTACAATGGCCAAGACAATCTCCTGCAAGCAGAGCATGATAGTGTGTCACACTATTACTAATGCAAATACATTAATACAAAACTTCCAGATGTACTGGAGATCTTTAATTTTTTCTGTGAGCCTTACCTAGTTATTTTTTTATCTGTTCTCTTGAGATGTGTGTTTCTGCCAAATAATAATTTTCTGCAGTTTTTCCTCCTCCCTGCTGTGCCATGGTTGTTCTGCTGCCCTCTTCTTCCAGGGATTCTGTGAGCAGACAGCGTCTTCTCTTCAGTTAAACCTTGTCTTCTGTGCTGGAGGTTTGCAGTTGTGCAATTTTAACTTCTTATAACCTCCTAAAATTCTTCCTCAGGTTGATCTGCTGTGGTCTCAATCTGAGGGGAAATGAGAGCATTTTGGGCTATAATACGGAGGGATGGGTTTCCCTGCACCTCCCTGACCTCAGGGAAGAGACAGGGAGCAGGCAGTGCTCCCAGTGACAAAGGCATCAGAAAGGGGCTGAGTGCTGGGTTTGGTAACTCCTTGGTTGCAGAGAGAATCTTGAATTTTGGGCTTGTTAAATTGCCCTGTCATTATAAAGGCAGTGCAACATCTCAGATCAAAAACCTACCCAGACAGATTAGGAATGTGTCAGATGCTGAACTCCTCAAAAGTGCTAATACCTTGCTGCGCTTTTATGTGGTTTAAGTTGTGCATTTGTTTTGGAGCCAACAGACAGTGCCAGAAAAGAAGACAAGGCAACCTTTGCCAGTCCTCCCTTTGTAAACCTACATTGCACAGTGGGAAGAAGGAGAATTTACTTTAACTAAAGCCAAGTCAGTGGTTTAATCTTTGTAAACACATCTTGAGTGCTCTGCTCTGCCTCTTATCTTTATGCCGTGGCTTTTGTACAAAAAAAAAAAAAAAAAAAAGTAGAAAGCTGTTTAGCCAGAAATATCACAGTTCTGACATGAAAACTGGTCATCAATCACTTTCCTGTGGAGTTCTGTGTGTGTGAGAGTGAGCCTGTGTGTTTGTGCTCCTGTGTTGTTGAATCAGCAACTGGTGGCCTGCAGTGCAAATACAGCCTACTCCTGCAAGTGCCAGCAGAAAGAAAGCAAGAAAGCAAGAAAGCAAGAAAGAAAGAAAGAAAGATAGATAGAAAGAGTAATTAAAAGGGAAAAATCCTCTCAGAAGAAAATGTGTATTCTCCTGGGTTGTCTGGAAAAGTCTTCCAAGGAGGAAACATTCTGGTAGACATCGAGCATGCTGCAAACTAAACTCAAAATTAGAAAACTATCTCTCTCTCTGTGTAACTGTACATGTATTTGTTTGCAGATATCAGATCAGTGTTTTAAAATGCTGTTCTTTTAAAAAATGAAATCATCATACCAGACCTGATTGCTACTTTTTTCAGACTTTGTGGAATAGGTGAGCATTGTGGATGTCGGTAGTGTGCTAAAAGTAGATGTGAGAAATGGCAATTTAAAAACTCAGCTTTTCGTGTAAGTCTTTTGGGATAATATTCCCCCCCATCACATCCAGATTTACATTAGCATGACCTTTTAGACCTCGTATCGCTCCTTATCACAGTGCAGAACATTGGGAAATTTGAGGCACAAAATAATACCAATTTTTTGCAGCACTGAATAACTGGACTTCTAAAATGAAGCGAGAGAATGCCATGCAATGTTGGCGGACCAGAGAAAACTAACAGTGAATCCCTTTGACACAAAGTAAGCTTCAGGACTTGCTATTCCTACATTTATATGAAACACTTGTAATTGCCTCATCTCTCTGTGCTGTGCAGATTAAGACACCCAGGGGAAATTTTCTCAGGTGCTGTGTTTAGAAACATTTTTATCAAGTGCATCTTCCTTTTTAATCCTTTTTGCTATATTGATAACAATAAAGGGCAAACTGGTTTCACAGTGCATTAAACCTCCATTTTACCTGGTAGTTTTCTGATGTCCCTGCAGCCAGACTGTTTTGGCTTTGGTATCAGAGGAGATCCCTTTACGCAAACAAGGAATCTGTGCATCTTCTGAATCCCTGTTGAAGGAAGGTACTGCACGATGATGACATGTCAGGGGCTGCTGAAGGTGCTACTTCTATTAAGGTCTGTAAAATATTACCGAACTGGTGCTCAGAGGGACCAGCAGCACGTTTCCTCAGAATATAGCCAGTTGTGCAAAGAAGCTGGGCTGTTTTCTTGACCTGTTTTGTGCAGCTTGACTTCCTACAATAGCCCAAATTTTCTCTACTAAATAAAAGAGAGGTTATCATTGCAAATGTTACAGACAGTAGTTTCCATGTTATATTCAACTAGGAAATTTCCTACATTAGATCTTGTCTTTACTACACCAGAAAGACTAAATAAAAAATGAACAATTAGTAATGGCTTGGGTATAACTGATTACAGTGGGATTATGTTTATTGCTATCTCCAAACAGAATGAAGTCCAAGCCAATAAAGGATATTAATTGTGCTTTAAAGAAAAAAAAAAATAATTTTAGCAAAAAACAATGCTGGGAGAAATTCAGCTGGGAGAAAGACTTTATTAGCAGAAAAATCTGAACGATGATTGAGAATCATTGGATAATACTTCTCGGGATGCCCAAAAAAGCCCCACCCAGCAAAAGAATCTGCATTCATTAAATGGCCTGCTGCAGAAGTGAAATAGAACTTCTTATGCATATGTGTACTTGGATCCCAGGAGAAAAAGCAGAAAACTCCCAATGTCAATACATGTAAATTAGCAGTCAGATTTTGAAGAAAAATAATTAAAGGGGAAGCAGGTCACAAGGAGAACCATGACAAGAAGAGCTGAGGAAAGTTGCCTGTTGAGGAGTATTTTCTTGTATTTTGGGGATTTTATTTTAGTATTTCCAGAATAAAGAACACTAAAAATGACAGACATCCAGCGCAAGATGAAAATAATAAAACTGCCAATAGGAAAATACGTTAAAAAGAGGCTTATTCTGTTGTATTTTTGTATTCAGTCCAGGGAAAAAACCCCAAACCCAAATAATTTGTTCATGTCAACCAACAGTAATCACATCATTTTTGTTCTAGCTGTAACTAAAGAGTAGGTTAATCAGCAGATAATAAAGTCAGGCAAAAATCCGAGTAACCTGCATCCAGCAGTCTTAAAAAAAAAGACCAAGCCAAAGAAAATAAATCTTAGCACACTGGGGAAGTTTCAGATGCCTGGGAGAAAGCTAACACGATAAATGGCGTGAACTAGACAATTTGTAGACCTGTCAGCCTGATGGGGATCCTGGAAAGTGGAGTTGGTACTGTATAACATTTTTATCAGGCAGCAAGGGTGATGTGGAATCAATGGGGAATGTGCCAGATGCACCAAAAATAGGTCAGCTTCTGGTCTCAAAATACTCTTCTGCAGGGGTACGTTCATCATCTAAAGATGTTTCTGTTATCCATGTGTTTCTGTGAATCATGGGAGACAGAATCGTGGGAGAAAGGAAGCAGGTGGGAGTTAGGGATCTCACACTGGTGTTGATGTTCTTCAGACTCTTCACTTAAAAAAAGCACAAAAAATTATGCTGGACTGAAAAATGTACCTGGGAGAGGTCTAAAGAGACCAGCAAAGCAGAAGGTGGTCTGATTACAACCTAGAGCTACCTATATGGTAACAGACAACTGGAGAGACTGTTTCAGTCTGGCAGACAAAGATACAGAACAAGACCCAGTGGCTGGGGTTGGAAATGAATTTTTAATTAGAAGTAATTTACTGTAAGAAAGTACTTCATCATCAGAACAACTCACAATGGATAAAAAAAATGTTTATACTGGAAGCTTTTCCAGAAAAATCTGTTTTATTCCAACCATTGTCTTTGGATCTGAAGCACAAACTGATCTCAGTAAATCCTGTGGTCCATGGAAAAAGAACATTGGCTTGAGGGTCCTTGGTGAGTCCTGTCCTTAAAATCTAATGGCCTGCAGAGAAATAAAAACAATGCTGCATGCTGGGGGATCTGCTCTGAGTCAGGTGTCTGACAGAGGAGGCCCGACTCCTTGTGAAATAAATTATTTCTGAATCAAGGACATGTTTCATCAGAAGAGTGTAGTCACTGAGGTTCAAAAATTAACCACAGTGCAGTAATCAAATGATAAAATCAGCAAACAGCACAATGGGAGAAGAGTGGTTATTCACCATCTTCAATATCTTCCTTAGCACATCACATTCAAATATTTCCTTGGACTGGAAGAGATACTCTTTATTATAGAGATTAGATATGTCCTTTTGGGAAAATGGGGTGGAGGAGGCAATCTTACGTTGTTTTTGTTTTGTTCCTTTTCGAGACATTATATCTGTCCATGAAAATACCACTGAGCAAGTTGGCAGTATCACTAATTCCCAACAGCACAATTATACCCATTTTTGCTCAAACCTAAAATGAAAAAATAATAATAATAATAAAAACTTTATTAAGGATTAAACATAAAAGTTTTTTAAGCTTTAAAAAGGAAGAAACACTATGTAATGTAAAAGCCAGTTCAGAGAAAGGCCATCAGAGATGCTGCCTCCAACGTGTCTTTGCTAAAGCAGCTCAAACTTGAAATTAAGTAGCAGAGGGGAACATCTGCAAACCATCAAAGATGGTGCAAAGGTTGGTGAAAATCTTTGTGGCCTCAGTGATTCATAGATACCAGCCAAATACAAACAAAAGCTTTTTTCTTTTGTGACAGACGTAGTATTGTGGCTTGAATCACACAGAGCCCTATTGTTGGGTTATTTTATCTTATTTCTTCTGCAGATTCAAGTGGGGAAAGAGGCTTAAAGTGCTGTTGGGGCAGAGTCTGTCTTGCATGAAGGCAAGTGAGGTGGCTCTCTCATCTCAGGCTCTTCTCTCACCGCTTGCTGTCAGTGGCTCTTTCTTCCCTCTCATTATCTGTCACGCAGAGATGTGACTGAAGATGAGGCCAGACCTCAGTGGGCTGCAGGTTTTCAGGACCAGGGGCAACCTCATCGCAGATTTTAAGAACCTTTGAAGGTTCTTGATGAGGCCTGTCCTTAAAATCTATGACCTGCAGAGAAATAAAAGCAATGCTGCATGCTGAGTGATCCTCTCTGTGTCAGGTGTCTGACAGAGGAGGCCTGGAGGCTTGGGTACTTGTTGGGGTGTTTAAAGTACACTCAAGTCCAAGCTACACCAACAAGACTAATAAAGAGCTGATCTGGGATCTTAAACCTTGCCTTACAATCCAGACACACCTTTTGTTTTTAGGGAAACCTGATCAGCCCAAATGCCCTTTTTCGCTACTACTTTATTCCATGTACTCTCAGCAAAACAGATTAATGGACATTAAATTACATCAAGCCTTGCCTCCACAAAGTGATCTATTGTAGGGGTTGCCAAACCCAGCAGCCTGATGGAGGCAGGGTGGCCACATCTTTGTGTCCCCTGGACTGTCCCATGAAGGGGCTGAGCACACAGCCACCACAGGAGCACATCCACACTCACACAAGATGCACATGCACACGTTGCTGGCAGAAATACACATACATGGGTGGCTCAAATAGGCTGATCCTGTCCTGCTCTCTGGCAGCTCTAGGAAGTTCTAGGAGTGGGAAATGCACGCATACACATAATGTGGGTGCCTCCATCCATGGGGTTGGATTGTTAGCCTGCCTAGCAGGTGCCCCTGGACCCCAGTCTCTGCAAGCACTGGCACCACTGGAATCCTGTGGCTGTGGCCCCACTCCAGGCCCATTTGGTACAACCCCCACCTCAGCCTGGAGAAGAGAAGACCCCAGGGAGGCATTATTGCAGCCTTTCACTACTTAGAGAGGGCTTATACAAAAGATGAGGAAAAGCTTTTTAGCACGGTCTGTTGCGATAGGACAAAGAACAATGATTTTAAACTAAAAGAAGGTAGATTTAGTCTAAGGTAGATTTAGTCTAGCTACAAGGAGGATTTTTTTTTGCTTTTTACAGTGAGAGTGTTGAAATGCTGGAACAGGTTGCCCAGAGAGGCAGTGGATGTGGACATTCAAAGCCAGGTGTGGTGGGGCTCTGAGCAGCACCATCTAGTTGAAGATGCCCCTGCTGATTGCAGGTGGGTTGGATTAGATGACCTGTGAAGGTCCCTTCAAATCAAAAAAATTTCTATGATTCTATCTGTGGTCAAGACTGAGCCATTTTGAAAATGAAAATTCCATCAAAAATTCGGTCATATCCAGCAGAAGCAGCAATAAAATCTGGCCATTCTAAGGTCTAAGGTAACTTCAAGGCCTTGTTGAAAGGTTGAGTGCTATGTTTGCTTGAGAAATTGATTTAGCATCCATCTCCCTGCAGAACATGTTGTGGATGAAGCCCTGTAAGGACTCTTCCATCTTGCCACTGTCCCCCGTAGTCCCTTGTTACCACAACTGATGAGAAGCGTGATGCCATGACAGCATTATCTGCACCAATGGGCTTCTCCCTCAGAGCTGGCCCCTCTTATCTTGGGGCAGGGTGGGCTCCAGCACTTCTGTGAGTCCAGCTGAGACTGATCTGAGACTTTGAATCTTGATAAAGTAGCAGAAATACTCCTGGCTTCAACACTAGAACTGCGCAGAAAGGTTTTAACTCAGTCAGACCCTAGCAAGCATCCCAAAAATGTGTCTCCTTCACCGACATCCTCCCTAAGCCAGTCTTTGATATAGTCCCATAAACCTTCATCTTAAACATCCAACACTGCAAGAGATCATATGGAACTCTTCTGATCTTACCTCTTTGGCATTCTCAACAGCTGCTTTCTCAAGCAGAACAGGGGGATTACAACAGAACAAGAAAGGTTTCATGAGGCTGATTAATCAGAGGCATTTCCCTCTTCCACTTCTTCATATCACTCATAGTATTTAGCATTTTCCTCGGCATTTAGATTCTCAGTGGCTAGCAATTTCCAAAAATAAAAAGGAATAGACATTATTAGCTGAAGTAGAATTGTCCAACAAGTCAACCAAGGGATGTCTACAAGTCCAGATCAAAAGACAAACAACTATTGTTTTGTTTAAACTCCTAATATTTCAGGGATTAAATTTAGTGTTTGGAATTGGCTTCGTTTTCCTCATTTCTTAGCCCTCCTCTCCCCACTTCTGTCCAACTTTGGTCGCAGTAGGAATTATTGAGGTGGTTTTAGACACCAGCCATGATCCGAAAGAAATCCCAGTTTACTCTTTCTGGATGTTATCAGCAGTTATTAATACCTACCTTTCCTGTAGTGGTTTTGGAGGGCTGTCAGATGGGTTTGGAGTGCTGTATTTACAGATCTTCCAAGGGTGGAGTACTTGTGCTAGTTTGCTAATGCTCTTGGTTCCTCGTGGGTCACCTTTAGTGCTCCTAATCTGTAGATGAAATGGAACCAGAGAGTATAATTTTACAAGATAGTTCCACAATACATTAGGAGCTGGACTTCCCCTTTGCTGCAAGCCATTTAAGAACTACATTCTTGTCATCTTTTCCATTTATTTTCTCTTCTGATGTAACCAGTATGATGGAATCCTTTGTAAAAACATGTCATTTATACTTATGTAAGTATTTGCTATTGTAGACAACTTGCTTAGAGTTTACTGGCACCAACAAGAGCAAAGCATACAATGGTAAATGGAAACTAATTTCTTGAGTCAGCTTAGAGTTGAGGAGCTTTGTGTTTGCTGTTTCCTAACTGTGAAAATTACATGGAAAGTTCTGCGGGTATCAGCATTTTGTGATAATAATTTCCATATAGCCAAATAGAGAAATTCATAATTTTGGTTTCTACGCCAGATTTTGCAGGCTTTTAGAACAAACTGAGAGACCTCTGAACAATATCCTCCTACATTTACATCTCAAAGTGTAAAGCTCTTGAGGGTGGTGACTCATAAAGCATTTCTTCCTTCCTCAGAGATCTAAGCTTGCAAATGGAAACAAGGTCTGCAATTCCAGTGAGGAAGCTGGCATGAGGGGTGGGAGGAGGTGTCAGAGCCCACACCAGGTTACATGATGATGGATTGATGGGACCACATCAATGGGCTCTGAGAGCTGTGTGGCTCTCTGGGTAAGAGGAGGTGGCAGGAACAGAAGAATGTCATTAGTTAACCCACCCATGGGGCAAGAAAGGCCCCAAAGTTAATAAGCAACAGCCTGGAGCTGTTCACAGCTGAAGCCAGCAGGTAAATTTGGCTTCCTGCTGGGAAATCTCCAGCCAGTGGAAAGTCACCAAAGCTCTCACCTGCTCCCCCACTTAAATCAAAGTCACAAGGTGTCATGCCACAACACAAACAGAAATAAAGTCCTGCTCAACCTGCAAGTTATATATTTAAAAAAACAAGGCTGATCTTGCTAATACCATATAGCTCGCTTTGCAGCTCCTGATTTCTGGAAGAAATTACCCAAATCTAGTTGTGTTATTAGCTGAAGCCAGAGCACCTGCTTCTGCCTCTTTTGTCACTAGCCCTGTTGTAACTCCAGTGGTACAAATCACTCAAAGGAGTAAGAGGGAGCAGTTAGCAGCTCCTCACAAATGCTAAAAGCAGCATCAAATGACGTGTATGAATCATCCCATCTACTCTTATACAAGCTAGGATAAAAATGTAGCAGTCACACAAGCTGCGATAAACTGTCATGCTCTGGGACATAATGTGTATCTTAAAGTTAAGCAGAAACTGCTCCATGGGCAAGTCATTGCATAGTGGTACCTTGTGTTTGCACCTTTCTTCAAAGCACCTGCGCTAACAGCAGTCAGGCAGAAAATAAAGATTGCAGAAGGCATTTGACTGATCTGAATAGCAATTTCTATCTCACTACAGGTGAAATATTCTCTTCACCTTTCAGGTTTGTTTTTTTTTTTCACAATGCAGTCAGGGAGTATTTATGTCCTTCCTATGAGAATGTGTCAAGCATGTCGCTCAAAGGGAAGATGATTCCATCCACTGTCAGATTTGACAGGTAATTAAATTGCTCTTTTAATCTCACTTAATCAGAGTGACTTCTTTGCTGCTCTGTGTGAAGAAATGATGACGTCTTACTTCCAGAGATTATATGAGTGCTTTTGTGCTTGATATACTCATAGTTTAAGAAACTACTGCTCCTTTTGTCTTGCGTCCTGCAGCAATATTCAGAAGACTGTATTTTCAAATTAAGCATTTAACAGATTGCAGTGGTACAAACATCACCTAATTCACATAGTGACTAGATCTCAAAGGTAAAGCATGCAACAATAAACTGAACAGGGCACGTATCTGGGCACTGAGACTCAGTTGTGCATATTGTTGATGTGCCACTGCTCTTCCTGCCAGATTTTCAGTGCAGCCCAAACCCCAATATCTCAAACACTCCTCATTTTGGGAGTTAGCATGGAATGCTGACCATTCCCCTCAAACTGTTTGGGTGTGGTCACCCTACTCTGAAGATCTGCACAGTGCAAGTGAAGTGAAGCCTGGCCTTTGCCCACTGTCCTCATTTGATATGACAGCAATGGACACTATTTATTAGTGCTAATAGCAGAATTTCTCCCACCTCATGCTCTTACTTTCATTCCCTGTATTCCTACATTTCCTATTCTCATCAATCCTCTACCCTGCTCTACCACATTAACATAGCAGGCTGCCAACGAGTCGAGCAAGGAGATCCATTATTATGTGCTACCATAGGCAAGGTGTTTAGGGGTGCAGTGCTGGCAGAAGGTCCTGGATGTTGCATTCTCTCATGTTTAGGGTACCCTTCACTCAGACAGGCCCTACTTCTGCTGAGCAAAGAATGGGATCTTCAATGGCCAGTAAGCTGTCAGGTGCCTAAGAGAATCCTAGAGAAGAGCAGGGTGACTGTCCTGCACAGAGCCAGAGCTGTGTCTCTACAGATGCTCCCTCCAGTGCAAATGGATGATTCTGCTGCATTCTGGCATTACAGTCTAAAACTTTTTAGGAGCTACTAGGTGCAGAGGAGACGTTCCAGGCAGGTAAGTAAATGCTTTCTGGGTTCAGACAGAACAGGGGGATTAGGAAACATATATGTGTTTACAACCTTGCAGTGGAAGTACATTGCCCTTGTCTGCCTAAATGATTTGTGGATGAAGCCACAAATTAGCCACTGCTGAGATTTACATGGTTTCCTCCGACTAAGCCTCATCCGCCCCACATGCCTCACCACAGCTCCCCTGAGCAAGTGCTCCATAGGGCCCCCAGGACAGAAGGCCAGACCAAGGTCAGGATGCCTCCAAATTCATCAAAATGAGGCCTAAACGAAGCCCACACAGCGTGGAGGCACCTCAGGGTCCCCACACAGCTGTCCCCCTCTCCCCAGAAGCTCCCGTGTGTCATCTGGTGCAGGATGAGGGGCAGTGCTGTCAGCACAGGCTCTCTCCATCTGTGCACACACCATCTGGGTGCCTTCTTCCCTCCACGTGCAGCTGCAGCTCTCCTGCTGCATATGTTCAACCTCCCACAGCTGGAAGCAGTAAGAGGTGGTTTGATCTGCACGTTATACACAGGAAGGATTGGAGTTTGCAAATTTTTAGCACTCTGCACGCTACCAGGTCCACAATAAACTTTATTGGCTGGTTTGTTCACTTTGTGGTTGCCATTTTCATCCTCCTGTGAGAAGATGATGTGACTCCTGCAGGAGGAAAACGCTCTTGTCACTTTATCGCCTCACTGTGATGAACCTCTGTCCACCACTCGATATTTTGAGGAAGGAAAAACCACCCCCAGCATTGCTTCTGTCCATCAAGAGAAAGGGCTGAGCTGGCACTTTGCCATGCTTGGTGAGTGTAGGTTGGTACAAACTGTCTGAGGATTTTTACAGTGCCTATCACCAGAGTTTCAAAGCGCTGAAATATTGTTAGTTACATTTGCCTTCCCACTGATCTTATCACCAAAGGCCAATCCTACTGGAGACCACTGCTCTTCCATGTGGTATTGCTTAGAGGGTTTGTTTTCCTAGATGGGCTGATGTGTAGCTAACACTGGGATAGTCTCTAGCTCTGGGGTCAGATTCCAGGCTTTAATTAATACTGATGATAAACACACTGCTTGTAAGGGCTTTTAGCAAGGTGATTTTAGAGCAGCTGATAGATGTGTTTTCTGAAATTAATTTGTTTCATGATGCGAAACTTCCAATGCTTAAAGAGGTCTATGGGCACTGTAAGTCTTGAAATTTAGGTTAAAAAATCCTGTGACAGGTGTAACTCATGTAGGAAACGTCACAAAAATAGAATTATTAGAGATCTGTGATATTTAGAAATAGCTGACTGTATTATTTCAAGTTGACTGGCAGTTTTCTCAAGGATCTATATAATAGTTACATTAGACCTTTTAAATTTCAATATGTTTTCATGCTTTGGCACTCCCCAGACACATTGAAATAAATCTTGTGGGTTTTTGCATGTTGCAACAACTGGGTGCGTGCTACTGTGGTCAGTTTTAATAGGTATTAATACAGTGAGTAGCAAGAAAATTATAACTGTTTCACATTAGACATAATTTTACAGCAGACAATTTTATAAGGAGAATGGAATGAATCAAATTCAGTAATTTGTATTAAAATATTTTTTACATTCCCTGTGTTCCAGTGGAACTGATGACAAGCCTAGAGAAGCATGCTAGGACAAACAGACCAGAAAATTAAATTCTTCTAGTTTTCATATGCCACAGCAGGAATAATTTGCTTCTCTTTTTTTTTTTTTTTTTTCCCTCAGCTTTTCTTTTCATTTTTCTTTTTGAAGGGAGGATTACGATGTAATCTTACATTTCTAAATCCTATCACAAATATTTTTTTTTCAGCTTTATAAAACTGTGATCTGTTCCAGTTTTTTTGGGGTAGACTCTGATGTGGTATGCGTGATAGATTGCATTTACTAGGATGTGAAGAAAGCCAAAAGGTTAAAGTCAAGGTTGCAATCTCAGGACTCTGAATCTTTGAGGAATGTTTATTCTCTCAATTAAGCACATACATAGACTTGCCAGATGTCTGAGATCATACGACATTTTTGACATACAACCCATGTTTAAAGAGGTTGTGCTCGAGCTCTGGATGCTCCTGAAAACAAAACACTTATAGACACAGGGTTTCTTTGGGCGGTAGCTTTGAGCTCATTGTGCCTCTTTGATCAGGAGATGCCTCTAAAGGCTCTGAAGGGCTCCATGGCTGCTGTCAACTGTGGAGCATCCAAGGTTAAAACTTTCTTAGTAAGAACAGAAACTCCTTCAGCTTGGTTTTAGGCGCCCCTCGATTTAGCGTCCCTTCCATGTCACTCACCCAGTTATGATCAGTGCAGAGAGAGGGGACACCTGTAAGGCTGTCTCTTCTTCTGAGTTTAGGTATTCCAGTCCAGCAGGAAGGCTGCTGAGTGTCTGCTCATCATCTACAAGGAGAACCCAAACAACAGCCTTGGCTAGATAGCTAATATTTAGATAGTTTCACTGTAACCAGCCAGCTAATTGAGAAGCAAAGACTGATGGAAACAGAAACAACAGAACCTGGTTTAAGTTTTTTTTCAAAGCCCTCTCCTTACCTTGGAGCAGACACAGCCGCTTCAGCTCACTGAGCCAGACATAAATCAGAACAATTACTGCCTTCTCCACTGGATCTTTACCACTTGTAAAATAAGGACTATCAAAATATTTGTGATGGTTGTTATACAAGGCTGATGCATGGTTGTTAGTCAGTGCATGCAAAGGGCTGTGTAATTAATGGATCAAAGATGTGGACCCTTGTCTCTTTTGTTCCCATTGCACTCATCACTTGCTCTGAAATCCTGACCCTATAAACACTTCTGTATGTCCTTACTTTTTTTATGCGAGGAGTTTCCTTGATGAGATAATGATGCTGCTCACTACACAGCTACTTATTCCAACCCACTGTATTTATGAACCAGGACTGTTTCGCAGAAGTTCCAAAGGTCAAAGCTCTGTATATGTTTATGTGAAAAAACTCAGGTATTTTCCATTCAAAGTGTCTTTATTTCTTGGTACTAGAAATAAAAAACATTTTGCCTTCAAAATTTAGATGATTAGTAAATATATAATAATAATTTTAAAAATCTAGTAGCCATCTTTGTTCCCATTCTCCTTTTATTATTATTCATTAATGTTATTTCTCTGGAGAAGGGTTTAATTCACTAATGGTGTTTCTCTGGAGAAGGGTTTAATTTTTCTAAACTGGTATTGGTGATATCTAGAGCTAAGTGGTGAGAAAGTTTTAAAAAAGATGAGATACTTTTTTTCAATAGCTTCTTGTTTATTTTTTCAGATGGGCTGATATATTGTTCTGCATGCCTATATTTGAGATACTGACACCGAGCAAAAAGAAGCCTTACTGACCCAAATATTTTTTCTCTTTTAGAACACTTGCTTTTCTCATCAAGGTCACAATGTGATCAGGTTTTGAATTTTTATGGTAATGATTCTTTTCTTTTAATAATGCCTCAGTTTATATGGTCACGCCCTTACAGGGATGCTTGTACTTAAAAACAAGAAATTGCAGGCGAACACAGGACTTGGAAACTACACTCTGACTTTAGAATTTCCATAAAAGCAGCCTGAATCATGCTTCAAAAGAAATGTTTCTTCATCTGGTCTCATTTGGGGCAGTGACCTCATAATTTTCAAGTTCCTGAGGCAATCAGAACTCAATGTCAGGCTTCACTGCTGTTAATTTCATCATTAGTCTTGTATTGGCCTACATCTGAGGATTGCTTACTGGAATTGATGCTTTCATCTGGTAGTAGAAATTAAAGGGAAGGGAAGGGAAGGGAAGGGAAGGGAAGGGAAGGGAAGGGAAGGGAAGGGAAGGGAAGGGAAGGGAAGGGAAGGGAAGGGAAGGGAAGGGAAGGGAAGGGAAGGGAAGGGAAGGGAAGGGAAGGGAAGGGAAGGGAAGGGAAGGGAAGGGAAGGGAAGGGAAGGGAAGGGAAGGGAAGGGAAGGGAAGGGAAGGGAAGGGAAGGGAAGGGAAGGGAAGGGAAGGGAAGGGAAGGGAAGGGAAGGCTGTGCTGCTGCCACACGAGACTTCCACAATCTGACTGCAAACACTTTGGGCTACCCAACACTCTCCTGGGCATCTGCATGGGAAGGAGGTGTGAGGATCCCTTACTTCTGCTCCAGCAAAGATTTTGGTGTTACAGTACAACAACCCGGATGCAACCACACAGCTCCACACTCTGCCACCCACAACTTGGGCCGAAACCAGGACAGAGCAAAATAACCTGTTTCTGACCACAATACAGAAGGCTCTTCAACTGCAGGCAAGGACCCCTAGGGATAATGATGGGGTGAAAAGGAAGCCACAGGTGTTTGAGAGGACGAAGCCTGTGCCCAGCCGTGTTGAAGTGCTCCTCCTGAGCAGTACATTTCCTTCTCCACACTTGTTAAACAGCTATAAAAACTTCAGCATATCTGTCTTCTCCATGCAGAATTGTGGACTGTCATCTCTACATAGCATTACTAATATGTCAAGACCCATAAGAATAAATGACAGGCAGCACTACTCGGGGACTTTCATTGCAAGCCAGGTGAATAGAGTATGGCCTTGAGACTTTTCCCTGTGTTTTGTGAGACGCCCTGCTTGTCTAGAGTAGGAAAATTTGATTGCTCCTTTTAACATTGTTTTCTTTCTGACAATCCCAGCTCAGTTTGGTCGGTTCATGCTCTGACTTTAAGCCATGGGCCAGGCCCTGACTTTCTCCTGTACTGAAAAAGTTCTGTGCATCACAAATATGCTATTTACAATATAGCTTGTTTTACTTGTACACATAGCTAAGAGTTAGTAACAGCTGACAGTTACATATAGATTTCACATGAGTGAAAAACAGAGGCCCTGCAGGCACCAGATTTGAGCTCAAAGAGTGCTCACCTCCACCAGTTGTACAGAAAGCAGGAACAGATACAGCAAAGTAATTTCTGTTCTGCCAATGCTTTTCAGTATCACCAGTGAGTGACATATCAGTCTTTCAAGGTCACCCCAATCTAAGACTAGCAGAAAGGCCAAGCAGAAGCATCACAGGAGTCATGTAGAGTTGCCTTACCCATCTCTTGGCAACATTCAGGAAAAAGGCAATTCACCTTTGGCAGGATTCTCCCCGCTTCTGACGCAGTAATCTCTCTGGATCTGCTTATTTTAAGTCTTTTAAGGCAGATGCTGAGGAGGAATCTGTAATGAATTCACACTCTTCATCTAGCTGAATATTCTGGGTATGTTTTCTTTGATGTTTATGCAGAGGGTGAGACTCTCATGGCTGGAAAAATACCACTGCCTTTTCTGTGTATATAGTGCATCTGTCAAAAGGTGTGAAGATCCTCTATCTAGTCAAGACACTTCTTGTGTTTGCCATTTACATGGCACAGTAATTAGGAAGATCATCACAGGTTTTCCTTCTACTGTAATAAGTGTTATTGAGTAGTGGGCATTGCAATGATGCTGGAGTGTACTGCACCACTGGCTAGAGTAGATGTAGAAGAGCAACACAGACCTATCTGCATCTGTGAGAACTGCATGAAAACACGTAGCAGTCATTCTGGAAAACAAAACAAATGTACAATGTGTAACACTATTCACAGTCACAGCCTTAAAGTTCTGTGCCATAAAGATGACAGCAGTGAATATCATGCATAAATTTAACAAGTTGAAAAGAATAATCACCCCGTGCTTACATAACAGCTGAAAACTTCCTAAAAAAATTGCCATCATGGCTGCAGCCCTCCCTTGTCTAGAAAGGTAGCTGTGTCCCAGCAGCCCAAATCAATGTGGGGTAGCTGATGAAATAGCCACCAAAGTAGCTGATGAAATAACTGCATAACACCAACTAGCAGTCTGTAGAAAGCTGTCTGAATCTGATTGCAAGGTCTGCTGCTCCAAAACAAGGTCTTAGGAACTTGTCTTTCAGAGTCCTGGTGTGCATAGAAGGAAATAGTTATAGGCAGAGCTAGCTTAATAGGTGAGAACTCAAAGCAGTTGTACAAGACCCCAACACAGCAGGGCCCTGCTTGGTTCAATTTAACAGAAAGGCATCCAGCAAGGCAGCTGGAAAAAGGGAGCAGTCCTTTGCCCAGGCTCTCTACAGCTCTGACACCACCTGTACAGCAAAGCTGCTGTGCTCCAAACAGCCCCAGCAGCAGAGATGCCAGAAAAGATGAATCTAATCTTTGCTGACCATCCCAGACACTGCACTGGACATGCTCATCACCAGATCTCTCATGTGGATGATTTACATCACGAATGTAGGCATTCCACCATGGTATACCACCATGCAAATTTCCTTACAACACCAGAGCTGTCCAAGCCAAGATTCTGTGTGAAATCCAGAGCTCTCCAGATGGCCAGTGCCATCTTCTTGTGTCCTTCGAGACTCACTTGAATCTTTTCACAAGTATTTTGGAGAACATGGGATGAGATGGGGCTATCTGGATTGTCAACACCCCTGCAGCTGTGGGCAGCACAATTCTCAGTTTAGTCAGAAATGCCCAGGATGACTTCCTTCTCATAACCCCTCAGAACATTCCCCGTTCTCCAACTCACACCTGTGCAAAGTCCAAGAAAAGTAAGGCTGGAAATTACGCCTATCTCTTACAGTGGATGCCATCCCAGAAGAACCTGATGCTCCAAATGCTCAGGCAGAGCTCTGGACAGAGAAGATTGTGCAGCCCCCACTGTACAACACTGCACTGGACAGTGCTGAGGTGTAGAATGGAATCACACCTGCCACCACAGTACTTCTAACTGTTCCAGAGTTACTTTGCATTTGCTCCCTTCTGTCTTGCTGAGACAATTTCTCAATACAAGCAACATGCTGTACTTTCATCTCTGCTTTTTAAAGGTGTCTTTAATATGATTCCTGAGAAACTGTTACTAATAATTTAATTAAGACCCGATTGGCTGTATCTGAAAATAAAAGACTATAGTGTCTTTTGATACTTACTTCACGTTTCCTCCTTCATGATGGAGATTCTGCTGTTGGAGATCGTCTCTGAGTTCTGAATTTTTCCCTCTGCATCTCCCACTTGACATGGACCCTTGCTCTCTTTTTAAATTTTTTTTTTCCTCCAAAAACCTAACACCAGTGTAGTCTCACAGAATATACCCAACAAGACCTGACTGCAGTCCTGGTAGTCCAGCTGCACAGAGGAAGACTTTCTCCACATGCAATGAACCTTCCTTGCAACCTTCTAAATGGCATAAGAGTCACAACAAAGTGATGCTGTACAGGATATGCTGACAGGCTTACATGTTCCATTTATTATGTGGCTAGGAGTTTCCCCTTTTCAGAATGTTTGAGAGCCCCCACCCCCAGCCTGTGAGTACCTTTGGTTCCCTGCATCTCCCAGAGATTGGTGTGGGAGCAGCTGAAGCTGCTGTGGTAAGTCCTCACATAAAACCTCTGCTGGACGGAGTGAAAGTCAAAGCAGCCCTTGAGTAGGCTTCACTCATTCAGCAGCCTCCTGGGAAATAGCTCTCAATGTTTCTTTTTACAGCCTATCTTTTCCTGCACTCGGCCTGTACAGTCTGCAAATTTCCCTCATTCACTCCAGCTCCATGTGGATCATGATCTGAGTGACCACTGATCCACACAGATCTCCTGGAAATATCCTTAAATCCTGTGTGCTTAGGGAGAAAGACATCTAAAAGAAGCCATGTGTACTCAGTGCCAGACTCCTGGGCTTTGAGAGAACATGCAGAGAGAAGGAGTCCACCACCAAAAAAACCCATCCTTTTGCAGGAGCCTGCCCCACTGCATAGTCAGGGATGCAGGAGATGTCAGGTGGACAGCCCAGCCCCTGGCTCTGCACTTCTCCATGTCCCTGCTCACAGCCATGTGTGTCACCAGTGGCAGAGGATCCTCCATCCTCTGTTATGCTTTGGAACTGCATTTGTTAATTTTTTCTCAAGTTCAGTTTAGGCAAATGCCATTTTAGCATAATTTTATTTACACAGGGGACAGATTAAACCAGTAATAATAATGACACATATTAGGTGCAGCTGTTCTATTTTGTTCCCCCAAGCAGGCCTGCAGCACTGTTTCCTAATTTAAGTCCTGGTGCTACAAATCTGAGTAAATTTTACACATGGGAATATTTCCTCTAGACTTGGTGGAGGCTACTCACATGTGAAAAGCTGGATTTTCTCACAAGTATTTTCAGGACTGAACCCATCATTTAAGTGGCCCAGTTTAACCTAGTTTTTGCCTATATTGAAAAAAACCCAAACCACCAAACAGGGCCCAGGAATCCTCTGTTACTTACTTTTCTGACCAAGTTTTGCTTAATTATTTCATCATAGTCATGTCAGTAAAACAATGTGTTTCACTTTGGAAGCAGTCTTGCGAAAGTCTGATGATCATTGTTTGTATCTCATCTTAATGAATCTCATCTTAATAAATCTTGAAGACTTTATCCCTCAAAAAGTAAGAGGAATGAAGTTTTGTTGGTTGGTTGATTGGTTTTTTTTCCCCCCAAACCTAGAACAGTAGATGATTTCCCAAAATAATGAAACAAAATCACAACCAACCTCCTTAATGCGTAGCCAAAGATGGTGAGTTTATATGCTGTGGAGTAAAGTGACAGATTCTGTGTTACTTTTTACATATTTTTTAATTTGTATCTATAACACATTAAAAAAAACCCCATAAATTAAGAGAAATTGAGGACTAGCATGGGAAACTATAGAAAATCCTTTTTATCCTTTTAATTAAATTTATTTCAATTTGTAATTATGGTATAACTTACTGTATAAAAATTATTTTTAAATAGCCCGACTTTCTTCACATCTAATTCATTTTTCCATACAATAAGAATAATGTTTGTTTCAGAGGAGCCATGACATTGGACCTTATAAATTGTGGAGTGATCCTCACACAACAGATATAATATAAAACATTCTGCTGTGATTAATCTTTTCTTTAATAAGGGCTGAAGACTAAATAATTTAAGTTTCTAATAGCTCAGGAAATTTTCAGGATGTTCCATAGACATTTCAGGACATGACCCTCAGTTGGATAACAGAGTTGTAGCTCGTTGAGTTTTTTGTCTAGTTGTTGATGATGACTTCTATTATTTTTTCCCCATTTGTGATTTTTTAAATTCAATTTTCCTGTTTTCCTGTCATTGCTTTGTGCTTTTTTTTTTTCTCAGTTTCTGCCTTCTCTGACTATGATAGAAAAAAGCATTGAGCTATTGTGGGCACTGGCAGATGGGGGCAGGGACAGGCAAATTAATTCTGCACAGGGCATTTGTCACTCTTTTAAATTCACAGACTTGTCTTTTCCACTTAACAACATTCCCACTTAGCAACATAAAAACATATTTGCATTTAATAAAGGGGAAACCAGATGAGAAAGCAAAGCAGATCTTGCTGTGATCTTAATAGATTGTGAAACAGAAAAGGAAAAAAAAATTCAGTGCTTCTTGTAGCTAGAGGCCAAAGCCTCTGGCTGTTGTTACAAGAACACTGTTAACACTACTAATAATGGGAGATCAGAGAGAGGATGTAACTGGAAGGAACAGTTTATGGAAAAATGACCATCCCTCTATTAGACTCAATCACATACAGGCACAGAATGGTTGGTGTCACAATTCTGCAGCTGAACGGCACGAAACGAGTTGTTGTTGGATCACTGTGGGTACATCAACAGCAAAACAAAAAAAAGTGGCTAAATAGCGCAAAATATACTGTGAAAACAGGAAGGAAGAACACGTAGGTGGGACCATATGGCACAAAGTTTCTTCAGTAACTATAGAACACTCCTCTTCAGAGAAAGAAGAAAAAAGAGCTTGATATAGAAATGTTTTCCCATGCAAAGTACTTGCTTATTATAGAACATGGAGGGAATCTAACTTGAGGTTCCTGCTAGGATCTGTGTCTTTGGTGGGGGTTTTTGGCCACATAGATTGAGGAACATGAGCAGAGATGCATAATCAATGATAAGCACAAGAATTATGTATGTGCCTGACTGGAGCAAATGCAAAGGGAATTAATCCTATGGGGCTAAGGTTAGGAATAAAACCTGCTTTTTGTCTTCATTGTTTTCCCTAAAAAAATGGTATCAGTTTTTTGGAGGAGTATTGTATAAAATTTGATTTATTTTCTTCCTTCTTTCTCAGGAAGATAGGAATTCCATGCCATTTTATTTGTGGAGAAATCCTGAAACATTCAGTCACAATAGAGAGGGTGGAAGAAAACCTAGGATGGGTGTGTATGTTGAGTGAAGCAGCACAGATGGTCCTTGTTAAGAAGTATGAAGCGTGTGAAACCCTGTGAAGATCCAGTGTGAGGTTTGCTGGAGTATTGGGGTTGCAAAGCCTGGGATGCGGCCCTAAGAACACATGAAGCAGGAATTGTTTTCTGCTGTTTTGAGTGGTTTCAGCATTTAGGGCCTGAATTTGGGCGTTAGTCAAAGAAGAGCAAACTGACTGTAAGAAAATGCATGGGAACCTCCCCCTGGGCAAGAGAGAGGGCTTTGGATTCATGAAGGACACATGGGAAGGAGGAGGAGGAGACAAGAGAACAGTTTAAAAAAAGCAAGGATCTGGATAGTGTAAAAGGAAAAAGGGAATTATAAGGAATATGGTAACATTGTTATTCTCATTTGATTTTGAACTTCCACTTCCTAGAAGGCACAGAGGAGCTGATTTACACTGAAATACCTCAGTAGTGGGTAACTGGGACACCAGCCTCAGGCTTGAAATGCATTAAGGGATTGAACAGCTTTAACTGGGAATGCCAACTTTGGTATAAATGGTATATGGGTCAGAACACAGGCTGAACTAGCAGAATACACAAAGTTGCATAAATCTAGGGTTCAGTTTTGGAAAAGGAAGCTAATTACACTTAATAATGCTGGTGTTGGAAGAGACAACTGCAGAAGGGGAAGGGAAAGTCACCAGTTGCGAGAGTTTATTCCAAGGGCATGTTGAAAGCATCATCCTGCTTAAGTGATTCAGTCATTTAACTCAGGAAAGGGATGCATTATCTCCAGACACATCTTCTCCTAGCTCTTTCCTCAAGGATATCTGGATAATGGTGTCTTGTGGTTAGCTGGACAACCTGTGCTGTGTTGCCTGGATGCAATCCTAACTCTCAGTCTCTGATGGCACTCTTCCCAGTTAAAACAATGGTCTTTTACATGTACCAGTGATGCAGACCCAGCAAATATATCAAACCATAACTCTGGGGTTTGTTTATTTGTTTTGTTCATTTGTTTGTTTGTTTGGTTTGGTTTTTTGTTGTTGTTTTTGTGTGTGTGTGTGGGGGGGGGGGGGGTGTTAATCACCAGCCAGTGATTTTATTTTAAATGACCATGACAAAGCAAGGGGCCATGACAGCAGGAACACATTGTAGGAGTTCTGGCACAAATACACTTGAGCTGTACCAGACGTTCATGTTCTTTGTAATCCTGCCTATTCCTGCACCAGCAAGGAGAGGATATCTAAAGGTAGCCCCTGCACCTACATAGCAAGCTTTTTCAGCTGACTCCTTTTTGGGGGCAATTGCCTTCAGCAAGACCAGAAAACTCTGGGAAAGAAAACATTTCTTATCTTCTAGTATTTCTTGGATCTGAATCTCTCTTACCTTTCCCTAAATTACTGTTTTCTTCTTGAGAAAGCCAAGGGAAATGCTGTACTCAGAAAACCCTCTGAATATGTAAAATACAATACAGCCCAGGAGAGAGGATGCTTGAGTGAGCACCTCATGGCACAGCAGCATACAAGACTGCATAAAGTCTAAGGAAGGACACAGTTTTTGCCAGAGACATAGTTTTCATTTTCCAATGAAGGCCAAGGGAGTTGTTCACTCATCCCCTCTGTAAAATCAAATGACTCCTGAGCAGTGCAGCTCCATGGAAGGCTGGACCCTGGGCAGAAAAGCAGATACAAATCTAGAGAGCTGTAGGCCAGCCTGGCAATCAGGGGCTGTTTGTGCCAGGGCTGAGTTTGGGTCCCTGCCTGCAAAGTGCAGCTCTGTGAACCACTGCAACCAGGAGAAAGCAAAAGTGTGTGGGTTTGTACTAGAGGAGAATGAAACATCTTAGTTTCAAAACCTGGTTGCCATATAACAAAAAGCAGTTACTTCAAATGTTTGGAAAGCGAAGTTTCTTCCCAGTAAACACTTAGTCCAGTGTTTATTCCCTGCTTAATAAAGTCACTCTAAGAGAGTAAAATAAATTGTAATAGTAGTCTTTTGAAATGACATATATTTTCCTGCTCCGAGACTCTCAACATCTATTGAGATTGTCAAAGACTTAGAACATCACTAAATGCAGCTGAAATTTTCTGTGAAGTGGAAACTGGAAATGTCTAATGATTAGAAAAAGTTCATTTCAGAATTCCTTTTTTTAAAATTTATTTTCTTTTCATTAATGTAATGTGGTTTTAATTTTTACTTTACTTTCACAGCATTATACAATGTGTAATCAATGCAGCATGCAGCTACTTCTCTAAAGTAATCTTATTTAAATTATCTTTAAAAATCACAGAGGCAAGAGATGCAAGTGTCTTTTAGCAAGTTTAAAATTTCATCTTTTCTGTTTCAAAGTGTCTCCTGCTTTAATTTTGACGCTGGCATAAATGCCAGAACATTATGTAAAAATTAAAAAATTAACAATTAAACATTAAATCCTTTCAAAACTGAATAAAGAAGTTCTGGAAGCTCTGAAAATATTATTTTCATTGTAAAAGTGATAAACTGGTAACTTATATCAGACACTATGAAAATCTAGGATTTTACAACTAAGTTTAGATTTTTATGAAAATTACACCTTCAGACAGTACAAAAAGCAAGACTGAGAATAAATTCACAATGGTCTATTATAGACCACTGTTCTGCAGAGCAGTTTTCAAGCAAGTTTTGGGAAAACATATAGACTTTTGACCTAGAGTTCTTCCTTCAGAGACATACTCACAGTTCCCACTACACCCAAGAGATGTGTGTATGTCATTGCATGCATATGTCTGGAGAAAAAAGTGGGTCTAAAGGTTGAACAAAACAAAAGGATCAGATGGCCAGATAAATTATGGTGGTGGAGGACGTGATTAGGCAGGGATGGCTAAATTAATTCAATTGCTTCATGTTTGCCATAGGCAAACAGATACCACAGGTTAACTCTGAAAGTTGCTGCAATGCCAGTTTTTCATGTATTAAAATTATTTTTAGCTGTGTCTACTGAGAGGAAAACTGTTTTTGAGAGAAAATATGCATTCCTATAATTTTTAATAAGAATAAATATTGAATTGATTGCAGATTTTGATTTAGTAGAAGATGAAGCCATGTAAAACACATCAGTATTCAGACAAAATAATCTTCTGAAAAAATTTGTCGTTTCTTTGGAAATCTTTGGAGGGTAGCACCTGGCTGTGCAGGAAAGCTAAGAGAAGTTGGACTTGCCACTGTAATGAACAGAAAAAGCCCTCTAACAAGGCTAAATGATTCTTCCACAAGTGGTCATCAGATGAGGGAGAGGCAATCTCCTGCTCCTTTCAGACATGGCCTCCTGGCCTTAGTGGATGCCACAAAAAGATACAGAGGGGAGAGAGGAGAGTACCAAGGTACAGGCACTACCTGGGACTCCCACTGTCACCTCTGTGCAAAATCAGCTTTATGACTCCTGGGGGCTGTGACTCTGTGGGAAATGCACGAGATCCCACTGCAGCTCTGGCACTCAGACCTGGAAACCTCTCCTCCCCAGACAAGATAACATCTGCTGCTGCTGCTGCTGCTGTGAGACGATGTGATATTAGTCAAGCAGTTTAAGTGGTAGCAGGCTGTGCAGGAGTAGAGAAAGTTCAAGTTTAAAGGCAGCTGTCAGTGCACAACTGAACAGGCAGGGGGAGGAAGGGAGAATTGTTTCAGCTGCACATAATGGCATTTATTTCTAGGAGGGGAGGATTGAGGTTTGGTAGTTTGGGGCTTTTTAAAAACATAAATAGAACCTTAGAAATTAATTGCTGCCTGCAGTGGGGAGCCAGTTGAGGAGCCTCTCTGGTGCGGAGTCCCAGTGAGAACTCAGCAGACTAATGGTCAGGAAATTTGCAAGTGTGTCAAAGCTGCCTTTTTCTCTGCATCACGTTTCATGTTTGCAATCTTTTAGTGAAGAGAATGGAGAAGTGCACTGAGAGGCGAAATAACCCTAAAGACACACACACACACACACACACACACACACACTGCCTCCACAAAGTAGAGACCAACTCCAACTCCACCATTCTGTCCCTGTTCCATATGGGACATAATTTGTATTCACCGAGATGCTAGGGACACTGTAATTCCAAGAAGTCTAGAAAACGGGCTAAATAGGGTCTGGATTGCCTGTATGGTCCTGAGAGCAGGAGAAATGCAACACCCTGGGCACTTCCATGAACACCTGGCCCCTGTAAAACACAGAAAGCAAAGCATGACCTTAAGGCAAATCCTTCAAGATGCAGGTATCTCAGGGACTAAGCATCCCTCGCACCCTGACAATTCAGTGTGACCACCACAAGTATCAGCGAGGTGTTTCAGCCACCAAGATGATTTTTTTATACACCAGCACCCAAAGTCAGACATTTGAGCACTTTGAAAACACCCCCTGTTCAAACCTGGGTCTCGTGGCAAGTCTGCCTCATCTCTCCCTTCAACTATTTGGCTACTATCCAGTTTTTGCCATGTTTAGGGGTTTTCTCAGTGTGGGTTTGTGGGTTTTTTGAAAGTCTAGGTCAACAGGAAAAGGCAGTGAAAACATAGCGATGGCTAATTTCTAATGGAAGAAATGTGCAGACTTAAGGAATACATGGAAAGAGTAAGCTCTGGACTCTTTTTGTGCAAAAAGGAGTGTTTTTTCCCCTTAACTTCTCACAGTGTCCTGGGATGATAAGGAGGATACAAAGGTCTTTGTGGTTCTTTTGCCACCTATGGTATTTGCTATCTATGGTAATTATGAAACACGCAGACACTGATCCAGAGTAAGCCCACAATAAATCCGATGGTTTTGAGCAAACTGGTTACACTTCCCCAGCTGCCCCCTCCCCGCAGCACCCTGGTGTCCCTGCCATGCCCCAGGGAGCTCTCTAAAGCGCTCGGCCAAGGCTGGGAGGAGGGGAGAACTGAGAGGGTTCAGTGTTGCTGTGTTGTGAAGGGACAGATAGAGCCAGCCAGGCAGTGCCCCGGCCCTGAGCACGATGATATTCATTTCACACAGCCCTTGCCTGTTCCAGTTGGAATGATAGGAGATGCAAACTTTGACTTCTGCATTTGAAAGAGATATTGTTTGATGGAAGTGTGTGGGTGGCGGGTAAAACAAGCAGCTAAGTGTCAGCACAAGAAGCAAACATTCTCCTTCCCTCCCTGCCCGATGTAGTTTTTGACGTAATGAGCATTGCTCCCAATTTTCCTTCCAAATAGGCATTGCACCCGTCCCCATGGCAACTGTCATGCTCAAAAGATGTCCTGTCAGGAGGCATGAAAGGCCCAGAGACATTTGTATTAGATGGTCACAACCGTGCTAGCTAATGCTTAACAAATACACCACGAGGCTGCATTCGTCAAAATGAAGAGCACAAACATTTGTGTTCCATTAAACTGAAATTAATAAGATTCAAATAGGAAGAAACCAAACTGGACTGGTTTTTTTGTGTATACAGCTGTGTTATGAAGTAATACAAGGAACGTTAGTATGAATAATGATTGCACATGTGCATTCAATTTATTTCTTCTACTTCTTGTATGGTCTCCCTTAACCCTTTTTCTCTGTAGGTTTTTCAGAAATCAAACACAGGTTTAACAGCTGGGCAAGATAGGGATTTCAACTGCTTCTTTCACACTGTCGAGGTCCAATAGCACTCCTTTATTTAAAAGCACTCTGGGTCATTGGGAAGTTTTGCTTTTGAGAAATGTTCAAATACTTTATGATTGAGCACATGAATATGGTGGTCTCAATTTTACCAGGGAAAGGAAGTGCTTCAGTCTCTAAACAAGGCGGGTTGTATCCAGAACCACTGTGCATCCTCCTACCTCCCTCGGCCACAGGGAAGTAGAGCTGATTTATCCCAGCTGAGGATCTTGCCTCGGGTCCAGGCACTAAAAGAAAATAACAAAATAGAATCGTGTTTCCAGCTCAACTGAAAATCAAAAGTGAAAGTTCAGGAAGACAGCAGAGCCTCCTCCCACGACAGCCCTTGTGCTGGCTCCTCATCACCAAACATAACTTAGAGCAGTTCCTTTCACCCACTGCTGCAAGTAAACAACAAAAGTGGACTGTGTTACCCAGCCTGACAATGACAGTCTGTACTCGGCTTTACTGGCCACAAAAGGCTGTGGTAGCTTTGCTTTCTCTGGTCAGCTTAACCTCATGCTTCTTCTTGTGAGAAGATAAAAAAAAAGGAAAGTTGGCCAGGGTTCTGGGTCTACCATGGGCCCAAGCCAGCTACCCAGTGTGTGTGGGTGTACCAGTGCCTGGACAGCCTCTGCATTTGCTGCTTAGAATTATCATTTCCCTGTTTGAACCTCCTTTCCCTGTTTGAACCTCCTAGCTTCACAGGCAGCAGAAATAATCATACCAGTACCTGCATTTCCATCGCACAAGGTTTATATTCTAACAAGGTCCAGTTTTGCAACAGTTTGAATTGCTTATATATTTGTGCCAGGACTCTTACCTCCTCCTCCCTCTCTTTCTCCCTTTCTCCTCATACTCCTGTCCCTTTCTTTTTGTCCATGAAGCTTCTGTTATCCCCCAACCCTCTATCTCTCCAGCTGAACTGAATAACACCCTTATCCAACACTGGGCAAGTGGGAGGAGAGGCAGCAAATGGAAAACATTTCTCTTTCTGGCTGTAATTGCAAAACAGGAATTTGCTATCCCATCAGCATGCACATGTCCAGACCTGGACTTTTGTAGAAAAGCCAACTTTCACTTAATCCTTTGGATAGATAACTATTTTCCTGGAGAAGTTTCATCAGTCTCCCATATTCCTATCCTTAATTTTCCCAAGCCTTCTGTCCTGGTTTAGGACAAATCTGGGAGGAAACTTGCAAAGGGGTGCCTTTAGAAAGCAGATTTAAGTAGACCCTCCCCCAGCTGGTTCAGGAAAAATATTTTTCTGGAGAAAAGTGGAAAAAAATGTTTTATTTAACAGGCAAAGTATAAAATGAAAAACAAAATAACATAAAAAATTAATAACGTTAAACAATAAAACTTCTCTCTGTTCTGAAGAGATGGCGAATTCAGAAAGTCCTTCTGATGGGGTTTAGCTCAGCTTGCTCAGTCTCTTATCAGTGCCTCCTGTGCTGGGAAATGCCACTCCTTCAGGACAGGACAACAACCTAAAGAGACCAACAATCTTTCCCTCCCCAAACTGCTGCATTGAGCAACAAACTCTGGTCAGTTCTGGATGACTACACAAAAGCCCTGGCATGGGCTTATGCCTGTTGTTGCATCTCCTGTGTTTGCTGTGCACCCACATGAGATGATGGGCTCTCTGCCCCTTGTGTGAAGCATTTTCCACCTTCCTGAACATCTCCAGACTCTGAAGACACCCAGCCTTGGAACAAGGCAGGAAAATTAGTCCACAGCATGTTTTTTAAATTGAAAAATGACTACTAGATCTTTTCTGAAAAAATCCTGTTCAGAAGCTGCAGACCAAGCTTCCCTCCAAAGAGAAAGGGGACAGTTCCTGTAGAAGCACCTCTTGGTGCAGTTGCTTAGCTGTGTGTTCAGACACCTGGCTCAAGCCCTGGCTCCAAACCCTGAGAATGAGATTTAAGCTGTGTCTACACCCTCCAAGGTCTGTGCTTCAAGAAATCATCAAGTATTTTAGTGAAACTGCACCCTAGGGCCTGCCCCCCAAATACCTTGCAGAGCTGGCCGTGGATGCTGTTTCATGTAGAACAGTAAGACATTAGAGGCTCTTTCTCCCAGGGTTGGTATTCTGCTTTATTCTTAGGCTTCCACGTGGTCAGAGCGAGAGATGGGGATAAAAGAGAGACCCCACACGTGGGCTCAGGGTTTTTCTCTGGGTCAGGAAAGGGGAGGGGTCAGCCTTGGCCTCTGGCCAATCCCACCGCAGGGGCCAGTCCATTGGTCTTGTAGGGGTTACAGGGTTAAAGGGATATACCATTCTTAAAGCAGTAGGGTATTGGGTTACAACATTTTAGTGTGTTTAGTTAAGCACACTGTCTCTCCCTCTCTGAATATTTCTGAAAAATAATTAACTTGGAATCCATTGAAATGAGGATATATTAAAAAAAAAAAGGGTGGAAAAAATTCTCAATTTATCTTCTTTATACCCTTTCTTTATCCAGCATCTCAAGGAGAACAACCCAATACTCAGTATTCTCATGTGGAATTCCCTTCTTCCAAGAAGAAAAACAAAAAGTTCAATTTTCCTGCTAAATAGCTTACATGCCTAACAATATGTGTTATGAATAATTCTTGCCATGTTCATGAGCAAAAGTCACAATAGTGGGTGTCACTTTCAGTGGCAAACCTTTTAGGAATATTCCATATTTCCCAGCTCGTATCCTTCTAAAAGATTTAAGGTTTCGTGATCTTGTGTTTGACATATCACACGTGTATTATTTCAGCTCAGGCCATTGTTTTAGTGAAGCCTTGGAGCCTTTGCAGTCTCCAAGCCTGCATACAGAGACATCTTTGAATGATGTTTCTGGGCTAAAGTCAGCCTTTGGTTTTTTATATCTTTGTCACTCCTCAGCTGGACAACATGGTACACGACAGGAACCATCAACACTCAGGAAATGTGGTCCATGTGCCTCTTCAGCAACATGAGTTACCATGAGTTTGACAGGCTTATTCTTTCCTCTCTGGAATGTTTTCTGATTTTTTTTTTTAAAGCTTGATATTTTAAACTTCAGTTAAAGAAGTAGAAGTAGAGAGAGATGACCTAGAAAGAACACAGTGATACAGCCTAACACTCCAGCACCAGGGCTGCAAATGCCAGAGCCTTCCTGAAAGGTGAGGAGGAAAAGCTTCCACAGCAGCGAATGGAAGACCAGGGAAAATGTGGGCCCACTCCAGCACAGGACAGGAGACCTGATGGCAAAGGACATGGAAAAAGACCAAGGTAGTCAAATCTCTACTCCTTGTCTTTACTGATAAGATATACCTCCAGGAATCCCAGGTCCCTGAAACTGGTGGAAAACGTGGGAACAAGCCAGAACTTCCCTTGGTGGAGAAAGACTAGGTTAGGGAATATTTAAACAAACCAAATGTACTCATGCCCACGGACCTGGCAACTTCCACCGTGAATGAGGGGGAACTGAAGTTGCCACTGTGAGGCTGCTCCTGATGGTCTTGAAAAAGTTATGGGTCTGTCAGGAGATTCCTTAGGACTGGAGAAAAGCAAATTTCACTCTTATCTTCAAGAATGACATTAAGGAAGATCCATCAGGAAAGCGATGGAACAAAACCATTTCCAAACATATTAAGGACAAGTCAGTGCCTGGGAGAAGACAGCAAGGATTTATAAAGGGGAAAATATGTCTGAGCAACTGAGAGCCTTCTGCAGGAGCTAGGCAGCTGAAGTGGGGCTTAGGCAGGATACAGATACCAAACACACAATTGCCTTTTTGCCATTTCTTTCTTGATACTGCTCCATAAGAGTAATGGCAAAATCTCTGGCAGGTTCTGGCCTCCCTCATTTCTGAGTCAACTTCTTTAAATGAGCAGATTGTTAAGTGTCCAAAAAATCTGTACTCAGCGCTGAACAACATGAACTGATAAAATTCAAACTTCACAAAAGATATTGTCTTGTGTGTATTAGCCAAAAATTCTGCCCCTGCTTGCTTGAAATCTGTATTTTATTTAGTTAGTCTACATGAAGATGTGGTTATGGCTGCAGCATGAAAATTCTGGTAATAGTCTTTATAACAATGAATGTCCTGGCTGAAATATTTTCCTTTATGTCAGCGAAATTTCTGATAATTAATTTTGACACCTTGTATTAAAATAAAAATAAAGAGTCCATACTGAGCTTCTTTAGCCAACAATGTAGCATAACACTCAGAGAAGCTTGAAAATTTTCCAGAAGACAGGTTTTTCTTTTGTCAGAAAAACTTTCCCTGATTTTACAAAATGGAAATGTTTCACAAGAATCTCATTGAAAGTTTGGCACCTAATTGCAAATATAATATTTAATTTTAGCTTTATTGAACTAACCATAAATTATTCCATTCTGGTCTACACCATGAAGACCTCAGAGTTTTGAATTGAAATGCTGAATGACAGAGGTGAGAAGGTGAACAAAATTCTCACACAGATCAAGAACATCAAGCAGATGTCAGGCTGAGAGCAAGCAAAAGGCAGCTTTTTCACGTGTGTTTGTGCTGAGAATGTCCTTCAAATAAAATGGCAATAAAGGTTCAGGGGACAAATCCTATGTGTGCTACTACATACAAAGACACAGCACGGAAGGTGGCTGAGTCATGACTGCAAGGCAGAATTCTGGCAAAAAATTGCTATTTGTTTGCTCTTTGATGTTTGGTACAGGATGCCTGGTTCAGGGCAAAATGAGTCTTTAATCTTATCTTTTCAGGGAAGTAGAGGTGAGCTTCCTGACTGTAGGAATTTTTTTTTTTTCCATCTGAGTATTTTCTGCATGTTCTATCTTTATGTTTTTCAGGACAAACAAATACCACACACAGCCCCACATACACCCCCCAACATTCAGAGGCTTTTATTGCAAAATATTGATTTTTTTTTTTCAAGAAATAACCCCAACTTTTATAAAATTTCAAGTTAGGGATATACTTAAAAAAAGTAAAGAAGAAAATAATGAAGCATAGAAGAAAAATTTTAAACTCCTTTAAACTAGGTGACACAGCCAAATACTCTTTTTCTTTTCAGACTATCTCTTTGTTCATAATTCACTTAGTTATTTCAGCAGTTATTTCTGCAAAGCGTATCATGCCTTATGTAACAACACAAACAAATTCAATAACTAAGTCGACCTGGGTTTCTGCTCCCTAAATTTGTAATCTGAAAGAATTCAGGTCAGGTGTACCCTCAGCTTTTGGGAGAATGGTCTTTTCCATTTTGCTCAGGGGACCAAGAGAGTCCAGAAGCGTGAAAACTACTTAGCTAGGGTCAAAATCCAGATTGGAGATGTCATCTTTAATGTTTAATGCCCTTGGCTTTTCCTATTGGCATAAGAATCACAATGTTTTACTATTTTGGAAAGTCTATTTCTTATTATTTTAATGTAAACTTTAGAAAAACCAACACGGTTAATCATTCAGTGACTAGGTATGAAAACTGTTAGAAGGAATCTTTACAGTTTATTGAAACATTTGCTAACTACCATGTGAAGATTTACTAGCCTTTTAAAACCATGATTATTTTTCCAGGACATTGGAAGCTCTTTTAAGATCTGTTACAATCCAATGTGCAATTCCTGTTCAGTGAGATTTCACAAAGTATTGAGTTATTTATCTTTACGCTATGCCTGGCACGTATAAGTAGCGAGTTTGCAAATTTGGCTGTCATGAATATTTCTTGAGAAACAGCCTTGGACGGAAGTAATTTTTCTAAATTAAATAAATATGTTGTTTCTGATTTTCCAAAATACCCAAAGGAACTAGCTCACATTCTAGATCAATGGCCTGCAAAATTTCACTTTGAAATACATTGACTTTTTTTACTTAGTGAAGCACAAAATGTCTCTGGGAACAAAGAAACTCTGCAGAGGATCGGGTCTTGCAAACTTTACTCTGTCACAGCAAGTTTTCCTATTGATTTTAATGGTGTAGATTATCTGAATTTTCATGTTAGCTGAGAGTCAGGGCGGAGCATTATGCACAGGTGTCTGTACAGTCAGTATTATTTTGCAATTAGCTTTCCAGGATATTTGGACTTCTAAAAAGAAATGAGGTTTGTTTTCTTTCTTTGAAAAAAGAAAATTCCAGCTCTCTAACAGATAAGGATTTATGAGAGACAAATTCCAAATCATTTTAGACATGATCCCCTAATCCTTTTTTGCATTGTCAGTTTGTATAAGAGGAGTTAAGACTACAAGTTAAGAAGCACAGGGGTAGGAAATAAAACCTCTTGAAGTCTCAGGCCTTTCTGAAAACAGTAACTCAAATTGGGCTGGGAGCTCTGGGTACAGCAAACCACTGTGGACAAATTTCAGACACTGACTAAAACCTTTAGAAATCAATGGAGAGATATAGATTTAAATGAGTTCTTAACGGCTTTGTTACAGAAGGACGACAAGAGTGTTACAGAGTGTTCTGTCTCCTCAATACCATGAAGCATTAGAAATGAGAAGGCACAGATGTGCATAGGGAGGGCAGCAGCAGCCCTGAATTCAGCCATCATTTAACACCACGCAAGAGCAGTGAGGAAGGAACCCAAGGCAGAACTGGCTCCAGAGTGTCCATGGCTTTGCTGTATGCTTGAAGATACACATCACTTCAGCTTAAATCTCTCTGCAAGCAGGGCTTTGTCTTGTCTAAGATACACTCCTTGTTAGCTTTGGCAATAGCTGCACAAATATCTCTTCTCTCAGTGCTCTGCCAAGGAAAGGTAAATTGGATGTGCAGGAAGACTTGGGTCTGCTCCACAAATGTTATCCATAGAAACACAGTCAGCAAGTCACACAGATGTGCCCAGAAAGGCTATTAGATCATCAGGATTAATTTCCCAGGATAAAATAGGCCATGATTCTGCTCAGATTTGTTTGGTTTTGAGGCTTTTTTGGTGCTTGTTTGTTTGTTTTAAATTAAATTTGTTCCATATCACGTTTTCTACCTGTAGTTTCTCTGACTCACAGTCTTCCATATAGACATCTAGCCCTGAAGTGAAGACTTTTGGCACAATAAATTGCTTTAGCTTTCCAAAATGTTTTCTTTAATTGTACTTTTCTTCACTTTAGTCCCAGAATATGTTGTGATGAAAGAATGTGTGGGACATTCGAGTTACTTATTCATCCTCTTTTTTATCAGATTTTTAGGTCTTGAAGTGTGCAGAATTCTTTTTTTTTCCCCTGCACAGGAATATTTTTCCTGGCTCATTTTTTTACATCTTCTTCAGTTTTTCAACATATTTTTATAAATATGGGATGACCAGAGCCGTACATAGTGTTCCAATATGTGTGTTCCTGCAGTTATGTACAAATGTAAAATTATATCTCTATTTCCAACCATACTGATTGGCAATACTTTTTCATCTATTATTTCCTTGTTACATTTGAGTGAAAAGTTTCTTTCAAACTTCCTTTTCCCATTGAAAAAATGTAAATTGAAACAGACCAATAAATTTTCTGAAATAATGTTGCATCTCTGAAATTATTACAGCTGAAAACATGTGTTTTCATATGTGTATGGGTAGAAGGAGAACCTAAAAACCAGTTGAAAAGTATTGGGTTGACATTTTAAAAACTAAGTATTTGAATGTTTTAGTCTGAAAAGTTTAATTTCAAAATTTACTTCAGCTTTACTGTAAGAACATTATACACTTGAATATCAAATAAAATATCTCTACTGGGGTCAAATAATGCTTTCAATCTACTGTGGGTTTTTTAAAGTCATCAATCTAGAACAAGTTAAAAAATAGCAAACTGACTAGGAAAGACTCTATTCTCTTTCCTTTATTGGTTATTTTCACTTCATCTACTCTATTTTTTCCCTCAGAATTTCTGTCTGATGAGAGGACTTCTCATTTCTTTTGTTTACAGTTACCTGTCTGCCTTCATGAATCCTGGCACAAAGTAAACATCTCTGTTATCTGAAATTATCCTGATACACTAAAATCTATTAAGCATCTCCTAAATATCAGACCACTATGCCAAAGGTCACCTCAGACACATCTTCCTCTGGAACAGGTGATTTTTAACAGCCTCTATAGGTATAGTGCTCTGTAATACTCATGTGAGCAGGACCTAGTTCCTTCCACTGTTTCTGAAGTGTCTCATTGTATTTCAAACATTACTGGCTAGATCTTTTAAAGAATTTTTGCCATCTCTGAACTATGAATGTCCTATAGGAATTCCTCATAGGCCTCTTTTCCTTTCATGATCCACCTATAGAGTTCTACAATGGAAAGACAGATATTTTATAGACTCATTTATTTCCCTTTGCCTTTACTTTCTATATTACTTTTCCACATAGCCATATTCATGTCTACATCATCTTTTGCCTGCCATATCTTATATATTATCACTGTAGTTCCTTTATACCTAGTTATCTTTCTCCTTCTATCTCTTGTTTGTGGAATTGAAATGCCCTGCAGTACTTTTAAAAAGCATCATTCCATGCCATGCTTTTTCCTGGCTTTTCTTTTGGATTCCTGAAATTTGCAAGAGTCTGTCTCCACTTATAATTAAAACTGTCCTAGTGTTTATTCTCTGTGACTTCTATAAAGCATTCTTTACCTAAACATGCTAAAACAAAGCTTTTAACCTTATGCTACCAGCATAACTGCCCACAAAGCACATGGTTCACAAATGTGAAACGCTTGAGATAAAAAGGCAAGGATGAAGGAAGTACAGTAAATTCACGAATACAAACCGCACTGAGTATAAGCTGCATCTCTGGGTGTTGGCAAATATTTCGGTTTTTGTCCATAGATAAGCCGCACCCGAATATAAGCCGCTCTGTCGTTCGCAGCGAGGACCCACGTGCAATTAGTAACAGAACCGCGGGAGGGCGGGGTTTACTGGCTGAGCTAAGGCTGTGCAGGCTTGGCCCGCTAGGGGCCGCTGACGGGGCCCGGTGGCCCAGCCCGGTGCTGCCGCTCGGGGCCGGCCACCACTGCCACTGGGCTCGGGGCCACCCGCCGCTGCCACTGGGCTCGGTCACCCCGGGTCAGCGCTGCCCCGCGGTGGCAGGCAGGGACGGAGTTTCCCCCGCTCCTACGGCAGTGGCGGCGGGCGGGGACGGAGCTTTCCCGCGCCCGTGGCGCCGGCGGCGGGCGCGGACAAAGCACCCCGCCTCCTCCCCGAGCCGCGGCAATGGCGGCGCGGGGCTCCCGTCGGCTCCCCAGGCCGTGGCAATGGCGGCGCGCCCCCCCTCCCGTCCTCCCCGGGCCGCGGCAATGGTGGCGCGGCCCCCCCCCGTCCTCCCCTGGGCTGCGGCAGAGGAGGGAAGAAGAGAGCTCTCCCGCCTCTCTCCCCGCCCCCCGTGCTGCCTGCAGGGAGCCAGGGCAACACAGTAACACTGTAACAATCGCGAAATGGCGGCTTTTACTGGCAGGTGCTTGGCTTGGCACCCTGGCTGGCACGTCTGGGGTTGTAAATGTCAGAAAATTATTCACAGATTAGCCGCCCCCGACTATTAGCCGCACTTCCGGGTTTCCACCAAAATTTTTGTCAAATTGCTGCGGCTTGTATTCGTGAAATTACTGTAGTTTCAAAGTTAGTTCTTTTTATCATGTTGGTTTGCTGTGGCAATGATTTGGGGGTTTGCCTGAGCCTGTGTTATTTAAGGAGTGCATCATAGTCTTCTAGGATGCCATCACCATTCCATGCTCAGTCCTTCCACTCTTGTACTGACTGATGGGACTCACAGCCACAGTTGTGGTTGTACTACCCATAGTCAACATGCACTCTTGGGTTTGGATTTAGCTTAACATGCCTCTGGCATGGAAGGATGAAGCCAGACTGACACCACGCTATAAAAAATAGGATTGTTGCCATTCAAGTGTGATTTAATTGCTAGGGAAGAGCACTTGAACAAAAGCTAACTTTATTGACACTGGTGGGGAAAGCCCTATTCTGGGTAGCCGAGTGTGTAAATGGTGGTTAAAGTAACCTCTAACAAGAAGGATCTTAGTACTTAAATAATAGGATCACGGGGTCATATGAAATCCCCTCCAAGATGACAGACTCTTTATATAAATCATGAGAGCATAATCTCTCCAAAAAGCACAAATAACAAAGAGGGCTCAGTACATAGATGGTGGGTCCACAGGTCACTCAAGTTTAAGTCCCTTCTAAAAAAGGGGAATTCAGTACCTAAATACTGAGAGAACAGTGGCATTGTGTACCATCATTACAATAAGGAAATTATTTTTAACATGGAAGAAGCAACCCTTTCGCTTCTCTGTGGAAGTTTGTAACTAATGCTGTGACATGCATTTCTACACATACACACAGCAAGGACTACTGTGCCTGTTCCAAGAGGCTTCCTGAGACACTGCAATTTTATTGACTTCATTTCTGTGTGCAGATGTGTCCCTTCTACCCCAGACTTGCACCAGGCACGTGGTGTCCCCACTGTCTCGCTGCCCCCCTCCCTTGCCACGTTATCTCTCCCTGCTCATATTGTACCCTTGTCCTGATGCACTGCGCTCACGGCTTCTTGCAAATGGTCCTGACTCCATCATGTGGCAGCTTTTATGTGGTCTGGAATACTGCCAGCTGCCCTGGCCCAAGGCAGAGTGACTCTCAGAGCCCTCACAGGACTATCTGGAACAACACATTGCTTCTCAGTGCGAAAGACTGGCATTTCAGCAGAAAGCAGCAGCTGAATGGACATGGAGGGAGGTGTGGCCTTCCCACAGCGTTTGCTTAAAATTAATCATCACTGCCCAGGAAAGTACATCAAAGATCTGCTGTGGAGGTGCCATTTATACAAGTGGAACACGTTGTACATAACTGCTATCCATTGTGGGCCAAGCTGCAATGTGGCCTTAAGGGAAGATGGTTCTTCCAGAGAGCTATGGACTGCTGGGACCTTGGTCCTGGGTCTTTCCCAAGCAATGCTACCAAGGTCCTATGGAGTGCTATCCACACCAGTGAGCCCCTGATATAAACCCATTCAGAGCATTTTTTCTGAGAGCTCCAGCCTGTGTTTAGAATGTATTTGCAAGAGCAAAGGGCTCCTGGCTTATCCCATGAGTGATCTTTCTATGCAGGCTATCACTTCAAAGAGAGTATTATAGTATATTTGAAACATGTAATGCAAGAATCAGATTATACACAAATATTTTCTCATAAAATGATGTGTTAGTGTTTCATTGCATGTTTGCAAGCAAAACATTTTATTACATTTTTATATGCAGTTATATCTGTATCCATATGTTGCACTTAGGGGAAGAAGAAAAGTTCCCATAATGAATGTACACACATCTTCAACTCAAACAGGCCCACTTACAGAGATGCAAATCCTACTGAGGAGCACAAGTCTGACAGGTCTTTTATGTATTTTGCTCAGAAGAAGTACATCTTCCTGGTGTAAGATCAGAGGGATGTCTTTCATCTTGAGCAGCAGTTACATTGGTATAACTGAAAGTAAATATCTCTCTGTGCTTAATAGGGCTCTGTGTCATTTGGATTACATGTCTAGTATATTTCTGATAAAAGTTGTCTTCATTTAATTCAACAAAGACAACTGCAGTGAGAAGCAAAGATTTCCATCATTAAAGTAACATTGGCTTGTATTTTGATCAGGTAACAGGTTTGCACAATTCTGGTAAAATAGTAATATTATTACATGTATATGTATTCATGGAGTGAGTGCGTGCATGCATGTGCATATACAAATGTATATAAATGGCACTTACGTTCTCATCAAATACACACTTCTAAAGACAGACTGATCTGGTAGCCCAAGATGCTAACAGAGAGAAACTCTGAAAACACAGGTCACACACATACTTACTAGATTTCTGCTGCTTGAGAAGACCTGATCCTGAATACACTAAAATAAAGAGCAAAATTTTTAATCACTTTCCAAGTACAGAATCAGGCCTGCTATCCATCCACAGCTGAAATATTTGAGTAAGATTTGTTAGAGCAGAAAAAAACCAAGAGTCTCAGGCAAATTTTCAAATTAACTCCATGGTCACAGGAAAAAGGGCTGTTCCCCTACAGGAAAGGGAAAATGCAAGCCTCAGTACAGTGTGCAAGTGTGTGTAGCACCTTAGGGTGTCAGTCCTTATGGTGGGTTGATGTATGCTTTTAAGCACTATTTTAGATGGGGACTAACTACTGCTGGTTTTAATTACATTAAATGTCTGTGGGTGCAAGGGCTTATCAGTGATTAAAGAGACTATAAGGGGCACTAGGAGCCTGGTTTAATTCAACACTATTTTTCAGTATATTCCATCTTTTCTGTGTTTGTGACTATTCCTTGTAAGAAAAGTTTTTTGGAAAAAAAACCCATCTTTTTGAAAAAAACCCTTTCCATGGATGGAAATCAGTGCGGCTATGGGCCTTTCCACTCCTCCAGAGCAGTATAACCCTGAGAAAGGTACAGAGTTGCCAGGATTAGGATTGTGTTCTGGTAGAAACTTGTCTTTTTCCCTTTTAAAAGAAACTTAGAGCAAAATTTTGCAGCTGTATTTGATTGTCTATCAGAAAGGTGAACTGACTCTGCTCACATTGCTCCTGTTTCTGGTCCTGGAACAGGCCATCTTGTCATGATGTGAGAAGTTCTGGACCACCAGTGATTTTAGGGTGATGAGATGCAAATACTCAGACGATGCAGAGCTGAATCTGGTCCAAACAGCTGCAGGAATTACTTCTATAACATTAAGTTTAAAACATTTTTGTTGCCCATGTCTCTAATATCTGCCTGAGGTTATGAGCTTGGGTTTTTTTGGGTTTTCTTTTCCCCACATAGGCTCAGTCTCCATTTTCAACCTAAGAGTGTATTAAACACATCTCCCAGCAATCCAACATTCATCTCCCATGAATCCAACATTCCCCTACACTCCAAAAAAAGGTTTTATATCAAATTCCTTCAGAAGTTTTTAAATGTTGTTTGGGGTCTTTTAGTCTTCTGTTTTCAATAGCTGCATTTTTTTGGCATGTTGCACCTACATTGTTTCAAACTTACTTCTTATAAAGACGCGCTTGTGATGTACTTAAAGGGTGCTATATATGTTAATGCAAACCGTAAATCATTTCAACAAAGATTTGCTCTGCAAGACCAAATCAAACTCAGGAGAGGCTGACAGTAAAAGGAACACACAGGAGGATGAGAGGAGAGCCACGCTCACCCTGCAGCAGACCATTACTGATCACCACTGACAGCCTAAGAGACACCAAAGCCCACAAGCCACTTCTTGTGAGCAGAGGAGCCACAGCCTCCAGTGTCAGGCTCCTGTAAAATCTTGGCTGTGCTCACAGGGTGTGGAGCAAGGGGGATTGAAGGGACAAGAAGGAGCCCAACCTTGGCAGCATTGGGACAGAGGGAGCATGCTGGCTCATGTCCTCCTGCCTCTCCCGATTTGATGTGCAATTTTCAGGCATAAAGCTCTTGTTTTGCTTGCTGGGCCTTCCACGGTGGCTGGGCCAAACTTCCTGCGAGGAGCCAGGATCTGCAACCTTATGAAAGTTGCAGGGCCCGGCAGGCTGCCGGTATTTTCAGCTGGATTGAGCCCAGAACAATTTTATTTTCATCAAAAATGTTCCCTGGCCCTACCACATGTGCAAGCATATATGAAACCACCAAGAAGGCTCCCTCCCCCAGCTATCTTATTTAGCTAAAATTCAGCTGCCCAGCAGAACTGTTTCTTATCCAAGCCCTTAGAGACGGGAGAGGAGTGGAGAGATTTAATTATAATCTTTCTCTCCCTGCACCTCCCACAGTACACTAATGCTTTTCATTAGCTGAAGCCAAAACCTTGCTTTATAAGCTGCGAGAGCTGTCTTTTAAAAAATACATCCAGCATTAAAAGAGTTCTGAATGGCAGTAACAGCAGCATAACCCTCATCCACAGGTGTGGGAGATTCGCTAGAGGATTGCTGGTGGAGAGGAGAATTTTATTTGAAAGACATCTGATTCCTATTTCTGTCCACTGGCTGATTACACCTCACATTACAACACTTCTGTGCCCACTGACAATTTCAGTCCAAATGAACGAGAGAAAAGACTCAACATCCAGGAGCTCTGGATGATTTTTGTAAGTATCCAGATGTTTAGACTTTTATCTGAAGCTTATCCAAAAAATATGAGGCCACTCCCTGGGGCAGCTTGACAAATATCCTCAGTCATTTATTCAGTGTGTAGACAGACATTCATATGGACATATCACTGGAGTGGGTACATCTGTTAACCTTGGTGGTATGGAAATGCAGGAAAATTAAATTTTTGACCCACAACTGCAATGTTATTTGAGTGACACAATTAAATGAGTGCCTTATATTGATGAAAAGGTTCTGAGAAAGTACTACTGATTTAATTATCACTGCCTTACAGAATACATTAAGCTGATTTTCATCTTAGAAAAATTCGAGGTTTTTTTCTGGTACCTCCCCAGAAGGTGACTCCCAAGAGGTCTGAAAACACTATGAAAAAGATGGAGCTTGGTTCCCCGCAACACTTGATTCTCTATTCTTTCTCTCCCTCTTTTTTTTTTTTTTTTTTAGGAAAATATCATTTTTCTTCTCATTCCCTTGCCCTCTGACAACTTCAATGGTATAAATAGGAAAATAAATCTCAGCAAATCAGTAGGATGGCTTCATGGTTATTTGTTTTTTTAATCTGGTAGCCCATGGAAGCTTCAGGCCGGTTGTGCCAGCTCTGTACAAACATTGAGAGTGGTGGGAAATCCTCACGTGTGAAGAGCTGGCAGCCTGTGTGGAGGGAAGAACACAAGCACAACAAATACCTGTCTGGTCAATAAAGGACAAGTGAAAGGGCCGTGGGATTGCATGGATTACAGTACTTGGTTACACAGATTAACCAGGCAATTAAAGGCAGCAGGAATAATAAATATCTTTCCAAGAGGAGCTGCTATTGGGCTGCAGGCTGAATGTGGCCATTCCAGCTCTAAACTGGTTTTGCCATAAACACAAAAGCACAAAAGCTGAAGGAGAGGGAGAATGTCCTGGAAGCAGTCCCACAAATGGGACATGCTTTCCTTGATTCCTGAAGAAATTTTATACCCTTAACTGGGGTCTTTTTCATTTATATTTTGATGGTTTCTTATCTTACATTTTAATAGGAAATCTGCTGAATGTCTAAAATGCCTTTTGGCAGTCAGGCCTTTTGTTGCTGATCTCCGACTTAAAAACAGTTTAACTTATCAAGAAGCTTTGGTGTAGATCTGGTGTAGTGGGTTGGTTCATTTGGTTTTTAAATGCTTTCTTTTGGATCACTTTTAATCATCACTTATATTGCACATGGCCATTTATGCATTGACAGGTTGATGGGGACTTTAATGTACATAAAACTTTCTCTGTCAGGACTTATGCCTCTCTGTCAGATTTTATCCTGCAGTAGAGAGGGTTCATGTACAGTTGCTGACAGATAAAATAAGCTCCTCCAGCAGCTGCAGCTCTGCCTCCCACAGATTTTTTTTTTTCCTGCTCTGATTCTGTGTCCCCAGCCTAGTGTTGAGAAAGCACAGGGCTGTGCTGGGACAGACAGGCAGGAGCACAGCAGCAGACCTGCAAGAGGGACAATGAATTAACCACATCAAGGTCTATAGTGCAACACTAAAGGTTGGATATCTTTCTTTAGCCTCAGCTGCAGGAGACAGGTAAGTGAACCATTCTATACTAAAGAAAAGTGCATTTCCAGCCTGGATCTCTGCAGAGAAAACCTAAAAGGCAAGAAACTGACTTCAAAAAAAGATTCAAAGTAATGAATCACATAAAAACTGAAAAGGCTCATGGGTTTTAAGTCTGTCCCATGATTTTAAGGACCTGAATCCTGAATTTGAAACTCATGGGTTTCAATATGAGAACCTGTGTTCTGTAGTGTGGTTCAGAAGGCAGAACACTAAGGTTTCTGGCAAATCTGGTACAATCATCTAACACTTGAGGTATGCAGATATTATGGCTGATACGAAAAGATGCCCAACATCTGTAATTCACACAGAAATCAATGGAAACTACAAACACTCAGCTCTGAAGGATCAGGCCTTTAATCATTAATACGTTTCCAGATCTATAAAAAAAATGTTTCCTAAGACACTTTATTTCTGCAATTCTGAAATTCCCTGTTGGCAAGAGACTTTTCATAGCTCCTTAAAGACCTATAACAAACCATGGAAGAAATAAAGAGGGGTTTTGCTTAGGGAAATGAGACCTACTAGAGAGCAACTGGAAATGTTTTTATGAGTCTTTATAATGGAACTACAGTAGCAGTTCCATGTTGATTTTTATTGGAAGACTCAATATTTTTTTCTTCTTCTTTTGTAAGCCTAATTTTTTCCCACCTGAAGCTTCATGTGCGGTCTTCTGGCAAAGGAGAATATTTTTGTAATGGCTGATGTGATATGGCTTTGTTTTAAGTAAGGAGATATTTCAGAGAACACTTCAAAAATTTCTTCAAACTTTCCTTGTTCATTTAGAAGTTGAAAACGGCTTACACTAAAAAAAAATTCCAATTTGATTTTATATTTGCTCTTGAAGAGATAGAGCTCATAAACATATTTTTGACAATTTCAGTGTGCCAAAATTTGGGGGTTCATTAAAGGTAATTTTGAAGAATATAATAAAAATAACATAAAATAGGAGAAACTATATGTATAAAAGATTTTAATATTACATATAGGTGTGTCAACCAACATGGGGATATAAGCCAGAGGAGATAAATTAAAATGCATGCTAGAAACTTTGAAATAATGAAAGTGTTCACATGTATTAGAATTATTCAGCTTTTTTTTTGTATTGATGATAAACATTTTTGTAAATAACTTGTTCCACATAAATTTAACCCAAACTACTGTTCATGTCTAATAACTGGTTTCTTGTTGTAGCTGAGAACTGTCACATTCCCTCAGCTGACTTGGTACACAAGTAGCACCTCTTACAGGGAAAAAATAAGAAAATGGTTGTTTCAGTGAGATCACCACAGTGAATTTTACACAGACCTATCAAAGTGGACAAAAAACTGAAGTGCCTCATAGGTGGCAAAAAATTCCACAGTGATACTTTGAGCTACCCCAAGTACATCTGAAGAGAGCTCCGGGGCAGAGAAACTTCCTCCCTAAGCAAGTCTGGAAAGGAGTATGTAGCTTTTCCATTAGCCAAATTTTAATATGCCTTCAGCAAAACTTTAGCAGACAAGTCACGAGGTTTTGTTAGTGGACTCACTTTAGCTTGTGATGCATGGCCTGATCACTGGATAAGATGGTCACCACGTAAGAGCTCCATTCATGACTGCTTGTTCCAGGCTCTCCTCCATGGCCATGGCTGTCAAAGTGCCACCCTCAGGCTTGCCTCCCTTTTCAGCATGTTGGACTGCTGACTCTTCCTCCTCCTTCTCACCAATAGACACTTGAATTATAGCCCACAGAGATTTCACCTCAGCTTTCTTTAAGCCTGCTTCTGGGGAAGTTCTGATGGCTTTGCCACTTCATTTTTCTTAAGAACACAATTGCAGGAGATAAAGTGATTCCTTTAATCTCTGGAAAAAGAATCTTTCTTCTAGCAGACAAGTGTCACATCTTCTTTCTGTGTGGTTCCCTCTACTTTATTCCTTTTTTCTCCTTTTCTTCCCCTCACACTGATAAATCCATGCCTGCTTGTTTGCTTTAGTATCTTCAGGAAAGAATCTTTTTTGTCTTTATTTTTTCCTTACTGATACTTTTATTGCCTTTGGTTATATTTTTACAGGAATTTATTTCCAGAAAGGAGGAGAAACATGGAGTCCATTTTCAAAGTATACCGTTATGCCTACCATATATACAGCAGAGTGTATATCCTGATACCCTGTTTTTCTTCAATTACAGCAGAAAATGAGTCCACCTATTTCTTCACCACATGCAAATATACTATCCTCAGTAGGGAAGTGACTTCTTTCTTGTTCTGTGTCAAGTTTTGTTGAGGTTTGATGAAGACCAAGTGCAGAGGACTCCACCAGCATGGCTTCCCCAGCCAGCTGCTTGGTCACCATCAAGTTCTTCTGCTCTCTCCCTGTAATGACCCAGGGCTGTAACTGCTCAAATTTGGCTCATTATAAACTCTACCAGGAAAAAAGCTCATTTCAATCACAAAGCAACTATTGTAGGGTGAGATGTTATACCCAGGGTAACAATAACTTTTATATTTCTGTTTCAATGAAAGACCCTCACCACCAAGAATAAGAGCAATGTCAGGCAGGCAGACTATAATGTAGGTAGGTTGGTTTCTGATACAAGAGTTAATTTGCAGTCCTGATCTCAGTCAAATAAATTCAAAGTTTTACAGAAGTTGCACAATAGCTTGTTTTCCTTCTGCTTCTTCTGCTTCTTCTACAGCTTCACATTTCTCATGGTAATGAGTACCTGTAGCAGAAGTGCCAATGAAAAACACAAAATTATTTTTTCCTTGTTGTTTTTTGCTAGTATTTCTCATGCAATTAGAGATGAAAATGGTGAGCAATCTCATCAGACTATATTTTCATGCTTTTCATAAAATTCTCAGCAGTATTCAATGCATTTAGTAACTACTTGATTCAGACTTCTGGAGATTCACTCTTATGTGCTAATCACTGTTTCTGGGATTTGATCTGTATACCTTGCCACAGATGTTTTATACCATGCTGCTTGTGATGAGGCAGTGCCATGCAATACATTCCATCCAGTGTCTCCTTCAACAGGGACCTGGATATCAGGTCTTGGACAAAGGTTTGGAAGGCAGTGCTGAGTTTAAGCAGCTAGATATGAGCTTAAGCTTAAGCAACAATCACTCAGAGATTTCCTACGTAGGTTCCAGAGTGTCATGGTATGTAGCAACTGGAGATAAAATGTCCTTGTGGATTCAGTCTTTCTGGACTGATGTAATTCCTTATGTGCTGCTTGGATGGCTCCTTCAGAAACAGGACATGGCTGCCTCAAGTAGTATGCCTGCTGAGAAACAGCCCTTCTTAGGTCATTAGGTTGTCCACCTATGAGAGCAGAACTCCTCTCAAAACAAATGGGGTGGTGGTGGTGGTCTATGAGGGCTTGGCTGCATCACCAACTTTCTCAGATATTTAATGTGTATATTGAGTTGCTAAGTTCGTCCCAAGGTTTTATATGTGCACATTTTTTTATTATTATTACTACTACTATAATTATTAGGAAGAAATTCTTTACTGTGAGAGCAGTGAAACACTAGAATAGATTTCCCAGAGAAGCTGTGGATGCCCCATCCCTGGCAGTGCTCGAGGCCAGGTTGGATGCAGCTCTGAGCAACCCGGTCTAGTGAAGCTGTTCCTGTCCATGGCAGGGAATTTGGAACTAGATGGTGCTTATAGTCCCTTCCATTTCCAACCCAAATCATTCTAGGATCCTATCTTTCAATGGCTACATCCCTTCAAGAAAAGAAGGGGTTCTGATAACAATACCATTTTATGTATTTCATGTAGGATTCATCTCACCAACTTTAGCCATCATGGTGGTTGATTTCCACCATTCCAAAACAGAATGCACAAAATCAGTAAGATAATTGCTTTGTTTGTGTGTGCCTCTCTGATTGACTCCAGAGAAATTCCAGAAAAGCAGCTAAAACAACCCTTTGGAAATGGAAAGCAGACACTGTCATGTCATTCAGGACATGGTAAATTGTCCACTTATTGTGATTTAACAATTTATTCTTCGTCTCCCAAGCCATAGTAATTTATTGTGCACATGATCCCAGCTCACCCAAGCTAAGTGCTCACTTTAATCATTCTCTAAAGACATGCTCTAAGTTGTGGGAACTTAATTGCTTTGCCGTGCCTATTCAGACCTTATTTTCTCAAAGTACATGGTCATATTCACCCACTTCGTTCCAGAAGGCCAACTAAATATTGGCCAACACTCTACACATAAACTGAGACACACAAAATTAGAAAAATTAGAGAAGTAATAGGTCTACAGTTGCTTTTATTTCAAGTAAACCTTCCAAGTAAGAAACAATGCAATGTATAAAAGCAATAGCGTCTAAATATCCTCTTGGTGCAAAATTGGAAGAAAGGCACTAAAGCCATCAAAAAATATTTATAAATATTAGGAGTCACATGATATTTTTATTTGCTTTCAAACAGGAGCTGTGTGTCTCCGGGAAGGGAAACACTGACCTTTCACTTCTGTTCTCTCCAGCTTCAGTGCTGCCGCAGGCCCTAAGTGAAAATGAGTCTATTGGTCTCATCCAAACCTCAGTGCATGTTAGCCCACATTACAAAACACCAGAGAATTTGGCATGATCAGCAGTTTCTGCTCAAGAGAGGCCCAAGACTGCAATAGCAGAGGTGTTAGAGATCAGAATTTGGGAATGCTGGTTAAGTTACGTGGGAAAGCAAAATACTCGGTCTCCTGCTTTCATTGGGACTGTATTCACTTGCACAAAATAAACACAGCATGAACAATACAAAAAAATATTTATATCACAGCAAATAATACTTATAAATAAGGCAAACAGCTCATTACCACCATTCACCCAAAGGTCACAATGTGCTTTTAAAGCAGAAATTTAGCTGCACTGGTGAAGCGGTGTAACATCGTTCTTATTTTACAGATGGAAAAACTGAGGCACACAGACACCTTCCTATCCAAGACCGCACAGGAAATCTGTGGCAAGACCAGCACAGGCTCCTGATCACAGGAGTCTGCATGTGTCGGGGTTTGGGGAGGACAACTGAGCTCCCTTGCACTCAGATGTCTGTGGCAAGAACTGAAGAGTACACCAGCAAAAGGTCAGTGTATCCATTCTCCAAGCCACAAAGTTCCAGTCAGAAAAGAAATGTAAATGCAATGAGACTTTTCTGAGATTTTTCTTTTCCAAATTTTAATTGTTTCTTGGCACCAGCAGACAGTCATTTTTACATCAAAAATAGTTATGTATTACATACCGTTATTTACATGAATTTGCACCGTCTCTAATTTGGAAAGTTTAATAATAATATAAAGAAAACTTGTAGACGACTGGATGTCAGCCTGATGCTGTCCTCTTAGCACCATGTGATGGCAAACTGTTCTAGCTGAAATAGGTGAATGTCCTCTTATGTCTCTGTTTCCAGGTTACTGGTTTTTTTTCCTGAACTGATGTCCACATTACTTGCTCCTTACATCCTCTGAGCTGTAAACTAAACTAAACATTATTCTGGATCCCAGGCTTTTGGCTATAAATGCAGTTGCTTGGAGTAAAATCAACCACCCAGAAGAAACCAACCTAGGTGAAGCAATGCTTGGGTACTGTGACAGAAGTGATTTGCGTGGGAATGAAGCCAGAGGAAAATCAGTTTCTCTGCAGCTGGGATTTCCCTGATCCTTTTGCATGCCTCACAACAGATCACCACATGTGCACAGACTGACTATTCTCACTCCTCATTCCCAGGTGTTTGATCAAATGCTTTGGACTGCTTGAGGTGACTCCAGTCCTTTCCTCCACACCTTTCATTTTAGAAAGCTCTCCTCTAATTTGCTGATTGCTCTCTGAAAAAAAAGCTGTATTGTGAGTCATTAGATCCCAAGTGAACTTCTCAGCAGATTCCTCAAGTAAGAAGATTTACTTGGATGCTTGTCACCCAGCTCCCCTGCATTATAATGAGCCCCATTAAATGGGATTACTGGCTGAGGACACTGCCATGCTCACTAAGACACCAACCTGGTGTTGGAAGAAGCATGGAGCTGCAGCACATCTCAGGGCTTACACACACCTCAACAGTCCTTGGCAAGGGGACCATCCACTGCAGGGAAGAAAGATGAGCTTTTTGTTAAAAATTGCACCAGACACCATATTTCAGTGGTGCCCCTCATGTGCGATTTCAGCCTGTGAGGAACCAGCTGGGAAACAAAAGGAAGGAAGTCACAGGGGACTTGGTGCAGGACACCTTAGGATGGATGTGCTCTGCAGCACATCGAGCTGACTGCACCTCTGGCTTGCAGTGAGAAGCACCAGCACAAAGCATTGCGGAGAGGCCTCCAGGAAGAAAGCAAACAAGAGAATAATCACACTGTGATGGCTTCTTTGGGCTGAGACATCTTGCTAGCTTTCAAAGCCAAAGCACAGTGGTAGTGTTAATGCTGCTTAGGTTAAATATCTCACCTTCCTCAGACAACCCTGGGGGAGTGAAACTCAGTCTGAAATAAGAAAAGTTTCCCAAAGGTGAGTTCATAGATTACAAAATGTGGAGGTGGAAAGAATCTATTCAATCATCTATCCCATCTCTCTGCCAGTTCAGAATTACTCCCCATGATGTTTTTAACATAACTGTTTTTGCCATTAAAAAAAAAAAAAAAAAAAAAAAAAAGAGGGGGAGAAATACCTAAAAATGGTCTATGAGCTTTTCTATGAAAGTGTTTGATTCCTTGACCTAATTCTAATGTCTCCTTTTGCTTTGTGCAGATGAGTTCAGCATGTGCCAGGATAAAGAGGGAACCAATATTTTCTGGAGGGATTCCTCCACCATCTGCAGCATCCAACAACTGGAAAAATCCTCCCAATGACTGGGTTGCGTTTGCATTTTCTTAACTGTGTTCATTTTCTCCTCCTTTTGCATGAAACTGAGAAGATGTTCTTTCATTATAGTATTCTGTGTGGTTATGGACTAGCTAACCTGGAAAGTGCTATCACGTCCTTCTATTTCAAATATTACATGCAGAATGAGATACACCTGTGCTAAAATAATGGAAATAAGCCATGAATCGAAAAAGTTTGGATGGTGCAGTTATGAAAGAAATCATCCTACTTCACTTGGGGAAGAGAAGAACAAAGGGTGTTTTTCACCTCTAATTGAGGATTCCATGAGTCTAACATTTTTTCCCCCCCAGTTTAATTTATGTCCATGTGTTGCAGAGTCTGGATCTCTTTTAAATGTCTGGTTTGACACTGCAGCCTGTTTCACCCCCAGTACAAGTTTCCTATTTCCCTCTCAGAGTCCAGACGTCCTGGGGCCCTTGTAGGGCTCCTTGATGATACATGTATTTGGGACAACCCTGTCCACGCAAAAAGAGTTGAGAAAACTGAGGACGACACATGTATTACTCAGAATATCCTGTTAACACAGGCAAATGGCAACCTGTGGGGGCAGCAAGACTTCTCCCTGCTCCCTCTGACATTGATGCTGCAGTGGGGGGGTGTGCCAGCAAAACTCTGGGTTTGTATGGAGTCCACTCTGGGGCTCCTCAGCCCATCCCACAGACAGTGTGGCCACTTTCAGACAGCTGAGGTGTGAAACACTGACATCAGTGTAACATCAGCGCCAACAAAGCTTTATTTTATCAATTTAGAGTAACAGGAGTGAAGAACTTCTCACTCCACTCATCTCCTGCATTCATCACTGTGAAATGGAAGAATGCGTACAGAGTCGTGCAACAAGCTGTCACATCAGCTTCAAAAGCAATGGCCCACACAAGCAAATTTCCCTACTGTACAGTCTTGTTATTTAAGATTATTTAATCAAAGGTGGCAGAAAGCAAGAGTTGGTTGTTTTTTGTTCATTCTTTTTTCCCAAAGAAAGCAATTCAGTCATTTTCAGAACAGGTCTGAGTGTTGACAGCAGCGTCTACCCACAGATACAAGGTATAAATTGCTTAATTATGTGTGAAGATTATCGGAGCCATGTCAAGTCTGAGTCACCAGCAGTTATTTGAAAAGGTAAAACAAGAATGATTAGCAGATTCTTTTGGAAAGTAGCTATTGTAGTTTTCCTTCATGTGCGTGTGGGTGTTGCTGTGTCTCCTGGCAGCACTGCGGCCACCTTCACTGGTGTGCAATGGCAGAAGCCAAACAAAACTCAGGGCTCAGACACTGCAATATTAACAGCCTTCCAAGGGACAATGCAAAGGAACAGAAGTAAAGCTGGAAAAATATGATTTCCTGAAAAAAAAAAATAAAAGAACCCAAGCAAGTAAAGTCTTTGGGTTAAAGACTATTATTGTAGCACTAAGCATCTTTCCCTCATCTGGTCTTATGCAGAAAGCTTTCAGCATTTCCAGAATTGCCATTAAAATGAGGAATGCCCAGTGATACTCCATTTTGTGTAGCCTCAGGCTGCCAACAAGTGTTGAGCCCATTAGTGTGACTCTGAACACAGAACATACACAGAACATGACATCCTGTTGGATGCCACGGCACAGTGCAAGCACAGTCCCACTGCTAAGTCTAGTTTTGCACCAGCTGTAAGGCTCCTCTTCACTGGTGTAACTCTTCACTCCTCAGGAGAGGTGAGTGCTATACCAGTGCGTGGTACCTACCACTGGTGAAGGCAGAGGTATCACTTGAGGTATCACTAAAGCACCGTGTGATTTAAAAAACCACAAGAGAAACCTGTCCCTTGTCATAGGTATAGATTTCCAGCGCTTTGGGGAGTGCAGCAAACACTGTATTGGAGAACAGCCTTCCCACGGCGTTTGAGTTCCTGCACTTTCAATCCCTGCAGACAGCGTGAAAGCGGGTGGAAATTTAACAGCGATAAAAAATAGCGACAGTTAACTTAATTAACTTCGACCTTCTGAAAAACCTGAGGGGAAAACAGAGAAGTTTCTTCCTTTTGTTTGTTTGTTTGTTTTCCTTCCTTTCCCTCCTTTCCCTGCCTTCCCCTCCTCTGCTCCTCGGCCACGCCTCCCACCACTCGCTCAGCCTCCCCACCTCAGCATCACTTTTTCCGCTTTTAATTCCTCCCACCTTTGCGCTCCTCCCTCTTCGCGCCCGCTCCGCGCCCAGCTTCTCACCCCCTCCGCAGCCTCCCGTCACCCACAGCGGGGCCGCTGGGCCAGACCCGGCTCCCGCTCCCGGCTCTGCACCCGCTCCGTACCCGCTCCATTCCCGCTCCGTACCCGCTCCATTCCCGCTCCGTTCCCGCTCCGCTCCCGCGCAGCCCCGCCGCGCTCCGCCGGTGACTCGCCAGCGCCCCCCGCTGGGCGCCGCGGGAAGGGCGGCCCCGCGCAGCCCCGAGCGGACCCGAGGGCGAGCGGGGACGCGGCGCTCCGGAGGGGCGTGAGGATGACTGAGAGACACCCATGCAGCCCTAGCCCGTCTCCTCTCCCCGCGAGCTGCGCCCGCCAACGCAGTCCGGCGCCAGGGGCATCCTGGAGGACACTGGCCAGGATCCCTCACCGGCTCCTGCTGGTTTTCCTTTGCGGAAACAAGGTTACGCCAGGCATTGAAGTTACGCGCCACCACGTGCAGGGCTGGGCAGCGACGTGAAAAGCTGGTTAAAGCCCGAGTAATCCTGTCCCGACACTTGCTGGGCTGTCCATTCCCTTGCCCGTGGCAGGGATGGCGAGGGGCTGTGGCAGTTGGAGTGCCCCGTGGCTGTGCCCAGTCCATCCCTAGGTTGCCATCTCTGTGTGCCACGGCTCCTCCAGCAGAGCGAGACCGCGGGCGCCAGGCACAGGTCACAGGGATGTTCCTTGGGGGAACACTGTCCTGAGTGTGCTCTCTGTCCCTTGTGCACGCTGCAGCAGGAGCCTTCAGACAAAGGGTTTGGAATGCAAAACTTTCACATCATGCCTGTGCAAAAGGGAGCGTATTGATGGACTGGCAAATAAAACCAAACTCTGACAACTCCTTCTTTGCCTGTTTGATGGCACTGCCTTAACAGTGCTCGTTGCACGCTGACCTTCTCTGATGACCACAAACACGGCTAAGGAGGAAACCAGAGCATTCCCTAGTGGGATGCAATTATAAAATCAGTTTTCCCAGGGAAGTTTTAGATACTTTGCCACGACATTTTCTTAGCATGTGCAAGTCTGCACATAACACGGATTTAGCGACCTCTGAATTGTCTGGAGAGGTCCAAAGTGACAGTCACCCCTAAGCCATAGGATATTCAGGAATACTGAGGTTTAAAAATCTCAATTTCTAGCTGTGGGGGCCCATCAGATACTGCACGTTTAGTCTGGCACTGAGTATTTGAAGTTGGGCATGAAAGAAATATGCTTTATGTTTGACAAGCAAGCAGCTGTGCTTCTTTGAAGCTGGTCAGGAATTTGGAAGGCTAAAGCAATCTCAGAGCAGGGATTCACGAGTGCAGGTGTGCTGCTCAAAGGTGAAGGACAGATGAAATGTGGTACAGAGATATGGAAAGGTTACCTAAATGGCAGGACTGGTCAGAGCAAAACCAACACCTTCTGGAAAAAGTGTACCAGTCTTCTTTTCTGATCTAAATCTCAAACTGTTCCAAGCAGCTAAAATAAAATGCAGGACAGTTAGCATGAGATTTATTTAAGAAAAAATATCTGTATGGAAAATAACTAATTTTTTTTTCTGACTTATTTTTTCAGTTTTCAAATTTCATCCTAGATTTTAGAAACAAAATTCAAGTAGTTTTACACATGCCATGAAAAGGGTGTATATGTACATTTTTTGGCATTAATATGTGAATTTTCTATTTTCCTGAACCACGTTGCCTCATTTATTAACCTGAGCCTCATGTGCAGAGTACAATAGGAGGATACTTTTATCAGATGGAATTGTTGATACATTCAGGCTCAGGGTTTCCTTGCTGGTACAGCTTCTTATTCACTAGTTCCCGGCTGTAGCAAGCGTATCTTGTGTTTGAAACCTTGCATACTGGTGGGAAACATCCTGATCCTTTAGATGCTACTGTAGGAAGATCCAGCTGAAACAACAGAGTGTGTGCTCAAGCAAGGACTGCTCACGTGAGCAAGAATTTGAGTCATCCTAAAGGACTGGTAAGGAGGAGGAATGCCTGGTAGCAGGAGATGTAAATATATAACCTGGGCAAAGAGGCTGATTTTGTGGATCATATGCACAGCAGTTGTGCTAAACTGGGTGGTGTCATTTGGAAAGCACAACAGAAAAGGTGCAGAGAGCTCTGAATCAAAGATTATTCAGCGTAGGATGTTGGGGTGGGTATATGAAATCACAGAGGTGCAAGCAGTGTTTGTTCTCCTTCTGAACACAAAGTGGAATATCCTAGCATTAAAAATCGGGCTTCTTTAGGTGTGGCAGCACTGTGTGGGGCACTCGAGCTGCTGACAGTCACCATTGAGAAAGGGCAGCTGCCTCTGGGCAGCAGGTCCCTTTGCACATATCAAAGGTAGGGAGGCAGAACGTAGGCTCTTCTCTCTGATGCTCTAAATTTCCCCAGCACAGCAAAGACAAGGCTCTGCAGAGAGCAGCTTGCACCCTGGCTCAAGGGCTGCTCACCCTGGCAAGGGACTGCCAGCCTGCCGAGGCCACGAGGCCGGGGGAGCTGTGAATCCCCACCCCAGGGGCATGTCGGATGCTCGTGTCTTCTAGCACACTTCATCTCAATGAAGGCATGATGAAATGGGACCTTGAGCAGCAAACATGCCAAGGGGTAACTTGAGATAAATGTGCAGCTGCACAGATCTCCTGGAAGGGGGTGAGTTGCGCATTTTGCAATTAGGGTGAGCTAATTGTATGTGCACAGGCAGTGGCCATGGCTCAGCTGATGGGTGGTAACTTATTAAACCACAGTAACGTGAGCACTTTGAGTCATGAAACCATACCCAAAGTGTTTGCAGACTCAGGGCCTGAGAACCCATTGCCCTCCCATTCTGTTGCACCGTCATCTTGGGGACAAGGAGAGGAATTGAAAACCTGTGCTGCGTACTCTGATGCACGATGAATTTCCCAAGGGATTCTTGAATTTCTAGCCAGAATTTCAAAGAATTTAACAATGTTTTCTTTTTCAATGACCATGAATCTAAATATTCATTTTTAAGTGGGAATGTTTGGGAAAGAAAGAGTTCTGGAAATTTTCAGCATAAACACTAGTTCTTGTAAAAAAACATTAAGAGTGATATTCAGAAGGCCTAAATTTTCCCCAAGTCTCTGGGCTTGTGTTTCTTAAGCTAGGAATCTCTGCAAACCTTGAACCATCTAGAAGGGAACCTGTCCAATTCCAAATTGGAACTGTGGCTGGACTTGCTAGTTTCTAGGAAGCTTGAGGAGAAAATTATCTGCCAAATACTTTCACTCGTCTGCAATTTTCTCATTAGTCTCTGTACACATGCACGTGACCTGACAAACAGAGTTCAAGTCAAACAGGGATCAGTTTGTTTGTCTATTTTCAGAATCCTCCTGATGCCAACCCTGTTAGAAGCACTGATGAGTGAGCTTTGACCTGGACAGCACCACTCAGATTCTTGCTCTGGTGATGTCAACAGGATCTTGCTGTTGATCATCAGACCAGGTTTCAACACACTCTGCTAACTGCAAGTGGGGGTATAGAGATTCTTTGGGAAAGCTTTTCTTTTAAATGACTTTTTAATGAAACTGAGATAAAACCATTTGTGCTTGGGCTAATGCATTGCTGAAGAAACTGGAACTCAGGTGCTGTAATAGGGTATTTTTTTGTGTGAGAGCAGATGGAGTGAACTAATAGAAAAAGTGTAAAAAGCCTAAATGGTGGGAGATAACAAAACAGCCTCCTGCAGCTGGGGCAATAGGACTCTGGGCTCCAGTGGGTGGTTGTCACACCATGGTGTGTGGGGCTGGGGGCACCACTTTGTGCTCTGCAAAGCAGGGCAATCTCAGGGCTGCTGCTGCCTCCCACAGGTTTCTCCCCCGGCCTCTCTGCTGCCCACGTGTCTCCCCTCCAAGAGGATACCATTAGAAAAATAGCCAATATTCATTTCATAGGAGTTCTTCAGCTTTCTGTCCCTTCCCTGTGAAGGGTGGTGCCACCAAGAGTAGATGCACACTCACTAGAGACCTCTGTAAGAACCTGTATAACACCTTTGTGTGCATTCCCTCTGTTTATTTGCTGCCTGCTGTTGTGCTCTGCGTTGCCCTGGAGATCACAACATTTCAGCAAACAGCACCACGTTGTGCTCCCAATAGAGCCCTTTTCCCTCTTCCCTTGAGGGACAGAGTCACACTAAAAAAAAGAAAGCTAAATCTAGTGCTGGCTGGACCTCTGTGGCATTTTTTCCTATTTCTGAATAATTCCTAAGCTAAGACATCCCATGCAAAATTTCAAGCCAGGGCAGTTGTCTGCATTCACCCCAAGAACCAATGAGTAAGTTTTTTGAGGTAGCCTTAATTGTAGTTGTGAAAAGGACACCAGTAACATTTAAAGTGCGAGCATAAAATATGGCAAATCAATCAGAGTATGGAGCCACATTTGGAAAGTATTCAGCTGATGATGCTCCTGATAGTGTTAACCATTTTTTAAAAATTATTTTTCAAAAAAAAATTAAATCACATGTGGAAATTTATTCCTCCAGCCAACGGAAAGGGATACTTTTCTATCTCATAGTCTACAGAATTCCCTCACCTACTACCCAAATCACAGTTAAATGGAGCTTAATTTATCCCTTAAAAAAAAAAAGGGAAAAAAAAACGTTTTACAAGCCCTTATTCCTGCTCAGCAATCACACAGACATTAAATCTTATTGCAAAAAGGGGGGAATGCCTCTTCTCAGCATTACAGCTGCAGCTGTTTGACAGAAGTAAGTGACTTCATAAACCATCCTGATTTGGCAGTAGAAGAGCAGGGTTTTATGCTGTCTGCTGCACAGTCACGGGGTTGAGAAAGCTCTGCAAAGCAATCTTCACAAATGTTTCACCTCGGTTTATAAATACCTTCTCTTCACCGTGTTAATGCCTCTTTTGCTTTGCTTTCCATTCACCTGCACTGGATCATCTACTGAGACCTTTTATTGCTTTAAAGTGATTGATCTCACTGGGCCACATATTTTTCTTCACTTTTTTTTTTTCTTTTCTCAATAGAAGATACTGCACTTACACCTCTCCATTGCTTAGTTGGCTTATTATGGTAAAACTCAGTAAAGATCCATCAGGCTGTCTTTACTTGCAACATAATCAGGCTGTATATGTTCTCATGAAAGAGTCCATACTTAAGCACTCTGTTTTCTCTGTCTCTCTCAAGTGTTCACTCCATAAAGAATTACTTGAAAACACATTTTCCTGAGCTGTGATGAAAACAGAGAGATTGTCTTCTCAGCCTCCACATTTCTGAATTCATTTTGAGACTTTATTATTTACGAATTAATTCTTGCTCCTCCAAAGCAACTTCTGGAGACATTCCCAGCTCCTAATAACATGATTTTGGTATGAGTTTGATAGGAGAAGGCTATTTACTACTTTGCAGGAGCACCATTTCCTCTGGGAAATCTTCACTGATGTAAAGTCAGCAGGAGCTCTCTACAGTGAAATCTCCAGGATTCACCTTTCAAGATATCTGTTATTTTTATAGGAATGTTACAGCTCACAAGCTTTGCTCATTCCTTGGGCAGGAAGCCTGCTCCTTCACATTGCCAGTGGATTTTGCAGGATTTGTCTCAGAGCAAATTGGACCAGAATATAAGAATCGGAGGGGAAAACTGCCAGTGAATAAATGAGTTTCTCAATGATGGTCTTCAAACACTGGTGAGCTTCATTTAAGTCTTTCTCAAATTTTTGTCCCTCTCTTTGTAAAGCCATATGACTACAGTTGTCTCTGAACTCCATGCTATCCTAAAGAAGCAGCAAAAAGAAATGAGGGAAAAATACTGCTCCACAAGTATTCTAGGCATGGTTTTCTAAGCAGAATTTTCCTAATTATGGATGTTCTCTGATTTAGTGTGAAAGATCTTCAGGTTTGAGATAAGTGTGTGTAACCATTAAATACCACTGCAAGCTGTCTTGGCAAGAAGCCCTAGATAGCAATTGCACCTGCTTAGTATTGAAGGGGACCTACTTCCCCAGGCATCAACAATTAATCCTTTTTAAATTTTATTTCTTCCAGACAGACATTTTGCATATGGCCTCAAACAATTTAATTCCCTCTACCCTACCGGGCAGGGTAAGACCTCAGGGAACTATTCTATCCAGAAGTCTCTGGATAGCTCCCAGTGGCTTCTGAGGAGACTTTATGACAGCAGCCCTGCTGAAGCATCCTGTCCATGCAGTGTGCCTCATCTGTGATGTGAATGGGATCACCAGTGAGGAGGATGAACTTGACAGCTCTGCCCATTGCATGCCATGACAAATTCTGAAGGCTTCCCAGTCCCCCAGAGGTGGCATGGCCTGTAGCATGGAAGGCTCTGCTCTAATGTCTAATGCCTGTGATGGGAAAATGCTCTGTGTGGGAAAAATGCATTCCTTAAAGCAGTGAAAGTCAAATTAACATTGTATATTGAAGCTCATGAAACCCCTTGTCTGCAGTGTTCAGAAAGAAAAGCCAAGTGGAGCCAGTTTTGACCTGAGGATGTGTAGTACTGCTGGCTGTAGGACCTCGCCTATGGCAGGGGCAGCCTTCTTCCTGCCACTGACCTGGGCCAGCATGGCTTTGTGAGTACTGTAAGGTGGTGCACATTTATGGAATGACTAAAGAAAAACATTCCCTTTTGCCTCTATCTGCTCCCATCCCTCCCTAAAAGAGCTTCATTTGACCTAGACAGTTCGCTAAGGCAAAAAGGATTTGCAGTTAAGGATTAAAATGCAGGCTAACATCAAAACCAGTGCTGAGTGACTGCCCCAGCCAGCAAACAGAAGGCATTTGTTATGGAAATTCTAGAACTGGCCGCCCAAAACCTTTCTTGGACCCTTCAATATTATATGGTAGCACTTGTAGGTCTTCCATAGGCAAGATGAACTCACTGCTCTGGTACGTCCCTGTGCTGAAAAGCCAGGGAGTCCTGAGTCAGGAGCTTAGCTGAAAAGCAGCCTTTTTCACATATATTTCCAAAGTTTCCTTTTTCAGAAAGATTTTGATGTTTCCTTTGAAGGTCACCTTTCAAATCTGTTCTATAAAGTTGCCTTGGATATAAAATCCTTACTCAAATATATTAAAAGGTCAAATAAATTGCACTAAGTAAACAAGCTGGCTTTGCTAGCTTTTGCAGGTGTCTTGCACGTGGGAGTGTTAGGATACATGACAGAGAACAAAAACTTAACTTATTTATCTCCTTTCAGTAAAAGTGGGCAGTAACTAACTGAAGAAAAAGTTTCAGACTAAAAAATTCTTTCAATTTTAGCTTCAGGAAATAGGCCCCTTGTGAGCTGAACTGATAGAGAGCAACAGCTCCTGTGGTACTTTGCCATTTAAGAGAGGGTAACAAGAATATTTGCAGTAATTTAATTTTAAGTGTTTTCAATTGCAGGACAGGAGCAGATCCTCCCTGCAGCTTTCATTTGTCAAGATCCATATGTTTAGACAGATGAGTTAATAAAGAACCTCCGCCAAAATAAAAACAGCATGGCCTACTAGTTTCAAGGCTAATTTATGGCTTAAAATTTTCCACTGCTCTGGGTCTGTTTCATGCAGTTGTCACTCAGTGGTAGGCTGAAATTTCAGGATGTTTCTGATGGCCCAGCTTTTCTTGTTGAACCTCAACATAAAATTGATATTAGCCACCAACTTGCTCTGCATTTATGAAGAAGCACTTTTAGAAAAGCTTCCTGGAGAAGACACAAGCAGCTTTCTTCCATCTTTTGTTTTACTCAGAGATGCCGACCTGACCCATCAAACACATTCCTACAGCCAGCTGTTACAGACAGCTGCCTTTTTCTTCTGCACACTCAGATTTTAGACCCAGGCCTGCTGCCAACCCTCAACATTTTTTCTTAATCTCCATGAGTCCTGGTAGACAAAATTTCCACTGAAGGCAGAGTGGCAGTGCTGGTGCCCTGGTCCAGGTGCTGGATGTGCTCCATGATTGGCGGGCCAAAACCTGGGAGTCATGGCTGGAATGCCAGAGCTCCTAATGTCCATTTCTGGTAATTCAGCACTACCACCCCCACTGACCTATTTTATATTTTCCAGTATAAATTCTCAGCATAGCTCAATTTCTGAAGGAATAAAGTGGGCATTTTAGAAAGTGATTCCTCTGGCATTCCTTGGGTACATGAAAGTCTAAGCTGAAACTTTTTCCCAGGGGCTCTGCATGGGGTCAGTGGGGAGCAATAGGAATGGTTTATCTGACCCAGCTTAGGCTGCTATAGGATGAACTGAATCTGGAGTGCCTCTTTCTCTCTGAGGGGAAACATGGTTTGAGCAGCTCAGGAAACATCATGGGACAGATAAGCCCCACTTCAAGTCTGTATTTGTCTCTCACCATCTGTTTTCTAAAAAGGTTGCATTTGGAAGATATCTCCTAAGACATATTCCACTGAGAATAGTGGAGTTTTTAATAATTGCTTGTAAAGTTACTGTTCCTGTGGAAAAAAAAGAAGTCCCCCAAGCCCCTCATGTAGTTCATTCTGCACTTTGTAACTGCAAAGCCTTTTTCTAACACAGCAGGTGCAGATTCATGCAGAGTGCAGCACTCCTATATTAATAAAATGGAATCACCTAAGCATATTTCCTCTGAGCTTCCAGAAAGATCTTGGAAGCATTTCCTCACTTGAAAAAGTTCAAATTGTTCATTTTTCAGTATTCAAAAAAAATAGCCACACAAATGAGTATTGATGCCTACAGCTTGCAAATAACTTTATGGAGGGTGAGGCAATTTTTTCCAGCATCACTCTTCATATTAATTACTTTTAAAAATGAACATTCAAAGCTATTTGGTCCAGGAACAACTTCATAATATCAGTTGCTGCAAAATGAAAAACGTGGATGTTGGCACATTTGTTCAATCTGTAGTGGCAAGCAGGGACTCTGCTGCTGCTGTTTTATGTGAATTTTAATGAAAGCAATTTATCTCGTTTCCACCAACCTGAAGCCATTATTTATGAATCAGTCATCCGATCTCCTGCATAAGGAAGAACAAGTTAGTTTAGTACTGAGAGCCAATCTCTGATTTGTGGCCGGAAATCAGCAACCAGAAAACAACCTTTTTAACTACCATTAGAAGTGTCATCTAGCAAGGGCCCCCCTTTCCATTACTCATCACACCAAATTGTGCAGATCCCCAGGATGAAAAGCCCTGGGCTTATGCTGTGCTGAGCAGCTGGCACAGCTGCCTGGCTGCACCAGCCTTCCAGATCTCCTGAGGACATCTCCAGATCTTCAGGTCACCTATGGTCAAAGCCAGCAATGCCTGATGACGTGCTGCTGTTTGGACTTCAGTGAACTTGTGGTTTCTGTTTTGTTCCCTAGGGATGGGTCTCTCCAGCAGGAAAACAAAGCCTGTGTCTGGCATCTCTGTGGCAGACTTAGCAGAGGCAATGCACTCTGCCTGCCTGCCAGCCTGCAGAGCTGCCTCTGCCATCACTTTGAGTCTTGGTGATGTGACTCACTCTCAGTACAAACTAAGTGCTATTGGGCTGATTTCACAGCAACTGTGTTGTTTCACCCAGATGGGATATCCAGGGCAAAGGAACTACAGGTGGATGGATGTGTGGGTCTTGTGATGCTGCTCCTTTTTTCTAGGAGTGCCAAGCCTTCTGCAGACATTTCTCTGCACTGGGCAGAGCAGCAGCACCATAGCACAGGGGCAGGAGAAACTTGCACTGTCAGAAGTGTTTTTATTATCCCTCTCTGCCACAATCTGGCACCTTTTAAGGGCACTATTTTCTTTTCCCCTCGAAGAAAACACCATGATTGTTTGCAATTGGGATGGCTATTTTAACTTAGTGTGATTTATATTCCATTCCCTTCTGGCTGCCCATTGAGATTGGCCCAGTCCTATCCACTACGCATTTCTGATTTGGAGCTACCCTCACAACCCCTTGGTAAATTCAGCACAAGAGACAGGATGTTATCAAAAAAACTGGAGTAATGCATAGCTACACCTGAGCACAGCCAGGGGCAAGCCACACACTGCTATTTTGGGAAGCTTTTATACCTTGTATTTTCCTTTTCAAAAACACTCATATTGCTGCTTAAAATACAGAATCTATTTTTAAAAGAGGCTGTTCTGTTCACCTTGGCAGTGTGTAATTACAGGAGAGAGGCAGCACGGACATTAATACAGGGTGCCTTTGTGGAGGCAGAAGGCACAAGGAGTTCACTTGTGGATGCAGTGCCACTAATCAGTTGGGTAGGCAGTGGGGTGAAAGGCTCACCTGGGTCCCAGGATGGGGGAAAGGGGCCCCTTGCCTTTCCCCATCTCCCTTCTCCCCTTTGGCTAAACCATCTCTACAGTTGTACTGCAAATTCAGTAACAACATGCTTGCTGTAAATAGCAAAGGATTTGCTCCAAACTCTTGTGAGGGTGCCACTTTCATCAGAAATTAACACCTGTCTTTTAATTGCTCAGGACTAGCGCTGACTACTAGCATGAGTGAGTGTCTCTGAGCCTTAAACCTGGAGCTTTCCTTCAAAAAGAATGAGTGGAGGAACATGTTATCAGGGCTGCATTTTGAAAGGACTTTGGCCAATTCATCATCTCAGAGTTTATCTTTAAGGGCTTATTCATCAGAATTTACAAACAGGTTTTAATATAAATGGATCCCTTGGAATCCAAGTTACTGCAAATTGAAATCTGTAGCAGTGATATTACGGTAATTTCATGATTATAAGCCACACCTGATTATAAGCCATACTTTCGTTCACAGCGAGTATCCGCGTACAACTTTCACAAAGTTGCCAATTAGTAACAGAATCGCGTGATCACGGGGTTTACTGGCTTGGCTCGGGGCTGGGCGGGTTCAGATCGGCCCCGCTGCCCCGGGGCTGGGAGGGCTCTGGCTCGGCTCGAGGCTGCTGTGCGCTCGCACTTCCAGGTTGGCAGATTTCTGAACTTCATTCATATATTGGCCGCTCCGGAGTACAAACCATACTTCAGACCAAAATTTTAATCAAAAGGGTGAGGCTTATACGCGTGAAATTACTCACAATTAAAGGCGTTAGTTACCTGTGACACAGCATTTGAGGAAACCTATTGTAGAATGTATGTACCCTCACTTGAAGAAGGATTGGGATGGAAAGTCCCAGGGCTCAACAGCTCATGATTATGGGTTTTCAGAGAATATAGGACCCAACTTAGCTTCGAGTAGAATACAAAAGTCAGAACCCAAGTAAACTGTACTCCCAGTGGCATCTAAACACATGCTTTCGTGCAAGTAGATTATTTAAGCTGTTCTGGGAAAGAAGAGGAAGAAAATAAAACCTTCATTGAGATGGCTGTATTTCTTCAAGCTAGCAAAACTCAAATGTCATTAGCCTTGTTTATTTTAAATTATAAGCAACAAAGATGTTACTAGAAAATTAATATTGCAGTCTGTCACTATTCTCTCATTTTTAAGAGTAATGTCTGACTATTTAATTTGATTTTTTAACACACACTTTTTAGTTTCCAGTATCATCTCTTCCACCTCACCATGTATTTATTTATAGTAGAGTCTCAGGTGGATCTTCCTGGAGACTGAAAATATTTGTATCCAAATGTTAAAGGTTGCTCCTGATTCTTGGTGACTGAGCTTATGGGTAAATTGTATCTTGATTTGAGATAGCTTGGATTTCATTTTTAACGATTTATGTACAATAACAAAGCTAGACACAATACAAATGAAAACAGGATCCTGCAATATGTCAAGTTCATCACCCAGATACTGAGGAACACAAAGTCACAGGAAAACTGGATTCACAAGTACAGTAATTTCACGAATACAAACCGCACAGTTTTGACCAAAATTTTGCTCCCACACCGGAAATGCGGCTTACACTCAGGAGTGGCTAATATGTGAATAATTTTCTGACATTTCAAACCCCAGAAGTGGAAACCAAGGTGCCGAGTCTAGCAACCTGCCGGTAAAACCCGGCTTTACCCGACTGTTACGCATTGGTTACTCTGTTGCGCCGTGGGTGGAGCTGGCTCCCTGCAGGTAGCACGGGGGGTGGGGAGAGAGGCGGGAGAGCTCTCTCCTTCCCTTCTCTGCCACAGCCCGGGGGAGAGATGGGGGGGCCCCGTGCTGCCATCCACACGGCCCGGGGGGAGGCGGGGGGCTCCCGTCCCCGCCTGCCGCTGCCGCGGGAGCTGGGGGGCTCCTTCCCCTCCTGCCGCCACTGCTATGGGTGCCAGCAGGCTCCGTCCCTGCCTGCCGCCGCAGCACAGGGCCGGGTCGGGCCGTGGTGACTGAGCCCAGTGGCAGTGGCGGCCGCCCCTGAGCGGCCCCGCCGAGCGGCAGCACCGAGCTGGGCCACCCAGCCCTGTTGGCAGCCCCAAGCGGGCCGAGCCCTCACAGCCCGAGCTGATCCAGTAAACCCCGCCATGCCGCGATTCTGTTACTACTTGGCAACTTTGTTGCACATGGGTCCTTACTGTGAACGACAGAGCGGCTTATAATTCAGTGCGACTTGTGTATGGACAAAGAACAAAATGTTTGCCAACACCCAGAGATGCGGTTTATAGTCAGTGCGGCTTGTAATCGTGAAATTACTGTATTTATCACCAGATGAGACTTTAAAGTGGTTATGTCTTTGCTGCTTCAGTATGCCCCAGCTTCCCACATTGTACTGGTCTTTACTGGGAAAGTTGGCATAGAAGCAAAAGAGCAAATTCTAGTTTTAGCTCACCTGACCCAGCACTTGGTGTTTACTCCTGATGGTGTTTCTGCGGCATGCACCTTCAGTACTAAAAATTGGATAAGAACTACCATCTTGCTCTACATGGTATACCCAAGACATAATAGATAAAAACCTTTGGACAATACCAAAGTAAACTGACTGGGCACAAGACATTGGAGAGGTATTGGATACACACAACTACACCCATGAATCACAAACCCATACCTAGGTTTTTTCTTAGACTTCTTCCTGGGCTAATATACATAACAATTGTGTTTCTTGTAAAATTGAGGATTTTTTCCAAGTATACGTTCATTTGGCCTCTTATGCTGGATATTTAGTGTGTTAGTTTTGAACAACTGTGAGCTCTGTGGGTCAGTCATATTCCACTTGCAGGTTACATCTCTGCATCTTGTGTTGCTTTTTGGCTCCTTGAGGACTGGAGAATAGCTTCACAGTTTAAGATTTTATTTCTAGAAATTTAGACATATGAAACTGACTTCTGAAAAAGCTCTAAATAATCTTTCCAGGCTACTGAGCATGTCAGTAAGCCTTCATTCTGCCAAAAAAGCTTTTTTATCCTCTGAACTCCAGTGATGCAACTGCACTTAACTGTCAAGTAGCTTTCTGTTTTATGGGTTTTAGACTTAAATTACTTAACTGAAAATTACTGTAATTGAAACTCTTGCCGTTTGCGTGGCAAGACCCAGCATGTGTAATTATGGGTGCAGTCCATTGCCATTCTGTCAGAAACCCAAGATCAGTGTACCTCTTGAATCTCTCTTATTTAGGTTTGGGTGGAGAGGAAGAGGATTCTGCTCTAGGAGAGGCAATAGGAGATGTTCTACATGTTGAAGATGGGAGGTTGCTTCTACTGGTAGGAACATCTTGCTGTGCAGAGCGATCTCTTGAAGTGTTTCACATCTCTCCAGTGTTGGCAGGGCCAGCCAGCCTGGCCTGGGCTCACCAGGGCTGATAGGTAGGTCTCCTTTTCTCCTTCCTTAGGGATCTTCCCCCAAGCTTTTCTCCCTCCTTCCAGTCCCTGAGCCCCACCATGCTCAGATACCTCCTCTCCTGGTCTATGCCAAGCTGGTGCTGGAGGTTTGCGTGTGGGAAGGCTGGGGGAGCTGTGGGGAATTTGGGGGGCTGCAGCAGCCCAGAGGAGGAGGAGAGCCCCTGCCTGGTGCCTGAATGATACAAGCAGAGCACTGAACCAGCCATCACCATTCTCTTCCTTCTCCAGACCTGGGTGAGGCTTTTTAAACCCAGTTTGGCCCTTTCTTTCCTTCTTCCCTCCTATCTCTGGCTCTGTGGTGGGTAACCACCTGCCCCACCTGCCTCTCCAACTCCCCCTGGCAGGTTGAAAGCTGCAGGTCCCTGGGAGGAACAGGCAGGTGAGTCCAGGGGTTGGGATTGCCAAGCCTCTTACCCAAGGCAGTGTAAATTCTCCTGTGGTCCCTGCTGGGAGTGGGCTTGCCATGGCTGGCCCAGTCAAGGGGCTGAGGTACGTGTGGAGTCAGCACTCCAAAGGCTGATTATAAACCTCGGTGCCAAAGGGTTTTACAGTGTGTTTCAATGTGTAATTTAAAATGAGAGCAAGGGCCAAGAGCAAAATCCTTCATTCCACACCCCTCCTAGTTTTGGGGATCGATCTGGTTGATAACTCCTGCAACCCATGCCAGGTGCCTCCCAGTGACACTCACATGGAGAGGCAGAGACACCTGGAAATGCCCAGATGGGTCTGGCCATCAGGATTTCCATCAGAAACACTGATGATAAGCCAAAACTTCTCAGACTACCTTCAGTTTTACTACTATTATTATTATTCACAACCCCAAAATGCATCAAATGCATCCAAACCTGTCAAGCTGAGAATACACATTTGGAGCATGGAAAAAAAAAGTCTCAAGTAGGAAACAGTGGGTTGGAAACGGGAAGGTTGAATGATCCCCACCTGAAATAACTCAAAAAAAAGTATTTTTGGCTTTTGCAAGTCAGCCAGAAGGATCCTATATGTTTTTGTATATAGTTCCCAGAGGACTTAAAACTGTAAGATCTGATGCTAAACCTAATTCTGTGCTGTGAAACCAGGGACAGCTGTACAAATATTTGCTGTTTTTAATTAAACCTAACATTGCTACTTCCTTCATTTAAGTTAGGTCAAAGGACTGGCAATTTTATGCTTTGATAGATGAAGAAAAACAGTTGTGGGTGTTGTGTTTTAGAAATATGTTATAAAATAAGAAGTCTGAGGGAAAAGGCCTCTGAGGCTATAATAGCTCTATCCCTTGTGCTTTCTTCTCAGAGATGTTTTCCTTGTCAAATATTTTGCCTTATCCATATCGCAACTGTTTCTGCTGTAATTCTGCTCATTATTTTTCCTTGAAAGACTTTTATTTAAACTTTCCTTACACTAGTTAAGCTTCCTAACCCTAGTTAAACTTTAGGTGACATTCTCTCACATTGTGTTAATCATAAATGTAGATAAATCTGCTTTGTTTGGGGGAAATGAAGAAGGGCATGCCTGGTCCCAATCTCTTTAGACGCCCCCCTCCCCCACTATATTTCTTCAATCACTCAGCAGAATTCCTCACAATAGTTCCTCCTGCTCTTTTAAGATGGAATGTATTGTCACTGTTTCTGCCAAAATCAGGGCTAGTTTATACACAATCTGTTCAGAGACCAGTTTTTGGTTACACAGCTAAGACCAAAGAGCACTGCGCTGCAACCAGCAGAGGAAAGTTCTTATTTCAGTTCCATGGTCTGTTGCTTGTCCTGGGGTGAGTCCACAGTCTTTCACTGTGGCAAGTGAGGATAATGATGTTGACTCCCATGGTGACCTGTTTTAGGACTTGTACAGTGAAAACATCAGGTATTAGAATTCAGCAGGCTTTTAAAGGAGAGTTATCATGATTTAGAATTAAGCAGTTATCTTTTTGTAAAAAAATCTGCATTGATGAACATACACTCTCTGTTGAAAAACAGTCATTTTCACAATTTTTTGTTTAAATACCAGGAAAAATTGCTTAGAAAGTCAGAATACCACCTTTAAACACCCAAGCATATATTGCAAAGATTTTTTAGATTGCTTTTAAGTCAAGGTATAGACAAAAGGCCAAGGAGGAGTAAGATATGTGTTTTTCCTGTGTTGATCCATATTTTGTGTTTTGAATTGCTTTAAATTTCCATTTAAAAAAAAAAATGATATTTCAAATTCTCCTTCTAGTGAAAAACCTCAGATTTTATGGGGGAGGAAAAAGCACCATTTCTTCCCCTCTGCAATATACAATGAAAAGAAATGAGAGATTATCCTTTCTGCCTAGTTTTTCATTTCTGCTTTAAAATCACGTTTGATAGTGCTAAGTCAGTATTATAGGATTTAAGGATCTTCAGTATGTTCTCAGTAAAGCTTGTCATTTTTATTACCAATGTTACTGTTGTATGACTACTGCCAGCAGTTCTACTGTTGCTGTTGTGGTGTTGAGCATTAGCACTGCTGTTAGAAGAAAATAGTTTCCTAAAGATGGAAACCTCATCTATCAGTTGATAAACATCTGCCAGCAGACAGATATCTGTTCCTTCCTCTTGAGGACTATCAAGACTATAGGTCTAGCATGAGTTCAGGAACCGTGTCAGGCACTCCAAGCTGCAAATGTGCTAGATAGTGAAGAATGGGTACAGGAGTAGGCAGAAAAACATGCAGATTTGCAATTTATCAACTTGATCACTTTGTAAGTGTTAGAAGTATGATCTTCCTAGGTGGTCTGAAGTCTTGGGAAGGATTAACATTTAATAATACTTTTTAATATAGAAACCTAAAAGTCTTCTGACTGTCTAACAAACCTGTATCAGGAACTTTCTCTATACAAGGCCAATTGAAAAAAGGGAAGTGTGTCTTTATTTGCAACATCTGCTCCCCTATCTGCTCTTTGTTTATCTGTGTACCATGTGAACTCCTGCAGATACTGAGCCATTGGTCAAGTAGAGAGTAAACCAAGAGGAGATAGATCATGACTTCATGCTAAAGAAATCATATGCTGTGACATCTACCTTTGTTACCACTAGCACCTCTCCCCTCACAACTAAAACCTTGACAGAAGGGGTCAGATAACTGGTTTTAGCAGAGTTCCAGTGTGTATCCATAAGCCCAGAGGTTCTCTTCCTGGCACTGCTGCTGTCCCATCTGCATTGCTGTGCATGCTTGAAGGGGCAGAAATGCACATAGGAGCATTTTTTCCCCACTCCAGGATGTAACGGGAACAGCCAAGTTTGTCCCCTTTGTACTTGTGCTATAACTTTCTATATTCAATGAGTTTTTCTCAATGACTTAACCATCTTTTCAGAAAAAAAAAAAATGAATAGCTGCTTATTTTAATCTGGCAGCACTTTGAACAAATACAGCATTTTTTTCTGTCTCATGTAGCTCAAGGCTGAAAACCCAAAGAGCAAGAAAATTCCTCTTCCCCCCACTCCCACCCCTCCAAAATGAAAGTCAAGATTTTGTGGGATTCAGCACAATCCATGGGATTTATGTTGCACCTGTTGAATTCTCATAAGAAATATCAATTAAAATACTGTGACTTTGGAAGGAACATAGGAAATCTCAGGGAGACTCAAACTCTGTGGCTTTCCTGCACCTGCAGCAGTATGCCATCCCTGCTCTGTGCCTCTTGGACGAGGAGGGGCTGCCGGGCTGCTGCCACGTGCCACTCCTTTTCCACTGGCACATGGGGAGGAGCTCATTTCCCCCACCTGCACCGTGCTCACTGTTCCCTGTTTGAGTTGGCACACACTGAAGTATTGGGACTAGGAGGCCTTGCAGACACAATTCTGGGGCGTTCAGTGGCATGGATTTGGGATGCTCTCCCTATCCTTGAGTGTCCTGGACTGTGAGAGGAGGAGAGGACGCTGAGATTTTGTAGCAGATAGCTCCAAAGCTCAGTCCAACCTGGTATTAATTTTAAGAAATTCTAGCGGCTGTGAGTCAGTAAGCCTTTGTCCGCAGCTGGTGATAGTAGTATTTAGCAGGAATGCTTGGGTTCTGCACTGCTGTTGGCTGCTGCTGCTTCTCTTTACAGTGCTGGTGGCATGGCCCCAGGGGCACAGGACCCTAGGGAGTACTTATGCCCAGGAGAGACCATGTTTCCAAGGAAATGTGCTACATGTCTTCCCAGAATTCTGCAGTTCTAATTTGAACTTGATTAGGTAGTCCTAATTCTTTCCCTTCCCTTCCCTTCCCGGAACTTCCCTTCCCTTCCCGGAACTTCCCTTCCCGGAACTTCCCTTCCCGGAACTTCCCTTCCCATCATTATACAGAGGGGGGTGGAAGCCACTGCTGCCCAGCACGGAGGTACCAGGGATTGCTTTGCTGCTGTGCAGCTGCCCTTGGGGATAAGCCTGTAGGTATTCATCCAGGGAAGTACCTGCCCAGTGAATATTAATGGAGCTCAGGCATAAGCCAGGTGCTGAACAATCACAGATGCTCCAGAGAATTTCAGAGACCCAGTAAAATGCTTATGGAAAAACAAGCAGAGGCTTTCAGGAGCCTGGTTTTGAGCAGACATACTTTCTGCCATTTACTTGTCCATTGCTTTGGCTGGGTTTTGACAGCTGTAATGGTTTAGATCAGAGTTGCTCAAGCCCACACTGACTCCCAGAGTAACAGGGGATACCCTCAATATTTTCCCTGAATGAGGCTCATCCCTAGCATTTTGGTTGCACTCATCTTGTAGATGTCCCCAAAACAGGCAACTCATCTCCCTGAATTGTGGCAATGGGGGACCACATTTGTGGTTTTCCCCTGGGGAAAAAAAAAGCAGTGTCCTCATTGTGATGCTTGTTGATGAATGAGAAGAGGTGAGTAAGCTGTAAAATGTTTCCACAGTCTCTGATCTTTCTCAACTAGAGGCATTTTCTTGTTCCTGTGGCAGTTTCTTCTGTTTAGTAATCCATAGTAGATCCTTTTCCAAGTGTTTTTTCACTGTCCCTTTAAACCTGCGCAGACACAGTATCTTTTGGCACCAAGTCATGTCCACTGGTTACTTGAGGAATCATTTCTTTATATTTGTTTTTAACCTGGCTGCCTTATAGCACATCTGCCTTGTACTGAAAGGGACAATCCTCCTCCTTGGCAGACAGCATTTTGCAGGTCTCTTTTTCCTAATGTTCCTTTCCAGTTTTTTCTCATGCTCCTGATAGAGGTTAGTGTCCCCACAGAAGGCCAGCTGGGCTTGTCCCTTCTCCTGAAAGCATGGAGTCAGCCCAGTTCACTGAAAACCATGAACAACTGCATTAGCATGGGTGGCTTAGCAGTGGTGTGGCGCAGACAGCCCACGTGGCTGTCTCTGCTAGCTCAGCTCTGGGGTCTGGGCTATGCAGCCAAGGGTCAGGCACAGCACCTGGGTGCTGCAGCCTCTTCCACCACTGTGGCTTTTCCTGTGGGGAGCACTTGACCAGATTTAGGTGTGTGTTTCTAGGATACAAACACAAAAATATTTTCAGTCTCATATGTGTCATTCTGGGGAGACATTTTGCCCTCAGAACCGACCTTTTTATATAACACCGACTAAATACACATTGCACCTAAGTGGAGATACTCTGTTAGAAATAAATGTGCTTATAAGCATTTGGAAGTGTAAAGGTGATATTTATAAAGTGACCAGAACACCCACTATGTGCTGCATGAGCCAGTGAAAATAACAGCTGCTGAGTTTTATCAGCTTTAGAGCACCACAGGAGCAGCACACAGAGTGGTTCATCTGTGATGTGTCAGTGCTGAGCACAGCTGACTAATGCACTGCTGTAGCTAAAGACAGTGTAATCATACAGAGACTATAAGTACATGATAAAATGAGTAGCAGTTTTATGGCTTTTCAGATGCTTTCTCCTAATATTCACATCTGTAGTGTATTTGTGAGGGTAAAAGTAATGAAAATTCCTGCAAGTGAAAATAACTTTATTCTTTAGAGTGTAGCTAGGGGTGTTGTCTTCCCTTCAGCCCAGTGGTAAACATGTTGATGTTGGAGTAAAGAAAGAGTTGTTATTTGTCCTGGATGGATGAAGTACAGCTTTATCATTCTGCATTAACTGTTTCATAAGCTGTATACACTTTTTTAATGACTGATAGTTCATAAGACACAGAATTATTATTATTTTTTTTTTAATTCTGAAACCATTGAGAGCTCCACATAAAAATCTAGGGTGTAAAATCTGACAGGAATTGAAGAAATTGAAGAAAATGCAATTACCTGAAGTGATTGGTTTGTTTTTTTCTTGGAGCACTTTCTGCCAGGCTATGATTTTTAAAAATTTTCTGTATCTCTGAAAGAGATGTAATTTTCCTTAGGCACAACATCAGGTAAACTAATGAAAGCTGCAATTCAATGGACACTGAAAGTCAGTATAGAGGGGCATTGATGCAGAAAGACACAGCCTTACCTTCTCTCAGTCTGGCCTCACATTCCTGCTTGTGCATCACCTCCTCCATCGTAGTTGTGCAGAGAACTGGAGTGAGAAGCTGATCTAGGTTTAAACCTACCCAGCAAAAACACTTCAGATGGATTCCCTCCTCAGAAAAGCTAATTTTGCAGATATGGAGGCTGCTGTGCTAATATAGGGAGGAATGCTGTGAGGCATGAACAAGTGATGGAATATGAGAGATTTCTTTCTTTAACAATTCTTTTGCCAATTTACAATGTTCCTCAGACTGTCACCACAACTAACCTAAGAGTAGAAACATTACTGTTAGCCAGTAATAAGTGGAACTAGGTTTATTTTTTTATTAAAAACCACAAATAAATATAGTTCTGTATCTTTAGAAGAGGGACCATGAGAATAGTTTACATTTTTCTGGAAGTCTAAATGCATGTTATTTGGCATGTAAGGGAGTTGCTACAGGCTTGGTCTCACCTGTGCTAGCCATAGTTCACTTTGCAGATGTGCTGAAGGATGTCCCACATGTTAGGAGCAAGTGACTATAATTGGACCTTCTGGGAAACATTATGGGTCACCTAAATTCAGCAAAGAGACCAGAGGGAGGAAACTGAGCTTAAAAGACCTGAGAGACTCGAGCTTGTGCTGAACACAGGATATCAGGTGGTGGAGGAGGAACTGGCTCCGACCAAAGGGGCCTGGAAAGGAGCCTGGCTTGGTAGGGACAGACCTGTAAGGCTCCTAGTGAGGATGTGAGCTGGCTAAAAAGATGGGAAAGAGTTCTCTGAAAAGTTTTGAATTTGCATTAATGAGGCTGGCTTTCAAAGAGGAAAAGTTCTTGGGAAAACAGGAAGAGAAAGAGGTTGAAGCAGAGCCAGAAATTAGGCTGGGTGAACAGCAGAAATCATAAATCTGTGCACAGTTTTTACCTGCTCTCAAAAAAAAATCTCAGTCATGAAAGAAAACCAAACTTTCATGCTTGAGATCTGCACAGCAACACATGAGCAGTTTCTATGGGTGAATGCTCAGCTGAGCAGCTGAACGAGAGGCTGGCTGTTGGTTAAGAGTTAGTGATTGCAAACAGAGAGCTGTTTATGTTCACAGGAGAAGAATGGCATACAAATATCCTACTGTTAAAGAAAAAAGGTCGGGTCAGGTGAATCAAATGGATAAGACATTGTTTGTGTAACAAAAAGGGGCTGAGTAAGGACTTCAGAGTGGGGTGTGGATGAAGTTACATAAACAGAACCATTAATAAATCTGCTGTCAGTACTGTACACTTACCACTTATGCATGTGGGCTGGGCAAGAGGCCAAGTGGCCAAGTGAGTACACATTCATCAGTAGATTCCTAATTTTATCTGGATAAAACTTTAGTGTACCACTCTAAATGTAGTCCTGTATATTTTCCCTTTTGCCAATGAAAAAAGAGGAAATCTCACATGGGGACATATTCCATTGTCAAATTGTCACAGAACTCCCTATAAAGGATGTTTAGAGGTGTGTGGCTCAGAGTAGGTGCCTCTTTTCTAGATGGCTGAGTTAGGTAGATGAATCCCAACCACAGAAAGTACTTTTCTTCAGAGTCACTGTGGAGTTTTCAAAATGTAAAAGTAATGCTTGAGAATCTGAATGTAGCTTGCAGTCACTAATATCGATCTGTAAGTATATTTCCATCTCCCCAAAATTATTTATTTCTGCATCTACCTATCTTCCATATTTATGATGGCAGCTCCCAATAGATTTGACCAAAGAGGTATTGTTTTGCTATTGATGCTCCCATGATACATGAGTTCATCAGAGTCTTCTGTCTGAAACAAGCATGAGAGGGGCCAATTCATTGAGCACAATTTATTCCAGATCTTTGCAGAAATATACAATGCTCTTGAGCCTGTACAGATGTGTAGCCAATAGGGAGCTGTTTGACTACAGAAGTTTTTTATATATTTTTCAACTAAATCAGAAATCCAAATGCAAAAGTCAGCACTCAGATGTCTACATGGATTTGTGACTCTCCTGCCTGAGTTGTAAGGTTATAAACCAACTGAGGGATTAAATTTCATATTTACATTTTTTTCTTTATCTGACAGACCTAAGATGAATAATATTGCTCATTTACAGAATTAGAGAACATTTAAATGGGAAAGGTTTCTTTAAGTCACTGAGGTAAAACCACGGATCTTTTGAAAGAAGTTTTAGACTGGTTTTGATAACCCCCAGTGTCACTATTTTTCACAGAAAGACATCTCTTCTGCTAACTCTGATGATTTCTCATGTGTATTTTTCAGAGCCTTGTCCCCTCCAGCTTAAAAACACCCAGAAATGGGGCATATGCTGGCAATCCTGAGGCATACACTAACATAAACCAAAGTTATTTACAGTAATTTCACAATTACAAGCCGCACCATTTTGACCAAAATTTTGGTCAGAATCCAAAGAGCGGCTTATAATCAGGTGCGGCTAATATGTTGATGAGGTTCAGAAATTTACTAACCCGGAAGTACGAGTCCGCACGACCCTGAGCCGATCCGAGCTCGCACGGCCCCGGCAGGGGAAAAGCAGGGCCGAGCCAAGCCTGCACGGCCCCGATCCGAGCCAGTAAACCCCGCAACCCCGCGATTCTGTTACTAAATGGCAACTTTGTGAAAGTTGCACGCGGATCCTTGCTGCAAATGAAAGTGTGGCTTACAATCTGGTGCGGCTTATTTGTGGAGGAAAAACGAAACGTTGCCGACACCCCGGAAGTGCAGCTTATACTCAGTGCAGCTTGTAATCGTGAAATTACTGTAATAAATCTGTAGTACAGTTCATTTTATTCAGTCCTTTCAGAAAGCCACATGTGAAAGAAATGGAAGTCAGTAGAAAAGTGATGCCGCTGGAAGTGAGCACAAACACTCAGGTTGCTTCAACCCACAGAAGTGGGTTCAGCTATTCTTTTAGCTCAGGATGTACACATCAAGTTCCTGAATCTTGCCTGTCCCTCTGACCTTAGTGCTGTCCTCATCATCAACCCACCAACAGCTAGTTAGGCGCCCAGCCAAGTACATGAGAGTTGTGTCACACTTGGTGCCAAGCCTTGATGCCAGAAAGGAGGGCAGGCAGTCCAGAAGCAAGAAGGTGGATGTGACCTGAACCCTGTCCCCGTGGAACATGGATCCGTGGGGCCCTGGTGGATAACTTCCCCCTCTATTTGCAATCACAGTTTCAGCTGAGGTAAATGGTGAATTGCTGTGTCCCTCTACCCCTGCTCCTGCTGCTGGAGAGCCTCTCTGAGCTGGGAGGGCAGCACAGGGCACTCAGTGGGCACGTAAACTCTCTTCAGACCTACATACAAGCAGCACAGCTTAAATCCAGCAGTGACGTGGAGCATCTGGTCCAGTGTGGCTTGTAGGCAGACTGTCCTTGCCTGCTGATATTAATTGCAGGCAGCAGACACAGTTATGCAATGCTGCTTCCAAGTATTTCTGTGGTGCTAAGGGAAGGAGGACCAGGAATGAATTCCACTACTGGATTATTTACCCACGCTACTTACTGGCTTATTTTCTCCCTGGCTTTATTTTGGACCCCAAATAGCTCTTTCCAAGATAGTGTTCCAGTCATGGTTTTAGTCAAGCCTGTGCCAGCTTTGTTTCACTCAATTTATAGCACTCCTTAATGCCATTCCAGCAGACTTTTCACTATCAAACACCCCCATATACTTTCATACCACAGTCCAGAGCATAAAACCTGACCTCACAGTCTTGCTTTAAAAACATCACTTGCATGCTTGACCTGTACTTTTTCGGAAAGATTTGGTTGAAAATGTTGCACAGAATAATGCTGACACCTGAGGGCAAGATGTGCTACATGAAGCCTGCAGGAAATCCGGAGCCAAGGCGGCATGGATGCAGCTTGCTTGGGAGAAGGCTTGTTCCACCCAGTGTAGACTAAAGCCAGTTGGTGCCTGCTAAGGGGCCACTCCTAATCCAGTTAGACTTTTTCCAGGGTCTAGATTAACAAAAATCAGAGATTATATCTGTTCCAACTTGACTTGATGATGCCATGACTTCCCTTTAGGTTAGGGTGCTTTTCAAATGAACCTCAGTTTTTCTTGGAGTAGTGGTTGATGTCACTGTCAGGAACATATCACAGACCTTACAGCTGGGCCTGTGCTGGTACCTACATAGAGGGTAGGGAGGTTCACAGCCCATGCTGGTGAAGCTTCAGAAAAGACAGTCCCTAAACCCCTGGGCCTCACCATTGCTTAATAAGAGAAAAAATGAAGGTTCTACCTTTTACAAAAGGCTGGAAGAATTCACTATGAAGTGGCAAGGCAAAAATAGGGTCATTCTGGAAGAAAAATCTTACATGTTCAGTTAGCTTTTCAGTATAGGAAGAAGTAATGGCAGCCTGTTTGCTTCCATCCAAATTTGTCTATCATCTAGTCATGGAGAAGACCAGCGTCCCTACATGGGGCACACTATATTTTTAATCCAGTTATATCATGGCTCAGTCTCTTTCCTACAATTCAAACTAAAGCACTAATACAATTAGACAGAAACTGAGTTTAACAGGCGTAGCCATAACTTGATGGTTTGCATAATTTAGTTGGGAGTTTCCTTAGAGATTTGCTGAAAATACTGAACTTTGAGTTTTGTTTTTGTTTTTCTCCAAAGGCAAAAATGGATACTATTACAGAGGCTATAAATACAAACATGATTTTTCTAGAAAGAGGGGCCTCTGCAGTGCATGTTCTTATTTTGCAAACATGGTGATGAACTGCTATGAAGTCCAGTGTGTCTTTGCTTGAGTAGTTCCATTGCAGGTCGCCTCCCAGATCAGAGCTATATCTGGCCCTGAAAGTACCTCACAATATAGTCCTTGCAATAGGAAAAAACCTATCTCAATTACCAACAACTTCCTGGTGTTTGCTGTAGGTGATTTTCTTTTCAATGTAATTATAAATTAACATCCCACGACTATAATACAAAAGTTAACCCAGATTTAATTTTATTTTTGCTGCTCTGTTAATTTAATGTACAGTAGTTTCACGAATACAAGCCGCACGGATTATAAGCCGCACCCCCGGTGCCTCGACAATGTTGCTGTCTTTGTCAATAGATAAGCCGCACCCCGAATATTAGCCGCACTTTCGTTCGTCGCGAGAATCCGTGCGCAGCTTTCACAAATTGGCCAATTAGTAAGAGGATCGCGGCATAGCGGGCTTTACTGGCTCGGGGCGGGGCCAGGCAGGCTCGGCCCGCTCATGGTTGCCGACGGGGCCGGGTGGCCCAGCTCAGCGCCACGGCTCGGCGGGGCTGGCCAGGTGGTGCTGCCGCCGCCGCCGCCGGGCTCGCTGGCCCCCCTCTCCCGTCAGCACCGCCCCGCTGCCGCGTTCGCTCGCCCGGCTGGCAGGGCTGCCGCCGCCGGGCTCGCCGTCCGCCCCGCTGCCGCTTTCGCTCGCCCCGCGCCGCGCCTCGCGAGCGCCGCGCCCGCCCCGCGGCGCTTTCGCGGCTCGCGGCGGCGCTTTCGCGGCTCGCGGTTCGCGGCTCGCGGTTCGCGGCTCGCGGCTCGCGGCTCGCGGTTCGCGGCTCGCGGCTCGCGGTTCGCGGCTCGCGGTTCGCGGCTCGCGGCTCGCGGCTCCCGGTTCGCGGCTCGCGGCGGCGCTTTCGCGGCTCGCGGCTCGCGGTTCGCGGCTCGCGGTTCGCGGCTCGCGGCTCGCGGCTCGCGGTTCGCGGCTCGCGGCTCGCGGCTCGCGGCTCGCGGTTCGCGGCTCGCGGCGGCGCTTTCGCGGCTCGCGGTTCGCGGCTCGCGGTTCGCGGCTCGCGGCTCCCGGTTCGCGGCTCGCGGCGGCGCTTTCGCGGCTCGCGGCTCGCGGCTCGCGGCTCGCGGCTCGCGGCTCGCGGTTCGCGGCTCGCGGCTCGCGGCTCGCGGCTCGCGGCGGCGCTTTCGCGGCTCGCGGTTCGCGGCTCGCGGCTCCCGGTTCGCGGCTCGCGGCTCCCGGTTCGCGGCTCGCGGCGGCGCTTTCGCGGCTCGCGGTTCGCGGCTCGCGGCTCGCGGCTCGCGGCTCGCGGCTCGCGGCTCGCGGCTCGCGGTTCGCGGCTCGCGGTTCGCGGCTCGCGGCGGCGCTTTCGCGAGCGCCGCTTTCGCTCGCCCCGCCGGCAGGGCTGCCGCCGCCGCCACCAGGCTCGCCGGCCGCCCCCTCCCGTCTGCACCGCCGCCGCGTTTCCTCGCCCTGGCCGGCACTGCAGGCCCCCGCACCGCCGGGCTCCCCCACGCTGCTGGCCCCGATTATGCTGGGCTTCCCCCGCTGCCAGGCAGCCCCACCCGCCGGCCTTCCTGCTTCTGCCATGCTCCCCTGCACTGCTAGCCCCAGTTCTCCCGGGCTCCCCCGCCCTGCTGGCTCAGGCTCTGCCGCCCGCCCCCGACACTGCTGGCCCCGCCTCTGCCAGGCTTTCCCACCTCTGCCGGGGCCGGCCGGGCTCCAGCTTGGCTTGGGGCTGCCGCGGGCTCTCACTTCCGTGTTGGCAGCTTTTAGAATTTTGTTAATAGATTAGCCGCCCCGGAATATTAGCCGCACTTCCAGGTTTCCACCAAAATTTTGGTCAAATTGGTGCGGCTTGTATTCGTGAAATTACTGTAATATGGTTTGGACAGGTAAGCATTTAAAAATGGTAAATCAATTAAACTGCCACTGCTAAGGTATGTCCCTGACCAAAGAGCACTGAGTTCCTTTGAGTGGAAATTTAGCCAAAATACAATGTCTCATTTTTATTCTATGATTCTATTAAGCCAATGTGCCCAAAAGGAATCAGATTCTATTAGATGTGTTAAGAGGATTGTAAAACACATATGCATGTTTTGGTCCTGCTCACATAAGGCAAGATGCTGTAATTTTCTTGAATAGTTGAGGAAGTGATTAATTTTCTTTTGTAAATCTTCATTCATGCATGTTTGAAATTTTAATGGGCTATTGGACATTTTACAATGAATTCTCTGTATCTTCACACACCTGAATGCCCCATGGTCATACTGAAAGTTAATTGGAACATGTAAAAAGTCCAAGGGTATAATTTTCTATTTTCCATTACAGGTCAACAAAAGAGAGGAAAAAGAAAAAGAAAAAGAAAAAGAAAAAAGAAAAAGAAAAAAGAAAAAGAAAAAGAAAAAGAAAAAGAAAAAGAAAAAAATAAAAAGGAAAAGAAAAAGAAAAAGAAAAAGAAAAAGAAAAAGAAAAAAATAAAAAGAAAAAGGAAAAGAAAAAGAAAAAGAACTTTTGGTTCTGGAAGACTTCATTTGAACCATTTCTAATTTTACTTACCTATAGATTCATACCATGTGGTGGGTTATTTAGAGTTTATATTATGGATGGTTATAGTTACTCAATGTAAGAACATTTGTAAAAAAGACATGCACTGGATACAATACATACTCTATCTCTTCCCAAGCAGAAAAAACTTGCAGGAATCTTCTCCCTCACCCTCCCAAAGACCTGGGACTCTCTCCAGGTATCTGCCTGCTTTTGCTCTGAAATTTCCACCCAAAGCTAGTGAAATATGTGTAAAGCTAATTCTCTGGGTCATACTCATGGCAGAGCTAGAACCAGTTAGACAGGGCTCCCAAACCAGAACTAGCAGTCTGCTCAGCAGGTGAGTGGGGAACCAGACAGAACGGCCAGATGGATGTCAGGTTTCTGTGACTTCATCTTTGGCTTCCACAGAACATGCACTGGTGAATGAGTTTCAGTTTTGGGCCTGAAAAAGAGGTGGCAAGGAAGAAATGGTCTGGATCAGCTGCAGCCTCTAAGGAGAGCGATGCTGTAAAGGATCCAAAGACATCCAAAGGGCTGACAGATGAGACACAGGGCTGTGGCAGACCAGCACGTGTCTAGGGCAGCAGCTGGAAAGCAGGAGAGGTACAGCAGCACATCTCAGTCACCATTGTGTGGTTACATTAAGCAACAATTTGTATGCTTTATTGTTTTCTTGCAGTGCCTTGCACCTGGATTTTTCAAGTGATTTTAAGTAACTTTTAACTGGCTAAATAAATAAACTCAAATGAAATATTTAATTAGACTTTTCCAATTGAAAACTTTTTTCTTTTCTTTCTTTTTCTTTTTCTTTTTCTTTTTCTTTTTCTTTTTCTTTTTCTTTTTCTTTTTTTTTCTTTCTTTTTCTCTTTTTCTTTTTCTCTTTTTCTTTTTCCTTTTCCTTTTCCTTTTCCTTTTCCTTTTCCTTTTCCTTTTCCTTTTTCTTTTTCTTTTTCTTTTTCTTTTTCTTTTTCTTTTTCTTTTTCTTTTTCTTTTTCTTTTTCTTTTTCTTTTTTTTCTTTTTCTTTTTTTTCTTTTTCTTTTTCTTTTTCCTTTTTCTTTTTCTTTTTCCTTTTTCTTTTTCTTTTTCCTTTTTCTTTTTCTTTTTCCTTTTTCTTTTTCTTTTTCCTTTTCCTTTTCCTTTTCCTTTTCCTTTTTCTTTTTCTTTTTCTTTTTTTAAACAAAAGCATTGCTTTCCTTTCCAGTGTAGTTTTTTGCAAAGCATACATCAGGCTCTATGTTGGAAAAGTGGTGGGGTTTTTCAACCTCGGAGACCCTGAAAAGTACAGTCAGGGCTACTGTGGCTTTTCACAGCGTTTCATACTGGCTCGTTTGTGTCACTGTTTATGTAGATAGGGGCTGCTAAGAAGTCTTTTCTGGACCTTCCCATCTAAGATGCCTCCGTCTGGGACACTTTTTACTCCTTCATTTTGAAATCGGAGTGAAAGGATCTTTTCTCCTCTCTTTCCACTTTCTTCTCATCATGCCGAAAGCTGTCTTGAATTATGCAGCTTTTGTAAAACTCCTCGAAATCTGTTTATATAAGAACAAACCGTAAAAATTGAAGTGAAAGGACAAAATCCTGTGTTGCACTTACTCCCCATTGATGAGGTACTCAAAGAAAGCCTGAATGGCAGCACATGAATAAGGGCAGATGAGAGATTAAATTATACTCCAGGGGAGTTGAGGCACCATGGGCAGGCAGTGCAGATTCCGAACATACTCTCTATGGATCCCATATGTAAAGGTGGACAGTTCACTCACGATACTGACACAAAATAAAGATTGAGTTTCTTACCTACTTTGCGTGGCAAACTCATGAGGTAGCTGACAGCTGTTTCTGTGGCAACCATACTTGGGAAATTTGTACACTGCCAATGAAAGCACAGCTCGTCTTCTCTTTATAACTGGTTTCCTCATGGCTGGTGCACTGGTACTGCCCAGTATGGAATGTGTTCAAGGCCAGGTTGGATGGGGCTCTGAGCAACCTGGTCTTGTGCAAAGTGTCCCTGATCATGGCACAGGGGCTGGAACTAGACGATCATTTCCAACCAAACCATGCTATGACCCTGTGATTATTTATCCTCTTGGGAGAGGAGCCTGCAGGCTTACAAATGCCTTCCACAACTGTCTTGAAGGGCACCAGTGTCCTTTTCTTGAACATCCCCCAGCACTGTCATTGCCAACCAAGTTATAACAGTATTTTAATGATTTTTAAAACTAAGGTGAAATTACTAGAAATTATTTATTACAAGTTCTGCTTTCTGACCAGTCACTGAGCACACTCCTCTTTTGCCAGTGTATGGATACAGAGTTTCTAGGTGTTGCAAACATGCAAACCCCAGTGACTTAGGATATCTCCAGGGAAGACAGATAATAGTCTAATTGTTCCAAAATTAGAACTTATACTTTAAATTGCTTGGGGCAGATCCACAATTTATGGAAGCAGATGTGCTTGCATAGGCATCTGTGGGAATTCATGCCAGAGGAGGAACTGGGTCTAGAATCTGATCCATTTTAAAAAGATCCTTAACAACACAGATCTCAGTTTATGTTTCTGGTCATGAAAAAAAAATATGCATTTAATTTTAAACATACATTTAATTTATTGCCATATCAGAAGTAAGCAGGTAACATTTTTTGGGGGTGGGTTTTTTCATTCTGTTTATTCCAAGGAAACTGGGAGGTCATCTTTTCTGGAACCTCCCTCCTCCTGTGCAGGGCTGCTCTTCACTATCTTATAAACAGAGGATAATACTTGGCTTTATGAATGTGACTTTGCCTGATTTTTGAGATACTGACACAATGCATATTTGCAAAAACTGTTCCTTCCTCTGGCCATCTGAATACAGTGTTTGAGAGAATATTTATGTTTGGATATGTGAGATCAAAGACTTAGGCAAACAAAGGCTTCAACAGAAAAATAACAAATAGAAGAAACTTGTAAGAGCTGAACACAGTTGAAAGCACAATGAATATGAGGATAAATACAGGTTCCTGTGCAGCTGCATGCTTAAAGGAAGAGATCAGCCATAGACACAACAGTCAGGCACAAAGGCAGGGTGCTACAACGTGTTTACAAAATCCTATTTACCAGGGAGTGCCTGAAGTAGGATCTTAACAGGGTACTGGGAAAATCTGTGCATAGATGATCTCAGCCAGCACCAGAAAAGGCATTCCTACTGAGGCCTGGAAGGACCCAGAACAAGCCCCAGAGACTGTGTTTTCCCAACCTGTCAGAGCACAGAGCTAGCAGCTGTGTTTGCCAGTGTTCTGGCCAGCACAGCCTTTCCCCTCTGGCACCAGGGGACTGTTACTTTTCAACCTGTTTCTGGCTGACAGGCAAGAGATTTCGAAGGGCCACTTTCCTGCAAGACAAAAGGGCACATGGAGTTACTGAGAGATGATGTCAGTGGATTTGCAGCTAATAGTTGCACGCTGTCTTTTCCCCATGGTGGCTTACCTCTGTCCCAGCAGAGTCTAGTAGCAAGGCAAAGCTGCAATACAAATACAATTGAATCACTTAGGGGAGAAATCTCCCCTAGACCCTTACACAAGTTACAGTGGCCCTCAGCTGCCTCTCAACATAGACACTATTGTTTCATTCTTTCTGAAAAAAATAGCCTAGCTGTTTGATTCTTATATTTTGTTTCCTGTAAAACCCTCCAATTCATTTGCCCAGAATGAAAAAAAACTAAACCAAACCAAACCAAAAACAAAACCCACCCTCCAAAAACCCCCTCCAAAAACAAAAACCCCCAATCAAAAACCAGAGGCAAAAAAAATCTTATTTCCTTTAGTTCTAAATAAATATTTTGGAAGTACATGCCACCCAAACCTGTTCTCTGAGATCTCTACTGGGATAAGTGCTGGTAAGTTGCAGAGGATGGCATAATTTGATAATAAATTATAAAGACATGTAGATAAATGCCTGACTTCATGCACTTTTAAGTTCATAATGATCAGAGATGGACAATACTACGAGAACTCATGTTACAAACAGCAGTAACTGTGTCCACAGAGCAAAATACTGGAAATAAAGGGACAAGGCACACACATGTTGAGAAATCATTACTGAAACTAATGCCAAACACAGCAAATAAGGCATCTTGAAATAAGACACACAGAAAACTTAAAATTAGCAGGAAATGACATATTTCAGGAATTGTATATTTTTCCCATGCAGGATCCCATGCAGGTCACATACCTAGGAGCTATGTGCTTTTCAGGAATCTGTCAGTTTGGTGCCTTGATGCTGATGGTCCTTATCTACACACTGCCCAAATGTCTGGTGGTTCTGGTTTGCAGTTTATAAAAGCAGTTATTCTGAGAGCAACATTTTATTTGTGACCCATTGGGTGATCCACTGTCTTTCCAATTTCCATTGTTTTCCCACTGAAAACCCCTAAAAATGCATTATGTCATTTTTTGAGGAAGAAACTGTAATAGCTCATCTTTTTAATGCATGTTCACTATCTTTTCTTATTGTTTCTCTCAGCAATTTTCTGTTAAATGAAAAACAACAACATAATTCAATTGAACAGATACCACTAAATGCTTATTACTAAATACTCAAATTTTAAAAATTACAATGATTACACAGTTAAGGGTTAGACAGCATACAAACCCTGCAGAATATATGAGAGAAGTGAGGCTGGTTTAGGGCATACACTTACACATGGTCTCCTCAATATTTCATTTGGAAAAATATGGACATGGGATATGTACTTCCACAATAAAGATGGGTGATGAACACATTGTTCTTCAAAAGAGGGTTCAAAACTCTTCTTCCAGAAAGTTCCTATTTTGCCACTCCAGGTAGGATCTGGATCCTAAAGGTGTCTATATGCAGGTAGTTGTCAGGCTGGCAGATGTGACAGAGAGTTAGGATAGCACTTATGGCAAACTAAAACTCTGCAGCAGCAGCAGGATGCTACAAAAATACCCTTTATTATCTGACTCTTGACGGTGTTTCAACTCAGTGAACCCCAGCGACTTCTGGTTTTGGCTTTATTGTGACCATAATAATTGCATTTTTTGACATACTGTGCCTTTATTGAGTGACCTGGTCCTGATGGTGACATGTGGGATAATTCTAAGAAGATGTCTACAACACTTTCAAAGGGTAATGATACCCTATGATGCACAGCAATAAAAAAACCCCAAACCCACAATGTTCTTTCAGACTAAGGGCTTCACTAGCACTGGTGGCAATCCCACTTTGGGAGGGAGGTTACACTGCATGACCAGGAAATCTCTAGACATCTCTTCCAACTGACATTTCTATGATGCTACAGGCCTGGCTTACTCATTCCTACACAACAGAACACCTTTATAATCTCTTCACAAGATCTGTTCCAATCTTGAGTGGAACCTGAAGTCAGTATTTACATTTCTCATTACAGTAATTTCATGATTATAAGCCGCACCATTTTGACTAAAATTTTGGTCCGAACCCAAAGTGCGGCTTATAATCAGGTGCGGCTTATGTATGGACAAAGAACAAAAAGTTGCTGCTTTAGTTTGGAGGACAAGTGGAACTTCTCTTTGAAATGGAGAATGTAAACCCCCTCCCTCCAAATTATTAAAAATTTGAAATCAAGGGGCTTTCAGGCAAAGATATGGGAATTAGGAATAACAGTTCTTTACTAGGGAAATTAAAATAGAAATACAGTACTACAAAGAAACAAACTCCAAACCCTGACAAAGTCAGAGTACAACCTGACACCCCGTCAGGCAGGGTGTTGGTAGCAGTCCCATTAAATGGTGGCTGCATCCTCCTGCAGTGACAGATGTTATTCAGTTGGAGCAGTGCTCCTGTACAAGGTGCAGTTTCCCTCTGGAGGTCCAGTGGTGATGTGGAGAAATCCGGTTTTCCTCTGGAGTCCAGTGGAGAAAGGGGCTCCCTTAGCGTCCCAAAACCTCTGTTTTCATCTTGGTAAGAAATGTTGGGCTCTTCCCCCTGGCTGGAGCAACTTCCAATGGGATGAAGTAATTTTATCAGTCACACAGTGGGACTCAATGGGCCATTAGCAGAAAATGACTGGCTGGAGGAAGGATGGGTTGTGAAAAGATAAAGAACAATGCCCTGCCTGGTTTCAATGGATGGCCCATTAGCAGAATATCTGCCGTTGAGATAAGGATCACTGTCCCCACCCTCAACAGATGGTGATAGAACAGATACCTTTTATCACACTCTGTATTGTAATGTGCGGCTTATAATCAGGTGCGGTTTATGTATGGACAAAGAACCAAAAGTTGCTGGCACCTGGAAGTGCAGTTTATACTCAGTGTGGCTTATAATTGTGAAATTACTGTACCTTTTTTTTTTTTTTTTTTGAGTCTGACTTGGTTCAACAATTCCTCTGCCATGGGGTGTGTCTCTACACTTGTAAAGGGTCCAGCACACGCTCTGTGCCATGCAAATAACAGTGTCTCAAGATGTTGCAACTCTTCTTCAACTGGATCTGATTATATGGAGGCCTTACATGGAGAAATATCTCAACAACTTAAGGAAAAGGGAAGTATGAACTTAAAGCTGATCATATATTTAAGTGGTTTTCAGAACACAGTAACCAAGAAAATAGCAAGTATTGATTTTAACCAGACCCTTATTCCATGAGCAGCAAATTCTTCCTGAATGTAACAATTCATTGTATTTATATGATATCTTGACAAGTTTAAGCTGTTAGGAAATGTGAAGGTGTGCTGCTCCAAATGGAAGGAGATAAAGATGAGCTTGAGGACAAGTCCAGTTCTCTCCACTTCTTTACTCTAGCTCCTTTTCTGCCTTAGCTCCAAATAGTTCTCCCCAAAGCAAACATAAGAGAGAGAGGAGCTGTAAGCAGGGTAAATGGGGGCACTGGTTGCTTTTAACCCTATTTTTTAGTAGAAACAGCACTGGTGAGACAAACCTAGACTTAGAGATTTCACAGATTTACCCAGAAATTGCAGGCAGCAGGGAAAAGGGGGAAAGAAAGGTGGATAATATCAGTGCAGTAGGTGTGTTAGTTAGAAAGCACCTCAGGGGTGTTCAGCTTTGGGGGGCTCTCTTCCATGGTGTTATGGTGAGTACTTATACTGTTAGAACAGCTGCATCAGCAGCAATGCAACAAAAAGGCACAGAATGGGACATTTATATGTCATTTATCCTTTTCACCTAAGAAATTAATTTCAGAACAGAATGAAATAACTGGATGTAATTGAACAGACATCCAGCTTAATACTTGTGTTTGTAACATTTGATAACCATTTTTTTTTTTGGAGAACGTGGTGTTGGAGTCTCAGTTGACTCATTCATTGTGCAAGTATCCACTAGATTTCCAACCACTGAGATTTATTTCTTTTCATTAGAAGTCCACATTATTATTTATATGGTCAAGAACATAAGTAATGTTGGAAAAAAAATAAGTATTAAAGTCTAAGAAAGAATATTCAAATCAATAATAACAAAAGAAAAATATGTAGTACATATTAAAAATGAAAACAATTGTTATAAATATAATGGCCTTAAATGTTTGCTTTTATGTGACAGATGTTTTTAACAAAATGTCTATGTTGGCAGTTGGAGCACACTTATGATTTTAATTTGTGTAATATTCCCTTTTAGTATTGATGTCTATTTACAACATCTGTGAAGGGTCTTTAACCTGAATGTGACAGGGAAAAACTAACAGACTGCTATTGGAACCTTTCCACTGGGTCCATGTAACAGACTATTAACAAAAATCTTAAATAGCTATTCTAATCATCAACAGTAATCTTACACAAATTATATCAGACCCAAAGGACCCGATTAACTTTAAAATGCCTTACAGACCTGAAACATAAATTTTGCTCCTCCTACCTTCTTCTGTAGAGTAAAAATCAGATCATATCACAGGCACTGGGTTTAGCTAGGCACACACAAAATCAGTATGCAAGGCAGGCTGCAGACACACAGGCAGGGTTCCACTTTCATGACAAGGAAAGCACATTTCTGAGTATTAAAATTTAATGTAATCCTCCTTTTTTTTTTTCCTGTTGCTGTTCTATAAATCTCCAACTGGAATTCCCATTCTGTAACAACTCTTTCAAACAGCTGGAACATGGACAACATCCTGGCATGGGGAGGCATTAATATGTCATTGAAGTGATACCACAGATAGAGGCAGATACAGGATTTCTGCTGGAGGAAAGCCAAGTCTTACCAAGATGGTCTCACATAATAGGAAAGTGTAAATGAGAGAACATGAGTTGAGGTTTTTTGCTATTAATTTCTTAATATTTGCACCAAAATTTGAAGTGCTGTTATTGTTATGTCCCAGAGGTCTTTTCCACAGAGTTCTTGCTTGTTCACGCCTTTTAAGTCAGGAGCCAAGATTCCCCCACCTTTTGCCACTTAGGCGCTCTCTTTCTCTCCCCTCCCACACATACCCTTTGTTTGACCCCATCTATACTACAATAACTATTTAATTAACAACAGTTGTTAAATTTGTTTATGGCCTGACCTTGTAAGTTTGGCTGGCCAGTTAAGATGGAGCCAAACTGTTTTATATCTCGGTTACAAAAAAAGCCTAGGTAGAGATCTCAGCTAAAGAGCTTTTTTTAATAAAAACTGAAAACCAAAATGCAACAAAAGAAGGTCATTCCATTTGTATCCCCTGTTGGCCTCATCCACTGAGGCTGTCCAAGCTGCATTATAACCAGGTCCCTGACAACAGAGCCCAACAGCCACTGACTGCTAAGTTTTCTACTTCTCATGCAGTAGAGGAGAAAGGGGGCAGTCCCTTGAAAGTTTTTGTTTAAGGCAAAGCTTTCTATTTAAGGTAAAAAAGCCTTCTTCATCTCTAACCCTGTTTTGCTTGGCATTTGAGTCTAGTTTCTGTAAAGACAGCCCTAGAGTCTCTGACAAATCTGGGTCTCTGCTGGGCTCTGCTTCTGTCTGAGCTGCTGATAAGGTCCCATGGGTAGGAAATTTCTGGTGTTCCTTGCACTTATACCTTCTTTCCCTCTCACTAGACATATTTCACTTCTCTGTTTCTATCTTTTATCTTCCTTTGCCAAAATCCTCCTTATTTCTTGTGGGTTTATTTACAATTGCTCTTTCCTTTTTCTGCTTATTGTCCCTCAGAACTTCCACATTAAATCACTTAAGAGTTAAGCATAGAGGTCTTAGTTTAACAACAACAAAAAATAAAGGTGTTAGCTCCTAAGTGTATTACATGTGGAAATCCTGCGAGGCAGAACTAAGCCTCCACAAGGACTGATAGTGTCCTAGATGTGTTCTATGTAATTCACAAATTATATATTGCACAAATAAACCCAGTCAGCTTTTCCATATTTCTTAGGCTTTCTTCTTTTTCAGAAATATCCAGATAATAGTTTTAGCACCTTAGTATTTTTAATACCTCAGTGGAAATACCTCTCCCTGAGTCCAGGATGGTTCCCCAAGCATTCTGCTGCTTAAGCAAAACTGACTTGTAAAATTTTATTTCAACTCTGTGAAGAAAAATGTGACTGCAGCTGGGTCTAGAGCCAGACCATAGAAGGCTTAGAGAGTATTTTCTTGGTGTAGAAGAAAAGAAGCAAAGCCTGGCTGCAAGTAAAGGAACTCACCCAGGCAGGTTGGTTGTTGGTGGCAAGGAGAACTGCTCTTCCTAGTGCCAATGTCATTGCTCACAGAAGAGAACACAGCACTCCTGTGGGTGCTGTCTATGAAACAAAGCCAGCCCAGGTGACCAGAGATTTGTTAGCACTTTTCACGAAAGCATACGTTGGCCAAATTGGCACTTAATTAAAAAAGGGAAAAAAAAACAAAACAAAAAGAGCATGGATGTACAAACAGGCATTCCATACTGTGAACGTCAAGGTCTTATAGTAAAGTCTTCAGACATTTACTGAAGAAAACTAGGCATTCTTACTCCTAAACAGCTCAATTATTCTGTTGTGCAACTGAGCTTGACACAGGTTTCCTATGATACCTCATCCACTTCCAGTCACACTTATGGTTGAGCCAGCAGAGTGGAACTGCCATCAGAGTTCTCCTCACTCCTGCTTCACCCCAAGATGACGAGAAGGTACAAATCTTCATTTTATAGTGTGTTCTTTGTTATCCAAATGTGCAAAATATTTCAGTTTGAAATCAGTCAGATTTTTTTGACTACAAGGATCCACTGGTTTCTTCTTTTATTCGAATTGACTCATTTCAAATTCTGTTCGTATCCCTTTGGACCAGCAGTTTTCCTGCTCCTTTTGTGTAATGAGCTGTACATGTTCCAAAACAGTTGAAGATAATTAAATCATAAAAGAGTAGATCTCTGATCCACCTGGGTGTCAAGGAAAAATTAAAAACATATTTTGGAGAAAGATTAAGGAATCATCACATCAGCCACTGGTCTGGGTACTTTCAGAAGACACAGGTGTATTAGAAAAGCTGAGTTCAACTGGTGATTCATGGCTTTTCTACAGAAGCTTTTGTTCAAGAAGTTTTCATCTTCTGTTCAACTCACTAACAATGTGCTTAGCAGAATCAGTTCCCGTACCTGAAATGACATTTTGGACTGAACTCTTCTACAATTTTGAATTAAATTGTTCCAGATAGACACAAGATTTGGACTTGCATTCAACTATGCAAAAGAAGTTTTAATGAAACTAAATGAAAATTTATTCTATTTTTGCAGTGTTTTTCTACATTATCTAGAGCAATATTAAAGCACATAAACCACTATATTAAATATACATGCCTCCTAATTGCTATTATGCTTTAAATAGTTTTCCATAATTCCTACAATGGGGCAATCTGCCTGTTTTCCTCTCCTGACCTCCATGGCCAGTTTCAATCAAATTAGAAAGAACAAGGATCAAACTGGAGTCTTACCTTAGGTTTTTAACTTGACCAAACATTTCAGAAAAGTGAAGAATAAGCTCTCCTACGGCAAAGTTTCCCTCTACAGTCAGTGGAGACAGGTGAATACCTTTGGATCTCTCTGAAGGCAGACCTTGTCTGCAAAAATTAGATGCCTAATCTCAGAAAGGCAGCAATGATCTATTGTTAGGGCAGAAATACTGAAATATGGCTGGCTCTCTGGCTTTCTTGAATTTAAGCTCAATTTAGCTGAGGTCCCTCAGCTAGGCAGGCTTGAACCCCTCTCAGGCATCTATAAAACAATGGAGTTTTTCTGGAGGACAGAGGTGCTCAGGCAACTTGCCCTCACCGAGACAGAGACACGGTGAGCTCAGCTATGGCAGGGCCTGGGGGCCAATAGCACACCCCAGCCCTGAGTAAGCTGCAGCATGTGATGAGTCTCAGCTGGCTCAAAAAGTGCAGAGGACCTGAGCAGGGGAGTTGGGGTTATGATGAGGGAGGCTGAAGATCAAAGACAGAATTCCATAAGGAACAATTTGTTCCTTTTAGAATTTGTTTGCATTCATTAGTTCTGCTGCGCACAAAGCAACTTATTCAAGTGTGTCAGTTGCTTTTGTTTACTCTCATAAATGCCAAATGCATTCCAAATTCAACTGTTGGAGTAATGGGTAAGCCTGTCCTTAACCGTACCAATTGCTTTTCCAGGACATCAAATGAAAATCCTCTGTTGTAGGAATATATCTTTTGTGGGTGGATTTGCTGATATTGCAGTCCAAATGCCTAACTCTTACAGGAACAACCATTGCACTGACTCTTGCTTACATTTTTAATCTTTCTTTGGCCGCTGGCCATATTCTAAATAAATGAAACATGCCTGTATTGTTCCATCCAGCAGACAGATGATAAAAGGTCTGTTTCAGACTATGGGCAAGTCAGTCTTCAGCCAGTCATTTCTAAAGATATGGAACAAGTACAGCAGTCTTTAAGTTTAATACAACCCTTTCACATTTTAAATCAATTTACAATCTTTCTTTGTAATCAGTTTGGTTACTTCCCAAATCCAGTACAGGGGATGTTTTATTGCCAATTCTTCATTTCTGGTATGATGTTCTTGATAAGGGTTATGTCAAAGACAACAATCCTTGATCTGTACAGAACCTTTGAAACAGTGTCTCACACAGGTCCTTTGTTTCAATAAAGCTATGGATGGTACATAAACCTTAACAAGTTATTCTTCTAATTATCTGCCTTAAAGGTCACAAGATACTATTAATGGTGTTCCAAGTAACAGGGACCCTTTGCCTCCTAGAATTCCCCTTGAGAACATACTTGGCTGAAATAAAATTTTATGTATATTAACAATATAATCTTTTTTGCAGTGCTCACAAAATAAGACTTACTTGCATTAGTGAAGACACAACACTTCATAAGCCAATACATAATTCAACTGAGAATACTGATTTTCAGTCTGAATTAAAGGTAACCTGAGAGTATAGCTAGTTTCAATATGATTAACACATGCAGCAAGCTAAAAATTCACCAAATACCTAATTAAGATTTATTTTGCACATGAATTCAGGAGACTTTTAAAAGATAAATTCAAAACTGTTGTGAAGTGAGAAGTTTTATATGGTATAGGAGCTGAAACCATTAACTCAGAAACCACTGAAAATCCTAAATTCTTAGGTATATCTTCACATTTCCACAGAAAAGACCCCTTTGTCTTCCTGAAGATTTCTACTGTCAGAAAAAATACATGGTCAAGGATTCCTGCATGCCTGGCTGTCCATTTGGAGCCATGGCCATCACTTTGCCTGGGCTGCTAGTTCTGGGTAAATGGGCACCATGCATGCACCAGTACCTGCACTCATCTGCAGTTACACAATCTATTTCACAAGATGCAGATCTACAGTAAGTTTTCTTTGTGTGTAGGTCTTGTTGTCTCTGGCATTGTGGTGGTACAGTGTCTGGGAAGCTTACTACTTGGCACAGGACTAAGACGAGTTGCAACCAATTAGACAGTACAGATGGTTTCTGGACAGTGTTTGAGGCCATGCTCTAACCTTGCGTATTTTACTTCTCTTGATGGCACTCACAGTTACAGTAAAGAAGCCACAACCAGGAATTATGTAAGAAGCAGAAGACATCTGTGTTCTGCGGGAATTGGCCACTCCAAGAGTGGAAGAACAAGTAACTTAAGTACGTTTCTTCATCTGTGAGGGCAGTGTTTGTATTCTGCATTAAATAAGGTGTCTTGGACTTAAAATTGAGATATCTCAAGCTGCTATAGACCTGCCTGTTCTTTCTACACCCACTCATATCTGTGCATTCTGCTTATAGCTCACCCTGCTTTCATTTGTAGGCAAAGTTCAGCTCTCACACCACCACTACGCAGCCCGCACTTCTGGCCCTGTGGAGGCATTTGTGTGCATGACCACAGATGGGCATAGGCGGATAACCCCTTCTAATATATTTGGGTTTTAGACTAACAACAACAAAACAATGTTCTGAATTCCCCAGTGAAGCTAATTTTCTAATTAATTTGAGTTCCGTAGGTGATTGAATTTTTCTTTGAACTGTAGCATAAGCTCAAGCTCTTGTTAGACATCACATAATCCATGCACATGTTAGCCATTTTTCAAATGCTATTATTCAAAGCTGGGAAGCCTTCAGGAATATTCACACCAACATGTGTTGTGGTTTAACCCCAGCTGGCAGCTGAGCACCATTGCAGCTGCTCACTCACTCCCACCCTGCCAGGTCAGGAGGAGAATCAGGAAATCTTCACAGGCAAAGGTAGAAACAGTTTAATAATTCAAACAAACTAAAATATTAATACTAATAATATTAATTTAATAATAACAATATTCATAATGAAAAAGAAGAGGGAGAGAAAGAAACCCCCCCCCTTCACCCTAAAACCAAGCAATGCTCAGCACATTTGCTCACTACATACTGACTGATGCCCAGCCACTTCCCAAGCAGTGATCTGCTGTTCCGGCCAACTTCCCACAGCTTAAATACTGGCCATGATGTTGTGCTGTATGGAATGCCCCTTTGGCCAGTTTGGGTCAGCTATCCTAACCATGTTTCCCCTCTGGTTCTTGTGCACCTGCTGGCTGGTAAAGCATAGGAAACTGAAAACCCCTTGATTCAGAGTAAGCACTACTTAGCAACAACTAAAACATCAGTGTGTTGTCAACATTGAGATACATTCTCATACCAACTTCAAAACACATCCCTGTGCCAGCAACTCAGAAGAAAATTAGCTCTATCACAGCAGAAAGCATGACAACAAGAATGAATAATTAAGAGAGAGAAATCTTGTCTATGATGTTGATACTCCGCTGCCTTATGGGATTTGAACATCAAAATACTCATGACTAAGATATTTAGAATTTGCGCTTCTTTATCTTTATTAGAAAGGTCACTAATGTCATCTGAAATACCCTAAGGTATCTGACATGTGTGCATGCAACTAGAGTTTATGAGAAAAGACCTATGGGAGACAGTGCCCTACTGGACCAGAAGTAGGTGGCAAGGTGTTCCCACTCTGCAACCAAATTGAGCCTACAGTCAACAAATACCATGAATTTTAGAGAGTTGATGGGCTGTCCAGAGATAGGTATCTGTTTTAGGGGGAGCTGAATGTCACCTGAAAGATGTTTCTTTCCTCAGCCTGGGTGTGCACTCTCCTAAAATATGAACCTGCTTCAAATGTGACTGAAGTCAGTGACCACTTACTGAGGGAGGACTCAGATATGAACACAAATAAACAATATGCTCCTCTAAGCCCCACTTCCTTAGGAGACTGGGCTATAAACACCACTCAGAGTTTCCATAATTATTTTACCGTTGCTGTTGGTTCCCTGTCCCACTCTACTGATGGTAGAGGACAGAGACCTTTTACAGCAGCCCCAATGACAGAAATTCAGTGGGTCTGCTGCAAGACTAAGCCTGGGTTTGAAGTGCACAAATGACCATCACTGGTGCACAAATTGATGATCATTTTTGCTTCCCAGATTGGCACACAGTATTTGCCAGGAAAGAAATAAAGTCTGCATGGAATTATCTCTCTGAAGACAGCATTATAAACAGTTACGTTCCTTGAGATTCCACCTGGTGGGTTTTCTGCAAGAGCATAAGTGTATTACTTTAGACTTATATGTCTGAAATCAGAAGTCAACTATTTTAAGTTTCTTAATTAACCATAAGGGACCTCTGTAGTGCTGTCTTCGTTGTTGCTGGATAAAATAATTATGAATGTGTTGCTTTAATAGTATAATTGTTGTTAGCATACAGCAGGGAAGGAAAAAGGGCAGAAATAAAACCATTAATCACACAGTGGTTGTACAGAGAGAACTCCTCAGAGAGAAGAAATAGAAACATCATGGATCAACAGAAATTATAGATGTTTAAAGATGTTTGAGGAGAAGAATAAGTAGCATTTTCTGAACTATATGGATAGTATCCTAGGATTAACAGTACTTTAGGATACACTAGGATAAATAGAATTCTCACAAATGTCTGAAAAATTCAGACTTCCATTCCTCAGTATCAAAGGAATGTGGCCTCAATAGAACAATACACAAACATATCCATATACATATTTTTAATAGAAGATATCTATATATCTATGTATCGATATAGATATTTAAACAGTTGTGTCAGTATACACAGTAATGGTTGTGTCAGTATATAGCCATATGTACAGTGTATGTATCCATGTATATAAACTGTGGTAGAAAGCTATTGTTAACATTTTTTACCTTACAGATATTACATTTCTAACCATTGATACTCTGAAAGGGAAATTGCAGCATCAAGACTGTCAAAGTACTTTTGGCTAAAAATAATAACAACATCAACAATAATACCAGGAAAGATAACAGTAACAATGTCATCACACAGCACTTACAAGGTTCACTGTAACATTGAATCTCAAATGTTAACCTTCTTTCTTACCAACCTGGATAGTTTGTTTCATAACTTTGACTCACGCTCTGCTTTTCAAGCGAACATTTGCTTTCTGAGTGTCCTAATGGGGCTGAGAAATTTGTTGAAATACATAGTAAAGGAAGGCAGGGTTAATATGGCTACTATAATATTTTTGATGCAACAACTTCTAATCTGAAAATATTAGAAAAGTCTCATGTTTGGCATTTAAAGAAAAAGCAGGGGTTTAGTAAGTCTGTTTTTTTCTTGGTTGGTTGGTTTTTGGGGGGTTTTTTGGGTGTGGGTTTTTTGGTTTTGTTGTTGGTTGGTTGGTTTGGGGGGAGGCAGGATTGTTTCTGGTTTGGGGATTTTTTTTGTGTGTGTTTTGGGTTTTTTACCAGTGTCTGAGTCATAATGAGGATATTTTTCAGTAACTTACTGCTGTGGATAAATGTATCAAGCACATTAAACAAGTGTTGCTACTGTTCATTTCAAGCCAGCTCACAATCTGTATACTCATTCAACCTTTTTTCTGTAAACAGTATACATAATTCTGAGCAGCTTCTATAAACAGACCAAGGTCTGCTTGCTATAGCAACACACCTCCAATAAGTGAATTTTCTGGTCGATTAAACAGAGGAACAACAACATTTCTTAGATCCAGCACACTTCTGTCAATAAATATCTTCTTGTGCTAACCCCTCTATAAGGTCCTCATCCACTCTTAGGGTGCAATAGATGCACCAGAAACAGGGGGAAAGGGTGAATGATAACAATGATCACAACTGTATGTAAACTGGGGCCTCTCCCAGTACAGACAAAAAAAACGTTAGTGGAGAAAAGTTCATCTGAGGTATCTTCAATTTGGATATCTAGCTCCAGACAGGTGGGTTAACTCTGACATAAATTTATGAAGTACGCCAGATAGATGCTGCTCTGTTTGTCTCCATTTAGTATAAAAAGACATATAATCAGATTGAAACTGCATATTTACAGTATAAAATTAGGCAATATGAATCCCATGGTTTCTGTGGGTGTGCCTACATTCTCTCATCTAATTCTGTTTCTTTCCTTTTCTCTCTCTTACTGCTATTTGATCTGGCATACTGGCAAACTTTGGAACTCAGTATTTCTCAGTATTTGGAACCCAACGTTTCTATAAAAGCCAAAAATTATAATTGTTACCTATAGGTGCACAAGGTGATGCAGCATTGTTTAGTGCAAAGGACAAAATGATTTCTGCTCAGAGCTGGTTAGAGTATTTTTGCCATTGCTTGAGTGCTTTGTAATGAATACTGTCATTTTCCCTAAAACTGACTATTTTCAATAAGAAAAGTACTTGCTTAGACAAATGCTCTCATGAACAAGTATTTAAAATAATTGTTTTTCAGCTTGACAGATTGACTTGAAATTTCAGTTAGAATTTCCAATGATGTTTTATAGGTTTGCAATGCCAGTATGTGTTCTTTCAGGTCAATGCCATCTCTGTGTCAGGCCTCCACATTTTCAATTTGTTTCAATGCCACACATGCTTTTGAATAAAATCAAACACAGCAATAATTTGGCCTGTGATTAACTTAGAACAGTATTTTAAGCTAGATAACTTAACATGAATCATAATTATCGTGGTACATCAGCTAAAGTTATATGTATCACTAGTCCTTTTACTGGAATTCAATGTAACTCTTGTATCCCTACATACAGGCAACCCTAAATGTGCAGAGCAATGATTTAAAGTCATGCATGCAAGTGAAGCATAAAGTAGATAAACTTGGCCCATATTTGTTGAAACAGTGGAAGATGAAACACAATTATGTGAAAATATTTTTGTCTTTTAAACAACAGCCTTTACTTAACAATGAATCACACTTCTTTCTATACAGTATTTTATTTCTAGCTCTGAGCAAAGTTTAAAACTGCCTTCACTTAAAACTAGTATGGGGAAGAGAAAGGAGTAAATTCTGCAGCTGAAGGTGGACAAGAGGTAGCATTTGTTTGGCACCAAAAGTGTAATTTTTGTTTGGCAAAAAGGGATGCTTGCATTTGCACAGATATTTGCATTATAAGAAGCAGGCCTAGCAGAAATAAATGAACAGACAGCACACAGGTAAAGTCTGAATGCAAATCAAATGGCTCTGAAATGTGGAAAACAATTGTCCTCAAATTGGGTTAGGGTTAGTTCCATACTGGGTGCATTTAACTTTCTGGACTTAATGAGTCATATGGACCCAAATGAGAATACCCATGTGCATGAAATTAAGATTTGAGCATTTAAAATTATATCACCACAGCAGTTCAGATCAGTCCAGTGTTTTAAATGTCAGTATTTTCTTTCAGGGAGACACCACTACAGTTTAAAAGCATTGGCAAGCCTGAAAGTAAAGTACTTAATTCTTAAGCAAATAAGATTTTAGTATCATCAGCTCTTGACAGAAATCTCTAATTAGTTTATCTTTTGCTTATAATGATATAGTATATCCTCTGTTTATAAAATGGAGCAGCATATATCAAGTGTGCATGAGTAACAACAGGAAGTTTTAAATATTTAATATGTATAAATTACTGCATTATTTTTATTCCAAAACTGATGTCATTCTAGAGCCTTGTCCAGGCCTATTTGAGAATTTCCGTTTGGGGCATTTCAAAGTATCTGAGAAAAACATTTCTATCTGAAAGTTCCTGGAAAAGGACATTATAGATCCCAGGGCAAATATACATCTAGAGATTGTGGGAGATGCTCATAAATCAAAAGAAATGAACAGCTGAAATGTCCATTCAGCTCAGTTGATGGTAGGAGTACTCAGCACCTCCGAAAATTAGCGTGCTTACCAGGTGCCTAAATAAGGATGGATTGGTGCTTTGAAAAAGGTGAGCTTAATAAGTCAGTTTTGTAAACATAGAGCAAGGTTTGCTACAACATTTCCATCACACACTACAGTCAGAGAGGAAATAGGAGCTCTGAAACAACTGCAGTTTATGCTTCTAGATTTGATCCTGATACATACTGCACCTGGAGGCTTGCAGACTTGGGATTCCTGGCTTTTCCAGAGCTTTGTTAAGCTCAGAGGTGTACAACATGCTAAAACTCATCATTTTCAAGACTAGAAGCCAAATCGTATGGAGAACCCTTTTTTCCACATGGAAGGCTTTCCTTCTAGGAAGGCTTCAAACACAGCAATCATCTCTGTTCCACTCTTCCAGTGGTATTGCAGATTACAGTGGAACTGGTGAGCTTCTTCCTCTTTGCTAACACAAGTAGTGAGCAGAGTTTTACAAGACCCATTTGAGTGTTGCAATCCAGGCGTACGCCACGGCAAATTGCAATCACTCTGAGAGCAAGTGATTTCTCTGGGGACTTCAAAACACATGGTGCAGTGCAGTCTTTGGCACTTAAATCTTGCCTTACTTCAATCAGTGGAAAAAAAAATTCAGAAAAATTAAAATAAAACAGATTTAGATTAATGTAATCTCAGTGATGATGGTATACGCTCAAACTTCAGGATATTATTTTTTTCAGCCTTACATCAGCTCAGCTGTTTTGCATATGCTGGCCTTGGTTAGTTCTGCTCTGTTTTGGGGAATAGATGTCAGTATGTTTTTAATATTTGTTTCATATCTCTGAGATTTACAATTGATATGTATACTTTAATACTTTTGATAACAAAATATTTATTCCTAAATCTCTGGGCAGGCGGCCATCAATCCAGTCTTGTGTGGGTAAAGCCAAGTTTACTTACATATATACACATGTGCATGAAAATACGCATTTTGTGTTGTGGCTATGGCTCCTCAGTGCGATCTGGAGGTAAAGAACCTATTTACCAGGATCATGTACACTGGTTAGGATGACAGCTATGAGAGAACTCCGGCTCTGCTCTCGACCAGCTTTGTAGGACTCAGGTTCCATTGAATGGCCAAGGCTGGCAGGCACCTCTGCAGAGGGTCTGAGCAACACCCAGCCTGATCTTTAATACCTCCACTGACAGAGACGTCACGGTCATTCAGAACAGCCTGCTACACTAGACACATTTCTCTTCTTATGGAATTTCCTTCAGTTTGTGTCGTTTTTGTCAACTCCTGTCACACTGTTAGAAAGAACTAACAACTACAGCATCGACATGCCACGAGATAGAACAAGATGTGGCTGGAGAAGGGGGCCATGCAGAGCTAGGGCAGCACTTTTCTTGGACAAACACCCTTGTTCTACTTCCTGGAGATGAGCATAACACAGTGTACAGTTTAAGCACTGGAATCATGAAGCCAGGAAGTGGGCATGGATTGTAGAGGGGCATCAAGACCACCCAAGTCCCCCAATGCCCTTCAACCCATTTCTAGAAAAAAAGTGAAAGATCGGACTGCACTTGGAAAATAATTTAGATGGAAAGTGAGAAATCTGTCTTCAGAGGGGAGAGAAAACCTACCCCTCCCAAGCCCGGGCAGAGGCCCCCCCTAGGACCATGAGCAGGATCAATGCTGGAATCAGAGCTGCTGATCTCTTTTCCCCTCTCTTTTCCTTTCTTTCTCTCTGCCCCTCTTTAACTAATTTCTTCCTTTCTCTCTTCCCTTACACCCTACCCCTATATCCACAACCCACTGCCACGTGCTTACACAGCGGGCCAGGGACTAACGAAACAATTTCCACGCCAAGCATGCAAGTCACTAACAAAACTCTCTGGTTGTTTGCGGACCCTGTCACTTCAGTCGCTCCTTTGGACCACGAGCGTTTAGGAACCTCGGGCGATCCCTTCCCCTGGCGGGTGGGGCATCCCTCCCGCCCGAGTCCCGCGGGGCGGGACGCAGGAGACGCTCCACCACCGGGGCTCCGGCCCGCCGCGGCTCCACGGCCCGCGAGCGCCGGGAAAGGGAAGGGGAAGAGGCGGAGCGGCCCGCCCGGCCCCTTCCCGGCCCCAGTCACAGCCGCGCCCCGCTGCGGCCCAGCCCCTTCCCGGCCCGCCCCGCCCGCCATGTTGCGGCGGCGGCGGCGGGAACGGGAGCGGCGGGATAGCGGGATCGCGGGGCGCTCGGAGCATGCGGGGCGCACGGAGCGGGCAGGGCGCGCACCCCGCGCAGTGGGTGCTCATTGCCCCAGGTAACCCGGCGGGGTCGCTCCGCGGACGGGCGGCCGTGCCGCAGCGCCGAGCGCTCCCCCCCGCCGGCCGGCTCGGGCAGAGGCGGGCGCTGGTCCCCGGGCCTGCGGCACGTGCCGGGGCTGCTGCGTGCGGCCGGGCCCCCCCGGGTGTGCCGAGGCCGGATTGAGACACGGCCTCAGCGGGGGCCCCGCACGGCACCAGCCCTCCTCTCTGCGGGGACCCCGCGCTGGATCAGTGCGTTAGATTAATCTGTGTCATTAGCGTTCTGCCACCGATGTCTCTGGTGGGGTCTCGCTGTCCCCTCCCCGGAGCTGACGGCCCGCCTTGACTCCATCCCTTAATCCCTTCCTGTATTTTTTGAAGGAGACGGTTTAGTGCCCTAAGCCACAGCTGTCAAGCAGACTTCAGTCCTAAGCCAGAGTGAGCTCTCCTGCGCTCTTTATTCTGAGGCGTGCTCCGCAGGGCAGCTCTGCCGGTGGAATATCCACCGTGTAGTAGAGGTTTGCTCTCTCCCACGAAGTGCTGAATCAATGGGAGGATGCCTTTGCTCCTTTGTATATATTTCTGCCTAGCATCAAGTTTAAACAAACAAGATCACAAAATGTTTTGCTCTCAAAGAGGATGAGTGAAACAGGATGTGTTCAAATGCCAAGACATTAAGAGGAAGGAGACATGTGTGTCTTTTTCTAGTTTGGTTTTTAAGGAAATGTGACTTCCATGGTTATCTGTGGGCCAGCTTTGTACTGTGGCTATTTCTTAGTTCACCCATAACTGAAAAGTGTTAATAAGCAAACCTGGTAAAAAGGAGCAGTACTTTGGAGTAATTTTCTGAGCTTTGCCTGTGATGATATGAGAAATGCTGTAAATAGCACCACTGAAGGAAAGGTATAGCAAGAGCTTCATTCAGCAAAAATTGAAAATGAGGCAGGAAACTCAATATTGAGACATGCGCCCATAAGAAACCAGGCTTCTCTAGTTGCACAAGAAACAGAACCAATTATTATGATTTCACTGATTCCTCTTTTCCTCTAGTTCTAACTTTTCGGTTCCACCCTTTGGTATCTGACATGCTTGATGCCTAAGAAAGGAATTATAAAGTGAGGAATTCCTTATTTTAATATTGACTTTACTCAGACTAGGATTTAAAGCTGAATCCTGTATCAAATGACTGGCTATGCCAACAGATGTCCATACTGTGCAAATATTTACAAATATGCTTAGCTTATGCATGAGTAGTCAGTTCTGTGCAGTAAGTTAAATTCTCCAGTAAGTGTTTGCAGGATTGGAGCCAGAGCTTGTAACTTTCATGAAGCCAGACAGTTTGTATTACCAATTATACCAGCACAGCTCTGACAAAATTTATGTAGTACTCCAGACCTGTAAGAAAGTTTATTAAGCCTTAGTTGAGCTTCAAAGCATATAGTGATTTTTTTTAAAAGTCTGTGACTGATAAATTCAGAGCTCCACAGTTGATGAGACTTGCCAGCCAAATGAAACATTTCATGATTTTAGTTTTGTTTTAGCATTATTTTCAGAAAAGCTTTTTAAAGTTATTATGTTACCACTTTTCAGAATTTTGCATTTCATAACTGCTCTGTTGAATGAATCTCAGAAATTTTTCATTGGCTGTTTAGCAGAATGTGTAGTAGGAAGACCTGATTACATTCAGGAATGAAGATGGTTGCAGTTGGATTTAGAACAAAAATGTCCTTTGACAGTAAAATTCTATTCATATGACTGTTTCTATCTCCATAATACCCTGTATGGCACTGTGGTACATACATACGTAAAACCAGCTGGTGCAAATAAGTACAGGATCTGCTTCTGGATGTGAGTTCAATGCCATTTGTTCCTGAGTCTACTAAAAAAAGCTGTCTGCTTTAGTGTTGAAGGTTATGAAATCACTACTAATTTCCTTGTTTAAGTACACATTTATATGCTGTTATATTGCATAGACAATAAATTACTGCTTTGCCATTCAGAACATGTGTGATGACTGACGAGACAAATTTCAGTTTTAGTTTTGATTTTGTAGTTTTTGTATTGGTTTCAGTGTTCTGGAAACAGCTCAGAAACAAGGAATCTCTTCTGTCAGGTAGAACTGCACATGCTCTGTGTTGAAATCATAATTCTGGCTAGAGGAATGCAGTCACAGTGGGTTATTTTACCAATGGTGTGAACTGTTTTTAGAGGGACAGACTGTCACTTTGTGTAGCAAGTGATTAATTCTGTCATATTTCCAGTACTGTAAAAGTTTGATAATTAGTGGTCCTGTCATGCCTGCACATCACAGGACAGAGATACAAACCATATGCTCAGCAGTTTCTTTACATGGTTTGTAGAGGTGGGTGAAGGTGGGGAGGGGAAGCAGGGTTTACTGGGGCAGTCTTTGCCCTCACCAGCCCCTCTGCCACACCAGGACACTCGGGCTGTTTGGCATGGGAGAATCGCACAAAGGGAAGTCCAGGTAGGGAGAGAAAAGGAGATCCTCATATCGGACAGTCATATCTGAGCTGACTGCTAAGCAACTTCTGGGTGAGATAGCAAATTTTACCTAGAGGTGGTAGCCTGCCCTTGGCCTGGTGAGAGGTCTTGTGGTGGTGTTTCTGCTGATACCTGCTTTTTTTCCATGAAGACAGGACAATTTGACATGCAAATAGAATCATGTTTTTGTTTTGTTTTTGTGAGCGTAATGGTTCCCTGGTTAGGGATTTAACCACCAAGGGCAGGACAAAGAGGGAAGCCAGAAGTGTGGGAGAGGGATTAGGAAGTGCTGTTCAGGGTGAGAAGAGAGTAGTAACCATGTTAATCACTCCAGGAAGCCTGGAAGCTGCTGTTGTACATTGTGCAACCTTACTGGGGATGTGTAGTGGAAGGCTGAGAAATTGATGTGAGTGGCCAGGAGAGAAAACTATGAGCTAACAGGAAGAGGGTAGATGAGGGATTGGTTGTTGTGGAGGAAGGTGAAGGACAGAAGTGAAAGGACAAAAAACTTGGTCATGTTGGTAGTGGTAGAGCTGTTCATGCTGGGCTTGAAATGGAGTCAACTCTTGGGACCGTTCCTGCAGTTGCAGATTAACTGTGCAGTGGATATACAGGCACCAGATTTAGCCTGGGGCAGACTGGGCTCAGTACTAGCAGTTTATTAGTTCGAGTGCTGTGCCATGTTAACACATCTCTACTGTTTCCAGAACCAGCTTTGCAGTGCAGCTGCTTTCAGACAGTGTCTGAACTAATAAGTCCTGATGGACCAAGCTGGCTCTGTGTAGACCCACTTGGGTGTTTCTGTGCTGTGCTCTGTGTTCCAGGGGATTTTATTAGCTTGGCTTGAAGTCTGGATCTGAGCTTACTTTGTTCAGAGTAGTTGATGTCGATGGTTAAGAAGACCTCCCCAATCTGGTGTTCTGGAGGAGTCATGGTACAGAGACACCAAAGTGCTAACGAGTCCTGAAGGACCACACGGGCTTTGTTGGTGGATGGCTGAGTTTCCAGATAGTGCTTTCCTGCATTTCTAGTGGTAGTTGGGTAATCAAGGCTGTTGCATTACCCATGCATCCAAACTCTTTACCCATGAGAATGTAGAAATTCCTGTACTGGCTTTCTGGTGTTAGTCTAGCTACTGAACAGGTACAAGAGCAAAGTAGTAGCTCCTGGGGATTAAACCTTGGCTCTCTCACGGCTGCCAAGTTACTAATGATGTGCTTAATAGAGCAGATTCTGTCTGTATTTACTGGGTATCCATGTACTTTAAAAAAAAAATCCTGCTACTTTTTAATGTGAATGTAGGAAATTTCTACCAGCCTTTTGAACTGGGCCCATGGAACTACCATTTTTTATGTGTTCTCTGAAAATTGTAAGAGTTAGAAGTTTTTTTCTAGACTGAGAAATACTATTGAGACCCAGTAGTATTTTACGGCTATCGGAATCTAAAGCTTTTAAATTTTAGGGCTATCTAAATATAAAGGCAGGGCTTTGGAAAACTGTGGTAAAGTCACTGTGTCTGATATAGATGTGATCTGGGCTCTGTATAACAAATAAACATTCTTACGTAATGCCTTCAAACCGGTTTTACCAAAATCACACTAGCTGCTTAACAGGATTGGTGTGAAGGACAGTCTCTTTTTCAGTATTCCTCAGGGATAGGTGTTATGTCAGAACTGGAACTATTTATATCCTTCACTGTTTTTAGCAAAGAGGTCAGGAATTGAGGTCAGTTTTCTAAGTGTGGTGTTCCACTCTACACCTAAAGTTAAGACTGATGTATTTAATATGTTCTGTCTTTGTATTAGGAAAATAAGTAGGGGTTAGCTGCATGCTAAAAATTGTTCTCAACCTTTATTTTTCTGAGCTAGACAAGTTTAGCTGAGCACATTTTTTCAGTCTGCTGTTTTCTTAAACAGTAAATTGATTGGCCCTTTTATTGTTTTATGGGAACTGCCATATGAATAGAACTGGAAGGTTTGCAATGGGGGAGGGAAATTTAACAATCCTATTATTTTTAGGAATTACTTATTAAAAAAATAAAAGGAGCGGTTTCACATTAGACTTGGCAAATTGTTTGAACAAATCTCATATATGCCAAAAGTCAAATGGAGACAGAAATAAATGGACTGTGATGCCAAACCATGGGGCATCAGCACACATTAAATTAATCCTCCATCCTTTCAATTGAGACTAAGGAACTTTTGTCTCCATGCAGTAACCGAGGAAGTATTTGACTTGAAAATTTTGGGCCATAGTGAAAGAAGGTGTCATAACGAAAGAAGCTGTGGAATACTTAATTCGTGACAGTAGTTTGCTTTAAAAACAAAAGTAGACAGGTTTTGCATTAATTTTTTTTTTCCATCCTTGCACTTCGATACATTCTTTCATTTAGGGTTTAAAAAAATCAGTTTACCTGCTACAAAACAGATCACAGTGCTGGGCTGCTAGGGTGCTTGAATCGAAAATTTTAATGAGTGACAAAATTGAACAGAATAATTGAACATTAATACTTTCCAGAATAATCTAGGTAAAGAACTTGTAAATAATGTTTGCAATAAACAGATCCGTATTTTTTTTAGCAGCTGAGTCAAAACATCAGAAAGCCTATATAAAATATGTGCACGTTTATATACCTTTTTAATAAGGTGAATGTGAATATGCTTATTTTAGAAGTTAGCACTCTGTGGGCATATTTTACTAAAGCTTCCCCTAAACTGGCATTTGCATCTCCTGAACAAAGCCTTTTGCCTGCAGGTAATTTGCACTATTTCTTACATGTCATCTCCTAAAAGGCATACTGAGCTCTGCTGTGAATAAAGCAGATATAACTGGCAGGCTAAGGAGCCAGAAGGAAGCATAGCAAATAAAATAACTGAAAAGAGATGTTTTAATGTGTAACACCATCTCCCACTTCTGCTTTCTGCCATCTGGCTTGGAAGAGACCAACTTATGCCAACTTAGGCCTCTCTGCATATGGGAATAGGGCTGATTCAGCCAGTAATACAGCTGCACCAGTGCTGACCCTATAAATATTGAGAAGGGAAGTCTGTAGTTTTTTATCCTTTCAAGTGATAACCAGTTCTTGAACTTCTCAAGACTGACCTCCCCTTTATTCAACTGAAACTCTGCACATTCTGCCAAGCATCTAGACTTCAGTAATGGATGAATTAGTACTGTCCCTTGCTTTTAGTAAGTCCATGAACGTGTTGGTTTTTTTTTTTTTTTTGGCCAAGAAGTGAATTGTGCCAGTATAAGGGAAAGCCAAAAGATGCTCTCAGGGTTAGGTCTTAAAATTTAACTGCATTGCCTAGCTGTGTCCTGGAGCAAAACACCATTCAAAGTGTCAAGTAGCATTTTTTTTTGAAGTTGCGGTCAAGATAGAAAACAGTCCCATTCTTAGATACTGTATTTTATTGTAGAATGTTCTAAATTATATTACACTGAACATTGTTTCCTTTGGGCCCCAAATAATAAATGCCATGATTACCAAACTGATAATCATTCTTTTACAATAGGCATGGCAAAAGTCCCCTTACTGAAGTGAGTACTATGTACAGTAAAAGAAGGAGTAAGGTGGTGAGGTAGCATCAAGTTTACATAACTGAATAAAAACTAAGATTATTTCCAAAAATCAAGTGTGGGCAAGTACAAACCCATACCCTCTATGTAAGCACCTGCAAAATATTGGATGTTTGCAGAGATGAATTGATCGGTGTTCTGTTCAATGCTCCTCTGAGTAATGTCAGCCAAGGAAGCAACAATGTAGACCTGTGGCTCATCTCCTGCTTTCTCAACTCTGTAAATTAATGTATAATCTGTTCTTCTAATTTGTGTGCAGTGGTCAATTACACCTATGTTACATGTAAATAGGGTGTATTCTATACTATCTGCTTTTGCCATGGGTTCTGTCTCTTATCCGATGAGCTTACTGGTGGGATTGAAAGTTATTTGCTTCTTCATTGTGGCTGGTTACTTCTTAGCTGGATGGGTGATCTGAGCTGACTTGCTGTGGGGCCGTGAGATTGCTAGTTTTGGTGGAAAAAATCAGCAGAGATGCAAAACAATAAGGGAGAAGAGTTGGAGATCCCAGGATTGCACTTTTCTATGGCCTGTGATCTTTGGTCATTTGAAGCCATTTATGAAACTATATCCTCAGTCTGTGCATACCTGAATTCGTTTATTATGCTTGCAGTTAATTACCTTGTAACTTAGAAAAATTATCAAAAATTTGGATGATACAAAGTACTGGATTTATTAATTATTTTTCACTGGACTTTTTTCAGGGCATGCTGCACAACAAAGGACACAGAAACTGAGTTAAAGCCATTTTCTTGAGGGTTGAGATTCTAAAAAGAGCACAAATAAAATGTTTATTAGATCTAAGCTATCTATACCCTTAGGCTACATAGTTTAAAGTCTTCTATAAAATGTCTATTTAATGGGCTCCGTCATAATATCTCCATCTGACACACCTTTCATGCACAGTTAGAAGTTAAGAAGGGAATGGAAAAGACTTGTGTAGGTGACGTGTGGTTTAATATCTGTTTTTAAATGAAATCTTAACTTTATATTTCCAGATTTAAATAGTCCTTTTTCTTTGCAAGGTGGTGGTGATTGGGAAATTTGTGCTTTCAGAGAGTTTTTTCCTCTTATGCATTTGACAGATATTTACAGCCTTTTTGTTTGTTTGGCTGGCAGCTTTTTTCATGGGAATCCCATATAACTTGATATTAGTCTGTTATATGTAGTATTCGATAAGCATTTTTTTTTAAAAAAGAAGGTAAATAGACTTTGCATCATCCATAACAGTTTCATAGCTCTTAGTGGGAGTTTTTTGTCAATTTATTTATGTTGCTTTTTTGTTTAGATAACCAGATTTATTAGTGCCTCATATCTATCCATTGTGGAAGAAACTGTTGTCAGAAATCCTTTGAAAGCTGATTCATTTTCACTTTGTTGTGCTTATGCATTTTGTAGAATTTGCCTGGTTGTATGTCTGACCTCCACAATAATCTTTTCTCCTTTTCTTCAGCTGCCTCCTGGAAGTGTCTACCTTCTGTCTTCCCTGGCAGTTTAAAGAGTGACTTGCTGGCTGAGATGCCTCCTTGAGATAGAATTAACTGAGCCCCTCTCTACTGATCTATCAGTTTTTTATATCACTGTAGTATATGTTGTCCTAGGAGAAAACCATGCTGTAATGACACATTAGTAAGCTGACCTGATTGTGGGTCACTGTTGGTAGAGAGTGGACTATTCAGAAGGGTCTTTCCTCTCCCCAAGTATTCTTGTTGATGAACAAGTTTTTCAGGGTTGATCTATGGGAACTGTTATATTAAACATAGTGGCAATCATCTGATGTTTTCCTTTAGAATTTAACAAAACAGCTCTTCCTGTAATGTTACTTTTTTCTGTTTATTTTCTGTGAGATGATTCCTTACCTGGAGGTGAACCTTAAAATTGAAGAAAAAAAATTCCCAACCTAGTTTAACTCTCAGTTTTTCTAGAAAATGGCTACAGTACTGCTTTTTAAGAAGTCTGTGTTTACTTAGCTATAAGAGATCCTTGCTGAAATACAAGGACTGATAAATGTAATGGCATTAAAGAAATCCAGTTACCTTTCCTGGCTAAAGTCCAGAACACAAATAAGTTGGGTTTGGACACCTAACATCAAAAATCCCTTGCTCAGCATTTTCCTAGTCATGAAGAATTTAAATTCAGATAAATAGGGCCTTCTTTGCCCTTAAGGCCATATTAATACTGCATCCAGTTTTCCAAGCAGGCATTTTCCCAATTGCCTCCTTTTTTGTCTGCCAACTTGACATGTAGTAAAGCCAATCTATTACAAAAATATACCTTCAGATGCCCCTGGAAATGGAGTGGAATACTGCCTACATTTTGAGGAAATTGAACGTTAAAGAAACTCAAAGAAACCACTTTTGCCTTTGCCTGGTCCTTCCCTTCTCCTTGTGTGTGTGCATGTCCCTTCAGGCAAGCTATTTTCTGTGGCAGCTGTATGGAGAGTGGGACAGACACTCTGATCCCATTGCCATGAGATACTGGGACAGAAGCCTCAGCTTGGACTGTTTGCTAAGGTTTGATCCCTGCTGCCCTCTGTGCAGCGGAGAACCCCTTGGAGCACCAAAGAGCTCCATGGGCAGAGCTGTGCTGCTCTTCACAAGGGGAAGAGCTCCTGGCAGGGCCAGAGGGGCACAGTAGAGGATGCTGAGGCTGGGATAGCATGGGGCAGGCTTGAATGAAGGAGGGTGGTTATCTGGGCTGGGAAAGTAGAGGACTGATGAGGAAGAGAAGGGACACTGTATCCCTGTAGTTGTCTCCCGGGCTTAGCAGAGATGGATAAATTCAATGTGTTACTAGTAGGTTAGGAAGAGAACATCTCAATCCAGTAAAGATGCAAATGTCATTAAAACCAGCAAAAAATTAGGAAAGATTGTCGACTTAATTGCTGACAAGATGCAACTTCAAGCTCAGCTGGACTCATTCCCAGTGTTCATCAATCTATGCATGAAGAAAGCAGAGCAAGTGAGCGCTGAAAGTTCCTTTGGGGATTTTTTTTGTTTTGCTTTTTGTTTTAAATTTTGAAACTCACATTTACTGTGTATATTTTAATATGTTCATGTGAAACACATCAAAGTAAACACATGCACTGTGTTTCTTTCACTATCATTAATCACTTCAGTGTTTTAAAAAGTAACAAAAAATACACTAATGTTAAACTGTGGTCAAGAATTGAAATATACACAGCTCTAGAAATTGGAAAGATGCCTTTGCCAGGGCAAATGTAGCTTGACAACCATGTGTTTATGTATCAGCATATGAAGCAAGTCTGGTTAGCAAATACGGACTTTTTCCATTAAAAGCTCTCAACTTATATTGAAACTTTTTGAAGCACTTTTTCAAGCCACCTGAAGGCTCAGTTAAATATTGAAGGGAGGAAAATTACTTTAAATTCCCGAACAACTCTGAGAATTATTGCCCTCCAACACTTCTATCACTAAACACAGGATTTTTTGTGTCCTGCATATGTCTTTATCTGGGCAACTTCAGTTGATGACACAGCTGAATAACAAGGAGTGGATATGATACGAAGGTTGAGAGTTATTTGGGCCTTTTTTTTTTTTTTGCCCATTAGGTGTTAGTGAACAGCCGAGTATGAGAATTCCACTAGTCATTTTTCAGAGGGGCTTTCAATCAGGGTGGAGGACAGCTACTTTCAATTGTTTCTACTTCCCTGTTTACCAAAGAATTGTGCCAGCTCCCTCTTTCCAAACCTGCTGGATGTTACTGAAAGAGGAACGACAATGTGGCACTTCTGTTCCTTTGAATAATCATGCTGTCTGCCTCTACTGCTCCTCTGTGCTTTCCTCAGCAGCACCATAACACAAACATCAGCCTGATCGCTGTCAGTCCATTCTCTGGGGTCTGGATACTCATTATATATGTGAAATGTTTTAGTAATTTTCCTTGCTCTGATGAATGCCTGTGTGAAAGGAACTGGGGCAGAACTGGCAGTGTGCAGGCTAAGAAAGATGATGCTGTCATGGTGCTCTTTACTGAGATGTGGGAAGTTGTTTTCATAAATATAAGTTAGACTTGCCCTCCAAAGAGAACTTGGCTAGAATATAATTAACTGGGGATACTTATAGACGTGGTTTTTTGTACTGGAGTCAGTGTCCTTGTGGTAGCTGTTTCCTTCTTTTTTCAATTTCACAGAAAAGAATATATTTTTGTGGCTCTGCTTTTTGTCTTCTGTTTGTTCAAAGATACAGGAAGGATAATAACTATAAGGGGCTTCAGTCAGAGGTGCTGCATTCTCTCAACTTCTTTTTCTTGTGGGGGGAATTAAATGCAGTCTTTATTTTTCCAGTTTATGCATAACAGATAAAAAAGTGTGCATATTTTTCACAGAAGTAACAACTAGAATAGGCTAATTCCTGCATAATCTGTCTTCATGAATGCTTTAAAGGATAGTTTTTACCCACATGTATTTTACCTTTTGCACTTTTTTAATGTCCTCATTGTGCTTGGCCTAACTAACCGAAGCATTCTCATTGTCTTTGTGACTAATCAGGGCAGCATATCAGTTCATCTTGCTTAACTGGGATGTCAAATTTAGGAGCTCTCTTGCCTGAAGGCTCTCTAGAGGGAAGTGGTTTTCAAAATCTAAATCATCCCCAGGTGCATATCTTCCCTGTGACAGATAGAGAGTGCCAGGAAGTCTGGAATTATAATTTAAGTGCCTAGATCAGGTAGGATGAATTTGGGCTGAGGCATATAATTTTTAGGCAGATGTGTGTGTGTGTTTTCAAAAAGTGTCAATCCAATTAATTCTGCATGTCTTGGAGAAGCAGATGTGAAATACTTCTCAATTTACAAGTTTATAACTTTTTCCTCTCCCCCTACAGAGGCTGCTGTTGACTCCCCAAAGACACCTGACAGCGAACCCTTGTTTACAAAACTGCGCAACCCAAGCACAGGCAAGTTCTGGAACTGTGACATGAGCCAGTTCAAATTCTGGTTGATTTTCTCCACCACCAGAAGATTCATATTTCACAAAGCTGAAATAATGATGATAGGTACAAGTCTTGAGTGCCAAAGATACTGCTGGTTATGCCAGATGGTTAATGCTGTGCAAACATGTAGGATTTCTTTTATAATTTTAATTGGTTGAACTGTTTATTCATCAGGAATATTGGCAGCACAAAAAAGGGGTGTAATTTAAGTTCTGTTTTTAAGCGCATTAGTTTTGGGGAGCTTACGGTGTTGGGTGTTGAGTCCAAGCTTTTTTTTAAAATCCAAATTTAGGCTTCTTAGCATTCTTCTTATACTATAAAATAAATAGAGTTAGAAGAAGTGATTCAGTTGTACTTACCAAGCTTTTTGGGTCTTTTCATTTTTAAATCTAATTTTCTTTTCCTGGCCCGGGTCATGGTGTCTCTTTTCTCCTTAACAGATGATGAGGCACTTTGAATTCAAAATACATTGGAAAAAACAGGAAAAGGCAGGCAATACAATGGCACCACCATCTCACAGTTAGTTTCTTCTAGTCAGATTGTTCTTTTTGTCAAGGATTTGTATTAACTCTATGATTAATTAATAATTGGATTATGTGATACTGAAACAGAAACTTGCAGTAAGCCTTTATTACAAGCCTTTACAACATTCTGTTTGAAAAACATTTTTCATGCTGGATTTTTTTTCTTTGCTTAAGTTCATTTCTTTAAAGTTTTATGGTCTTATGGTCTGAAATCGACTGCTTGTATTTATATATATTTACATATATGTGTATAACTGAGTCTTCAGATGCATTTTAGTGTCACAATATAGGAACCATATTTCCTCTTGAAAGAGGAAAATTGTCAAAAATAATAATAGAGAATGTAAAATCACTTACTTATCATGTTACCTGTTTCTTGATTGCTCAGATTTTCAATGGGAATATAAAACCCCATCTATTTTCCACCTGTGTTATTATTTCCTGCTGTAGCATATTGGCTTTGTAGTTTGTTATGTTTTTAAAAGCATAGATGTTAATTTGTTTTTCTCTCTGTAAAAAGAGATCTGTTTACCTTATAGAATCAGAGATCTTGGGAGAGTTTTCTGGGGAAAACCTAAACTGCAATGACTGCCTGGGTGTGTTCCTTTAGAATTTACAGAACCTTATTTATAGGCCTGCATAGACTTTCAGTTATGTAGCCTGTTATAAATACAAAGTCTGCAAATGGAAGAACTGAGAACATACTATTAATGTATTTTCCTTAGCTTCAGGTTTAACAGATGAATTGTTGATGCCAGATACTGTATAAGTAGGCACTGAAGGACTCAGCACACTACAGAATTCATGCTAACCCCTTCATTAAATAAAAGCATACTTCGTCCTTTATATAGACAGGTAAAAAGGACAAAATTTCTATCTCTTACCAAGACTATAAAGTAGGATCAGACTGCAGCTTGAAAGTACCACAAGAAACATCGGTGAAGTTGTGAGCAAAGCTGTGCAGGTTCTCTCTCCATCCCTTGCAGTTCCTGTCTTAACAATACTGTAGGGAACCTGTGGTCCTTTTAGCATAATGACGTAAATTAGGGAGCTGTACTTAAGTAATAAGAAGGGCCCCTTTTCCTAAGATTTCGTAGCTCACCACTGGATTTAGCTAGCACACTCACTGTAGGAGTCTTGAGTTGTTCAGTCAGCACTTCTCTGAGTAGTTTGATATGGTGCTGATCAAACTGTGGTGTGGACCCTTGTTGAGGGTGCACATGGTAATGATTGAAGCCTCTGCTCCCCCTTATGACTACTTGTTGCTCTTCTCCTCCCCTACCCAAAAGAAAAATTATCAGAGTACTGAAATTACATCCTTAAGTGAGGTTAAACATCTGGTCAGCCTTTTGGATAAAGGGAAAAAAGAAAGCATTATCAGTAATTTTTGGGATTTCATGTGTCTGCCCATTTTTGCTGACCTCCCTCCACACCTGGGAGTGTCTGCAGACTGAGAAGAGCAGTGCTGATGTCAGCTTTCAGGGCTTACACTGAGGCTTCTCTGAGCCAGCGCATGATCTGCAAGTCACTGCAGCTTTGCAATTTATGTGCTCTGAACAGGACAGTCCTGCTGCAGTTGCTCTTGTTTCTTGAAGATGAATTGATAACCAAGATAGAAGCAGCCAACAGGCTCAACTGACTGCATTTCTGTGGCCCCTTCTGTAGCTGGGGCAACTTCCCATTTCAGATAAGGAAAATACTGTTTGCAACGTGTTTGTCACCCTTTCATTGTAACCCAAAACCAATGTGAAATGGTAGAGCTATGTTATGGGATGAGCTAAAATAAAGCTTTCCTTTTCCTTTCCCAACTATTAAGGTTCTGATGGGCATTTCAAACCAATTTCTTCTCACTTCCTTGTTTACTTTATATGTCTACCCATACGAAGTCATCACAATCAATTTTGGTACACAAAAAAAAAAGAGTATTTCAAATTGTCCATGAAAGGTTTGAGACTTTTATTCCCCTAACCCAGAGTCTGATATCCTCAAGACAAATATGATGGAAGGAGAGGGAATTCTCTTGTTGCCCACCTTCCCCCTTCACTGCAGAAAAAAGCTTATTTCTTGAGTGATTTTGATTTGGGTTTGGATCAAAGGCTTTGTGTAGTAAGATGAACTATTCACACATCTTATTTATTGATTCAAATTCAGTTTTGTTTATAGAGCTAGTAAATGAACATCTGTATATAATAGTGTTTTTTGTCTGAGCTCTCTTTGTAGTGAGTTTATGTAGACTGTGTGTATGTTTGTGTGTCTGTATGTATATAAGGCACATTCTTCAAACATATTGGGTATTCTTTTGATTTTTCTGAAAGCTTACAAACACAAACCAGATTTCTTTTCAACAGGGGAAGCAACCCTTTACTTATTCAATAGTGGTGCACAGCAGCTGTTTGAAGTAAAAGCTTTTCACGAGGAACGTCGTTCCTGGTTTATAGGTCAGACTGTTCAACAGGGTGAGTTGGATAATGTGTCTTGGGGGGCATCTTTAACTAATGTTTGTACACAGACCTTCTCTCTCTCTTCTAGTAAATTTACAGGTGTTTTTCCTAGTTGTTTGAGGCATGCTGCATCATATCCCCACCTGATAGACTCATTTGCCATGTGGGTTTAACCAGGGCTAGGGGCTTTGTCATTTCTATTTAAAAGGTTGCCTTTGGAAGCCTCAATTAGACAGATGTTCATTTGTCATTTTTGAAGGGGGAAGGAGGAGTAAGTAATTCAATTGTGTTTAAACTGAAGTGCCATAAAATAGTTTTCCTTGTCAATCACACCAGCAAGTCCTCTGTGTAAGTTAATATGTATTATCCTATGGGAAGGAAAAGAAAAGGCTGGAAGGCCTTAGCCAGCTGAGCAAAGTGGTGTGTTAGAGCTCCAAGCACTGGAATGTATGGTCTTGTGTTCTTTAAATTACCTCTGTAGTCCCCAGTCTAAGTGCTGGATTCTCAGGAGAGGCCTGGTGTCTGAAGCTGCCATTTCAGTGCTCTCTCTGAAGGGAGCTGACATTCTCTGATCCTGCTCACCTTTCTGAAAAGGTGGAGGAAACTTTTGTAATTTGCTTGTGACAGCTTTCACAACCGCTTTTCAGCAAAGATGTTATTGTAGCAATGTTTCTCTGCCAGCATGTCCACAGACCAGCATGTCCATAACTATTAATTCAGGAGATTAAGGTATATTTATTTTATTCCTTTTCATTACAGAAAAGTCCATTTATAGTAATAAATAAAAGCAACCCTTCCAGACATACTCCTTCTTTAACAGTAATATCCCAAAGTGTGTGCTAACTTTTAAACATCCTCTGCAGGCACATAAAGCAATGCAAGCAGTATGTCTCTGAGCTTTTGCTTGCTCTGTCTTGGGGGTGAGCCAACAGACTGGGTCTGCTCCCTGCTCCCAATTATGTCCACATTGTATTCTCTCTCTCCCTTTCTAACCTTTATTTTGGCCCTTGGGAAACAGTTGCCTTAAGAAATCATGCCCTGAGTTTTCTTTAAAAAATACAGTGGAAAAATTGTTCCTGAGTGTTAGAGCTGCTGTATCTCTGAAACAGTCAGGAGAAGAACAACATTAAAAAAACTGTGTTTGCAGTGTAAAAAAATTATCTGATTGTCTGCAGAGAAGGACAGAGGTCTTTATACACCTCTGGTGAGTCTGAATCTTTAGAACAAACAAAAATAACTCTTCCTGGAGGTTTGGTGGAAAGCGTTTAAATGGAAGCTTTGAGAAAGTGGCTAGAGGAGTTTTTCCTTCCGATTTCATTATCAAAGCTTTTGTATTTGTAAGTAGTCCTGGTGCTTGCTTTTCCACCCACAGAGCATCGTGTTGGTAATACACATGGTATGTTGGATATCAGCTTTGCCCAAAACACGTTCTTCCCCATGTGATCTTTTGTTAGTTTTAGGGCCATCATAATAGGATTTCCTTTTCTTTAATTATCCTAATCATGTGATTTTAAACAAAAAAAATTGCTTATTATTATTTACTTTTGGTTTGCTAATTACTGTCAAATTGTCATCAATTATTTGGTCTCATTAGTGAATTTCCTTGATGTTATGTTGTTTCCAATTATCTGCAGTTACACAAAAAGCCTGACTAAGCCATTGTCCTGCAATGAACTCCAGATGGGCAGAGGTGTCTGTTTCAATGGGAGACCAAGTTCTTCCTTTGTGTGTAACCTTGAATGCAACACACTGAGCCATGTTTTCTGATCTAAGCCTATTTTGTTCCATTAGTGGACTGCATCAGATTCTCCCTTTACAGATGAAGGCAACTCTCACTTAACTAGCCCTTGAAATTTTTTCTTATCCTACCTGTCTTCTGCCAGCACAGTGTTGCCTTGCCCAGTGTTAGAGGTGGAGTGTTGCTGAGTATCTTTGGTATCCCAAACCAATTTCTCTTGCCTCCAAATCTGCCAATAGAGGGCAGCTTCGATTTTGCTGGTTTTAATGCAGTCCAGAAAAAAGGTAAAACTCAGAGTACATGAAGCAGAAGTCCTGAAGTGGAGCTTTTGCTTTGGATTGGAAGGGTAGGGAATTGAGTTATCTTTGTATTTGTAATAAAAAATTACAAATACAATTTTTCTGTTTGTTTTATTAAAATATTGGGATACTTACTCAAAAAAAATTTGCTCACACTCCTAAAAAACATCGTAAAACCCCAAAAATTTATTTTGTAAGCTTACTGTTGTATGTCTGTCACCTAGATGGGCGGCTGCTGTTCGTTACACCAGTGGACCCCTTATTTCTGATACTTTACTACCTCATAAAGGCAGACAAAGAGGTAAGCCTGCTTTATTTTTTTTTCTCTGGAATTCTCAGGAGAAAACATTATTTATGACTTCAGTTCTGCAGAAGTTATGTTAATTTTACCAAGAGTGGCTTTCATAGTAATGGAAATTTAATTTGCATTTAAAGCAGAATTATCTTAATATCTAGAAGTATTTTTGTTTGCATCAAGTTTTTTTGTTGGTGAATTATGGTGCAAGAGTCAGCTTTTCAATCTCAATTTCAATCACCTTCTTTTTAAAGAGGAGAGAATCTCTTTTGTATTTTTGTGAGAACCTGTCCCAGAACTATTGAATTTAAAATGTTGACATGTCATCAGATCAAAACAAACTAGTGCCCTTTCTGAGGCATCAGTAAAATGGTTATTTTGGGAAGGAAGGGAAAAAGAAGGAAAAATTTGCATGCTATGGAGGAAGAAGGAAGATTTCTGTGGCAGTTTGAACTTGAAAGGAAACAACAACATATTTAGAGATGCCATATCATAGAACAGCAGTAGGGTAATTGAGTATCCAAAAGTTGGATAATTAAACCATTACTTCCTTGGTTTATTGGAGGGTGTAGCAAATCCTATATGTGGGAAATGTAGCAAATTTCTGAAATACATCAAAATTCATAGGGAAATTTATTGATTTCTTTTAAAGCAGCTTGTGAAGAAAGGGACACAAAATAAAATGGAAATGTTGATTTTCTTGTTGTTGTTGTTTTACTTGTTTGTTTTGTTTTGTGGAGACAATGGTTTCATTTTATGCATCCTAAGAGTTTTTGGTCTAAAATAATTTTTACATGGTTGCTTGCTATTTTCTGCTTTAGATTGCAAGTGGAGAATGCAGGAGAGCAATTTTTTCATTGTGAAGATATAAAGTCTTCCTATACCTCTGTAATAGTACCTTACTGTTTTGTAATGATTTTTTAATTATTTAAGATAGAGGGTGTGCAGATGTATTCTGTATTTCCATGGTCAAGATGGTCCATCAGGAGAGGTCATTCCACAAGTAGTTCAACTTGTTCCCTGGGCACTGCACTCTGAATTCATCATCCTTTTGAGAACTTTATACCAAACTTGAAGTAGGGAAGTAGTAAATCTCTTCTCTTCATGTGGACAGGTGTTGAGGTAGTCTGAGTGAAGGACAGCTACTGCTGCTGTTTATGTGCATAGCAAGAGTCCTGTGCTGCTCTCCATGTTTTTTGATACATTGTTTTTTAGGTTTTCTGGTTTTCTGCGCCAGGCATGGTGCCAGATAAATGCACAGAACTGTTCTGGGTCCTAAAACGGGCAAAGGCATTCCTGCAGTGCCTTGCCTAAGTTAGTGTATTTTACAGTCTCGTGGCAAGGTTAGCCTGCATGCAGCACAATCACTTTCAGCTTGAACTAACGGATATCACTGGATATCATAGAATCATCCTTTGCACTGTCCTTTGATTTTGATAGTGTGAGGCAGGGTTGCTTGAGGCAGGATTGCTTGGTGTGTCTCTGAGCAGAGCCATCTCCTATACAGCACCTTTCTTGGCTTAGGCTCTGTGCCCATGCATGATGTAAATGCAGCTGACTTGCTTTGAGACACAAGCAGGTAAGCTGTCTATAAGAAAGAGCTTATTGCACTTTTATTTTTGTGTCTCCCGACTTCTTTTTGACAGTTATTGTGCCTTTTCCCTTTTAAAGAGAAAAAACCCTCTAAATACTTTATTGTTTCTGCTTTTTGTGTTTTTGTTCAGGATTTTTTTCTTGTTTTTATTGTGATTTAACAATAGACGGTTACTTTTATTAAACCCCTGAATGTCTAGCAAGAGAATTAATTAATAATGAAAGCAGTGTACCCCAAGTGGGTTTTTTCATGCTGACCAGTATAATGAGTTCAGCCTTGGCCCCAGAGACCATGCACTCTCTAAGCATGAGAAGCTCACAGAGTCTTTGTACTGATGCACTAAAGGATCTTTCCAAAGGGAAGGTTGCCAGTTGTGCCAAACCATGCTGAATGATTATGCATTGTTTGGCAATGGCAAAATTTGTTTGATAGTTCTGTCATGTGTGGGGCTACTTAAGTTGTGCCAAAATCACTTTATATCCCTACTCTGGCCAAACTGGAATTGACTTTGCAGAGGTGAAAGGTTAATACTGTGTTCCAGAAGCTGCCCTACTCCTTTGAGATTTATCTTTGTGGAAGGAAAAGCAAAATTTGAATGGAAGTTATGACACTGGGCTTAATCCAACAGGTTTTGGTCTAAAACGCTATTGGCACACACTGACTACTGTGTCTTATGTCATCTTCCAAAAAATCCCGCTGTACTTCACATTAGTTTCTCCCTATGTTGTTTTAAATTTGACCTTTTAAGTGCAGTGTTTGAAGAGTTCAGCATTTTGCAGGTATTTACTAGTCTGAAATAAATATTTATAGCTTTCTTTGTATTCAGTTTCTGAATGTGTCATGTGTTACTGTTCAAAATACGATCTTCTTTAAGTCCTTTATTTTAAAACTATGGCCATTGCATGCATATATATTTATATACATATGTGTAGTGTGTATATATGTGTCTTAACATTTTAATAATGCTTTTGTAATCCCTTTGATGTATTTTCAGCAGCAAGGAAAGTTCCAGCCACTTGATCAAGTTGTGCTAGACTCAGAATACCCTAACTGCCCATTGCTGCTGAAGTGTGCAGATGTTAAACAGTGCATACAGCACGTAGCAGAAGAAAAAGGTGAAAAAAAAGGGTGGGGAGGAGGGAGGACAAAAAAAAAAGACCCAATTTGTTAGTGTCACCTCATTACAAGATAGACTTAAATATTGTTTTTTACTTTACCACATAACTGAAGTGCTGGACGCTGCTGTACTTTAAAAACAGAAGCTTAGGCTTTGAGCTTGTCACTGCAGTCTTGTGAATAGAAATGTGTAGATCTCAGATTTTGTGCTGCAACTCTGAAAAATCCGTGCAGTCTTGTTGCTAGGTGTCACACAAATGATAAACCAATCAGAGCTGGGTTCTTGGCATTATTGTATATGTTGTGAACTCTCTTTTAGTTGGAGCAGAATTTTACATCTCTCTTAATTCTTTATTTAGTGTAGGATGGTGTGGCGTGGCGGTGGTCTATTTTACTCTTTTTCATCCTTTGTCACAAAGCATTGAAACAATAAATAGAAAAAAGCTGGAGAATAAATATGCTGCTGAGAAAAGAGAACACAAGTCTTCTGGCTCTGCATGATTTAGTGCTGTGGGTTTAAGCTTAAAGACTTAATTTTTTTTAAATAAAAAAATTGATTTGGATGCATAAGTATATCAGAGAGAAAACTCAAATGGAAAAGTTAGCAAGCTGTCAATTCTGTACATAGCTTCCTCAGCCTTTACTCAGAATTCCCTTTGGTATGGGGGCTTTCATTTTATTTGAGGACAATATATGCTTTCTAGGGAAGGGACAGGCACGTTATTTTTGCAGGTTTGCAGATGCAAAATGTGCAAGATCCCAGTTTTTATTTTTAGTCCTATTTAGGCTTGCTAACTCCCTGATAGGCAAAGGAGATTTCCCTGCATGTGCATGGACATCTACAGGAGAACATACAGGAATCTTTTGCTCCACCAGGTGCAAAACTAGTAAGCTCTCTGATTCTTATGCAGTAGAGCTCCTCCAAGGAGTTGAGGTTAAAGTTAAAAGACAGATTGAAAGCTACAAACATTAAGAATTTGCTTTCACAAAGCAAGCTGATCCTTATCATTGATATATTTATATATATAAGAAGAAATATTTTGATGATGTACATAATTGGGAAGTGGCTAAAGAAAGGTGATGAAAAAATAAAATCTGCTAAGTAAAAGACCAGACTTCCTCCTGGCTGTATAGAATGTTAAGGTGTTTGTGGAGGTAGGAAGCTGTAAGTTAATTTAGGTGCACAAGTTTAAGTATTTTGGGCTTGATGTGGTGCGTGTGCACTAGGATTGGGAAGTTGTATTTGAGCTTCAAGGCAGGAAATGTTTCCATTGACAATGCTCACTTTCACAAGGGAGCAGAAAATCTAGGTAGCAAGGCTATTGTCACATTCTGTTTGGGACTGGGGTACTTGGAAGTATGTGCTTCCACAAATACATAATTGTGGAGTAATATTACTATTCCTCCTGCATTTCCAAAAGAACCTACAGAAACATTTACAGTAATTTCACGATTATAAGCCGCACTGATTATAAGCCGCACTTCTGGGTTTCAGCAACTTTTTGGTTTTTTGTCCATACATAAGCCGCACCTGATTATAAGCCGCATGTTACAATACAGAGTGTGATAAAAGGTATCTATTCTGTCACCATCTGTTGAGGGTGGGGACAGTGATCCCTATCTCAATGGCAGATAATTTGCTAATGGGCCGTCCATTGAAACCAGGCAAGGCATTGTTCTTTATCTTTTCACAACCCATCCTTCCTCCAGCCAGTCATTGTCTGTTAATGGCCCATTGAGTCCCACTGCGTGACTGATAAAATTACTGCATCCCATTGGAAGTTGCTCCAGCCAGGGGGAAGAGCCCAACATTTCTTACCAAGATGAAAACAGAGGTTTTGGGACAATAAGGTAGCCCCTTTCTCCACTGGACTCCAGAGGAAAACCGGATTTCTCCACATCACCACTGGACCTCCAGAGGGAAACTGCACCTTCTGCAGGAGCACTGCTTCAACTGAATCACATCTGTCACTGCAGGAGGATGCAGCCACCATTTAATGGGACTGCTACCAACACCCTGCCTGACGGTGTCAGGTTGTACTCTGACTGTGTCAGGGTTTGGAGTTTGTTTCTTTGTAGTACTGTATTTCTATTTTAATTTCCCTAGAAAAGAATTGTTATTCCTAATTCCCATATTTTTGCCTGAAAGCCCCTTGATTTCAAAATTATAATAATTTGGAGAGAGGGGGTTTGCATTCTCCATTTCAAAGAGAAACTCCTGCCTTTCTCAGCAGACACCTGTCCTCCAAACTAAAACAGCAACTTTTCGTTCTTTGTCCATATATAAGCCGCACCTGATTATAAGCCGCACTTTGGGTTCGGACCAAAATTTTAGTCAAAATGGTGCGGCTTATAATCGTGAAATTACTGTAGTTACATTTTGTATCATTTGGACCAAACAATCTTTTTCTTTGGGGAATTCTGACTTTTAAGAAGGCTTCTTTAGGACATGTGCATCTGAAATGCAAAACTACTTTTGCCTTCTCATGAAGTGACAGGTATTTCCATTAAAAAGTATTTAAGTTTTCAGGCAATTGCTGTACCCTACAACTTGTCTAACGTGGGATAAGCAGCCAGGGTGAGAGAAGAGCTATTAAACTTCTGTGTACAGAATGACACAATCATCAAGGTTGGAAGAAACCTTCAAGATGGTCTAGTCCAAGTGTGAACCTAGCACTACCATAATCACTCCTAAACTATATTTCCGAGTGTCACATCCAGACTTCTTTTGAACACTGTTTCAGAGACTGTGATTCCACCACTGACCTGGGCAGTTTTTTCCAAGGCCTGACCACCCTTTCAGTGAAAAAAAAAATTAATATCTAATGTGAAGATCTCCTGGTGCAACTTAAGTCCATTTCCTTTTGTCCTTTCACTTGAGACATGGCAGAGGAGACCAATCCCCACTTCAATGCAACTCCTTTCTGTTCTGAGCCTCATCGAGAGTAAACACCCCCAGCACCTTCAGCTGCTCCTCATCAGACTTGTACTCCAGATCCTTCACCAGCTCTGCTGCCCTTCTCTGGACACACTCCAGTTCCTCAGTGTTCTTCTCGTAGTGAGGAGCCCAGAACTGGACACTGGATTTGAGGTGTGGCCTCATCAGTGCTGACAGGGATAATCCCTGCCCTGCTCCTGTTGGCCACGATTGTTGATACAAGCCAGCATGCCATTGGCCTTCTTGGCCACACTCTGGCTCATGTTCAGTGGCTGTTGACCACCACCCCCAGATCACTTTTCTGCTGAGCAGCTTTTCAGCCACTCTGCCCCATCCTGTAGTGCTGCAGAGGTTTGTTGTTTGTTGACCCAAGTGTAGGACTTGGCATTTGTCAGTGTTGAACCTCATGGCATTGGGTCTCAGCTTATCAGTCCAAATCCCTCTGCAGAGCCTTCCTACCCTGCAGCAGATCAACACTCCTGCCCAACGTGCTACCATCTGTGAACTGACTGAGGATGCACTCAATTCCTCTATACAGATAAAGATACTAGATAAAGAACTGGCCCTGGGGCTGGCTGCCAACTGGATGTTTCTCTGGGCCTGGCTATCCAGACTGGTTTTTACTCAAGTGTCGAGTGTACCTATCCAAGCCGTGAGCTGCCAGATTCTGTAGGACAGTGCTGTGGGAGACAGTGTCAAGTGCTTTCCAGAAGTCTAGATAGACAACATCCACAGCTTTTCCCTCATCCACTAAGTGGATCACATTGTCATAATGGAGATCAGGTTGGTCACCCATCTGAGAAGGTGAAAAATGGTGCCACATCCTTTTGGCTGTCAAACCTAAGTCTGCATAGGGTCTTAGGATAAGGTCTGGATTATTTTTGTGAAGGGACACTCCCTCCAAACATCAGTGCAGCCTTTGGGCAATATTTATGTTCCCAAGACAAAACTTTAAGAAGGAGTATTTGCTCTAGACAAGAACTTGTGTCTTGATCCAACTTCTTTGGGCATTCTGATACTGTAATTGCAGTTGTTATCTGTCAGAGCATCCTTCCATAAACTGTATTCTGCTAGACAGTAGTGAAGATACTTCACTGCTTGTTTTTTTTCCGTTTTAAGTATGTATTATGTACACCTATAAGTTTGTGTCATTTTGACAACAAATTATATTAACTGTTAAGGATGTGTTCACTTCCTGAGTTTTGTTTTGAAATGTGAAGTGAGCAATGCTTTAGTCTTAAAAGCTGTACACACACGCATACATCAGCTTTATGTGATGTTCTTGGATTTTCCCAGGCACGTACCTGAATGTACATGCTACTTCTTTCCTTGTTCGGGTTTGGGTTGGGTTACAGTGGGGGTTGTTCTTAGGATTTCTTTCTCTTTTTTTTAGAACACCAAGAGTACTGTTATGCAACAAACCCATTGGCACTTGCTTGCCTGTCATGCACACATCACCTTTCTGTTTAATCCACTTCTATGTGTTTCATATTCTCGTGTCTTTTATTGCTTGTAAAAAATACCAGCATTATGACTTCAGGTACTCACTCTTTTCTGGCTCTTAAGACCTGTTGTCTACTTTGTAGCCTTTCTCATTTAAAGAGTAGAGCATTAGGGCAAGAAATATCAATTGTGGTGAGGCTTCTGCAGTTCTGTTCTGCTTGACAGAACTTAACAACATAATTATTTCACTCTTCATTTAGTCTTAAGACGTTTAACATCTGTCTAACAAATTCTTACCCCAGAGCACTCACAGTTTACACTTACTGAATTAGCAGAAAATCCACCTTCCCTGGCCTCATTCTTGAAGGGCACTGAAAATTCATTTAGCTGAATTAAATTCTGAATTACCTGCTTTAGTAGTTGTGGAAAGGGTGTGCTACAGCTCACTAAATCTGGGTGAGGCAGGTTGTTTGCTAATAAATTCTGACATTGGATTGAATGTACGGTAGAGAAGGTTTAAGAAAGGGTTAGGAATTCCAGTTCTAGAGTGTTACTCTTTGTTTCATTTTGCAAGGCAAAAGCTGCACTGTGATCTTGTCTGATGTGATTAACATGAAGAGCCAAGAAAACTTACCTGATTAGAAGAACTAAATAATATTGCCAAGCTTGTATTCCCAGAAGGTAGGAAAAATGGGGCCATATAAGTTTCAGAGTTATGGAAAACACTGAGAAAATGGATTTTAAAATGTGCTTTAGGCAGTTTGCTCAACAATACATCAGGGAAACTTCCAAGTCTACATAGCGATTACCCGATCACTGAACATATTATTTAATTGTAGAACCACTTATATTCCATCTGTATTTCTCAAACCCAATCTTTCCAGATGTCTCAGACCAGTTTTATAGGCACCAGACACATTAGGGAACAAAAGGCTTTCCAATATATACTCATATTATCAAACGTAGTCACTAACTCTCACCAATATCAAATGTGCATCACATGTTAAATCCACGTTCCAATATTGAATCCTTTTGTCAGCAGTTTGTGACTTTCATAACTCACTTTAATTCTTCAGAGGTCTCAAATATTGTCAGTTTCTGGAGTTTAATAGTCAAAACTGTCAAGCACACAAAATATTTTCAAACAAAGTGATCTCTGAAGGGTTCAGTGTAATTATTTTTCACATGTTTTAATGAAAATGGCTTCACAGTTCTACATTTCCTTTCCCTGAGTCACTCTGAATCATGCTGTTGTGGGGGAGTCTGCCTGGGAATCCAGACTAGAATTACTTTTCAGCATGGGTTGGGGGATGGTGCCCAGAGGATGTCCCTTCCTCGAACTTTCTTAGATAAGAGAGGAATCCATGAATTGTACTCACTGTACTTAAACCCAAAGCACGTTAGCCCTTTGTGAAGCAGGTTCAAGTATCCAGAGTGTTTCTCTATTTTCTGCTTCTTTTCTTTCAGAGCCATTTAGAAGCATCCAAGTCCTAAAGCCTGCAGCCAACAATGTCACAGCTAATTGTTTTACCTGTAGCTCATCATACAGCAAAATGTGTATTAGTATATTTTTTATTTTTGCTCTGAAGAATTTTTACATTTTGCTATTGTACAACTATTGAGACAGATTTAAACTTTTATCTTGCAAACAACTTTCCTCGACCTCTCCATACCCCCTGCTATGCATACAGAAAGAGCACATAATAGTTCACTGTTTGTGTGCAATTTGGAAGAGCCAAGATAAACCCCAAAGAAGGAAATGCTGAAAGAATCATAAATAATATGTTGTTGTTTGCCAGGGAAGAAGGAAAATCCATGAAATGAGTGTTGGAATATGACACTGTATCAGTAAATGACATGAAACAGATGTAGGTATTTCTGGGAATGGTATACAGGAGATTAAAACTTAGTGAAATACCTGTTAAAGAGAAAGACTGAAGCAGCAGGCTCCAAAACCTCCTGTGAAGTCTTATTAGGCATCTGATTCCATTTTCCGAATGTAGCTTTCTGTGAGCTAATACTGAATTTGTATACTGAAATTTCCCTGAGCCTTCGTAATTTTCTCTTTTACCTGGGTGTTTTGAAGTCATGTATCTCCAGATAACTGATCACATGTGAATAGCAAGTGTTCATGATGCCCTCATTATCACAGGGGAAGCACTCTCTGAAATTCTTATATCATCAAGTTAATTTGTGTTACTCCATAAATCATGAGTGAATCATGTCCTTCCCCCCACAAGGAGTAAGTTTTGCTATTTTGGATTCTTTTAACTTTTTCTTTTAACTTTATATTGAATTATGTAAAAGGGGGATAGAAGTAAAAATTCTGCTTTAGTCACTCTGACAGGAGAGAGGAGAACTGATAAGGAAAGGGTTTTTTAAGAGGTGGATGATTTAGCTTCAGTAACCAACTTTCTGTCCTGGCCCTTTACTAGATGCTGTAATTCTCTACATAAAGATTTAAGATAATACATTGTTTTAAAAAAGGAAAGGGGGGAAAAAATTGTAGAACCAACATTTTGTGTTGTGAACTATGTAGTAAAAATCAACAGTCTGGTGTCACAGGGCAGTGAAGGTGAAATGAAACTATAAGGGCTTGAGAAGAGTCTTCATGAACTAAGAAAACCCAAGATTACACATAAATAAATAAAATCTGTGCTTTGCTGGATTAGGTCCTAATTAAGGAACAGTCAAATTGTTCAGGCTTGGTCATATCAGCTCAGTCTGTTTATTTTTTTTTACTTCCAATATTTTTGAAACTTATTGCCCTGATATCAAACATCTGCAAAATGCAAACTAACTTTTATATTGTATTTAGCAGTTAAAAGATTTTAAAGGTATTAAAAATGGAATCCAAACCAGACATGATTTTTTTCTCCTTGCTTGTTTTTTCTCAGAGATTGGCAGTCAGAAATTCCACAAATACAGCCAAGAGAAGACGCTGAAGTGGTTAAAGAAAAAGGTATTGTGTTTCTCTTTTGCTTTAAAAATTGCTGTATATTTGGAATGGAAATGCTTATGAAGCTTGTCCATATTTGCTATGGAGCTATGTGCTGTGCCTCAGTTGAAGGTATATGTCTTGTCCAAGAAGGACAGGCATCACAGTAAAATTGCTCCACTTGGGAATATGATCAGGTGTTAGAGATATTAACAAGCTTGTTGCATTTCTTTTTTTCATGGGACTGGCTATGAAAGAGGCTTATGGGGTGTGGGTAGGAAGAAGAAGCTGTCAGCTTATTGCTGTAGGCTTTGCATAAGGTGAGAGGCTTGCTTTTGCTTTGTCCCTTTCATAGATGGGCTAGAGGAGAGTTTCAATTGTTGCACCTTCTAAATTCTGCCGTGCTTTGAAGTTGGACAGAACTGCCTTGGTTTTGTGCTACAAATGTGTTTCCTGGAGTTTTGGCAGAGTTCACTCAGAATGGTCCTGGTTTGGTTGCTATTATCCGGATCCAATCATGCTGTTCAAGAGGTCTGTACAACCTGCCAGAAATAAACTAGTGTTAAAGCTAAGCTTGAGATGGTCTTCATTTTGGCATAAAGAAGGTGAATTTCATTTTACTCATGCGCATGTGCCCTTAATGTGATGCCACTCTATAGAAAAAGACGGTACGCATCACATGATGAGGAGGGCTTGTCATTTAAATTAGTCAATACAAGCACAAAATCTGGTCCACTTTCTGCAGTGATGTGGCATGAGAATGAATACCTATTTTGCAATGATTACCTGAATATTTACATGTGAACAGTTGCCTGTTTGTGTTGTTGAAAATACCTTCTCTCTGTTGGATCCAGCACAGCAGTGCCCTGTAAAGTCCTTAATCTTTGATTTCCACCAGGACTGCCTTTGCCATCCTGCTGAGCTCAGGGGTGTTTCTCTGAGCAGGTGTATTTCTCACCTGTATAATCACAGCAGTTGGGTTGAGTAGCTCAGCTCATCTTAGGGTTCTGCAAAAGTGGTGCTGTGTTGCTAAGGCAACATGTTCAAAGACATACTGGTTTCCTTGGGTTTTTGAGCTCATCTGCTAGTCATTACAAATGTATATTAAATTTCACCACAGTCCATAACTTGAGTGTTTTATATGCTTGAAACAAAATTACAAGAGCTTTGTCACTACATTAACATGTGCATAACAATACTGATACAGGCATTTCATTCTTTGGTTTTCTGTAGGTTAATCAAACAGTGAAAGCACTTAAAAGCAACGATATATTGGTAGGTGAAAGGGTGCTTGCAAGTACGTTTATCAACAGTAAACAGATCACAGATACTCAGGAAGGTAAGAAAACTAAACATGGTAATGAATTCCATTTTTGTGAAGTCACATAAGTAGAGATAAAACACATGATTAGAAACTAAAATATATTGAAATTGGCCTTTGCAGTAAATTTATTCCCTGTGCAGAAAATTCCGTGTAAGTTCTGACTGTGTGCCTTGGCTTTTCCAAGTTCTTTGGTGTCTTCATCAGATGACATTGTAATTAACAGTAGGTCTCAGCTGGGGTTCTCTTAACTTCTCCACAGTTCAATGAGAAAACATTTTTCTTAGTGAAATACATGCTGAAGTGCTTTGCTGAACTGAGACTGTGTTAAAGAATAGGACACATATTTATAATATGTATGTGTTCCCACCCAGTAAGTGTGTCTGCATTAGAACATGCTTCTTTTCATTATTTTTTTATTAGGATGCATAGAATATTAGCATTTTTATAATTCTTCAAAATGATGGAGGGATCTTAGGAAGTCATGTCAGAGAGAAAACGCTTCTGGCCTAAACATTACTTTATGCAACAAATCTATGAGTTAGGTGTTTTTTGTGGGTGCACTGGCATTTTACCAACCTCAACCCACTGCAAATACACAAATGTGTAATTATTAAGGGCAAAATTTTAATATTATGTGTACTAAGTTGTAACAATCCTGTTACCAAACAGTCTGGTGGGATCCTGTTTGCTTCTATTCACCATTTTTCTGGGTAGGGCAATATCCTGATGAATGTTACTGATACAAAATTCTGTAGAGAAACCTGAAAATGGACTCAGAATAAAATCTTCGAATGTTAATGAAAATTAAGACTAGTTTAGAGCAAGATGAACCAAAGCAGTTGGTTCTTATTACAAAGACATTCAGAAGTCTTCATGCTATGGAGAATTAAGGAGAAACAAAGCAGCTTGTTGACAAAGTGGAAAATGAGCTAAGTGATAAGCCAAGTAATGATATCAAAGGAAACAACATAAATGAGATTTAATAGACAAATAGATAATTTTATAGAACAGAGGTTGTAATATATGGTTTTTTAAAAGAGATAAAGTTGCAAATGCTGTGACTAACTTCACAGTAGCTTTTAATCTTTTTCCTGACCCCTACTTTTTTTAAAAAAAGGGAAAGTGTCCTGGCAACAACCATCTTGATTATGCTTAAATACTTTTTTCTGAAATTTATAATTAAATATTTCATCTGTAGTGGTTTTTTTTCCACCTTGCTCTTAATTTATAGTGACATGAAATAGTCTTTTTAAAAACCTTGAGTTTTCATATTCTAGAGAGCAGCATTGAAATTGGGAATGCTGGGTTCAAAGTAGGTGAGTTTTGGAGGTAGTCCCACTGCATGGGGCAAGGTGAATGACAGGAAGTCAAGTGGACATTACTCAACACCTATTTCTAATAAGACTAATTTTCTTGTCTGATTCTTTTATTGCTGTGACAGTGCAATTTATTTCTGTAGAGAATTGCTTTCATAAGGATATTATGAAATTTGAGTACCTTAAAAATAGGTAGGTATATGTAGTTAGCATCTACAGATGTTAAGGCAAAAATAGGAGAGGATATAATGAGAGCGAATAGGGAAGTAGGGGAGGTTTATCATGTGGGACTTGAACACTTCATTCAGAAGACAAAGAAGGGAGGTGTGCAAGTATTCCTGATGTTTGACAAAAGGTTAGTAACAAAGATAGGCTGGCGTAAGAACACAGACTCTGTAGGAGGCAAATAGTGGTTTTTTAAATTGGTAAAGGAAGTCAGTGAAGTTTGCTTCGAGTGAGAAATGCAAAGGGAATGGATTTTGTATTTAGTATGAAATAATAGCAGTTGACTTGGACTGCTTCATTCAGTGTCATAATGCAAAGAGTGAAATTATAGGATTATTTTTCTTATTGAAAAAATTGGACATATTAAGTGCTGAGATGAAATTGTCTTGGGTTGGAATTATTTCTTGTTCTCTCCTGACCTTAAAGAGATTGAGAGTCTCATGATGCTTAGAGAGTAAAAAATCTTTGATCAGTCTAGGCAGTGAAGGAAGGAGAAGTGCAGATAAGTGATAGAATTTATTATCAGTATAATTGAAATGCATATGCTGCTGTCAGTTTGTTAATGGTTTCTCTTTCAATGACAGTTTGCATTGCACTTTTCAGGTTAAAAAAAGAGAAGATGGGGAAAAATAATAAATGCATTTATCACTGGCACTAAAGTAGTAGTTCTTTGCCACCTTAAGATTGGTGTGCCACGTGCTTCTGAACTCTGCATATCTAGGCATATGAGCAAATAAACAGGTCTGTTGAAGTTGGAATTCAGAGGTGAGATTTAAACTTAATATCTGTCTGGCAAATGCTTTCTGTGCATGGGTGCAGTTACAGTAAATTCACGAATACAAGCCGCACTGAGTATAAGCCGCATCTCTGGGTGTTGGCAAATATTTCGTTCTTTGTCCATAAATAAGCCACACCTGAATATAAGCCGCTCTGTGGTTTGCAGCGAGGACCCGCGTGCAACAAAGTTGCCAAATACTAACAGAACGGCGGCATGGCGGGGGGTTTACTGGCTCAACTAAGGCTGTGCAGGCTCGGCCCGCTAGGGGCTGCTGACGGGGCCAGGTGGCCCAGCTCGGTGGTGCCGCTCGGGGCTGGCCGCCGCCTCTGGGTTCGCTCGCCCCGGCCCCGCTCCCGCCACCGCGCCAGCCGGGCACGGAGAGCGTGCCCCGCTCACGCCGCGGCGCCGGCCGGGCACAGAGCACCCCCTGCTCCCGCCACGGCGGCGGAGGGTGGGGGCAGAGCCCCCCCCCCCTCCTCCCCGAGCCGCGGCAATGGCGGCACGGGGTCCCCCCGTCTCTCCCCCGGGCTGCAGCAGAGGAGGGAAGAAGAGAGCTCTCCCACCTCTCTCCCCGCCCCCCGTGCTGCCTGCAGGGAGCCAGGACAACGCTGTTCACACTGTAACAATCGCGTAATGCCGGCTTTTACTGGCAGGCGCTTGGCTCGGCGCCCTGGCTGGCACGTCTGGGGTTGTAAATGTCAGAAAATTATTCACATATTAGCCGCCCCCGAGTATTAGCCGCACTTCCAGGTTTCCACCAAAATTTTTGTCAAATTGCTGCGGCTTGTATTCGTGAAATTACTGTACTCCCTAGCAGCCTCAACAACAACAAGTTTAAAAAGTCCAGCCCACGATCAGTAAGTGCTTGTGTAGAACGTGACCGGAAAAGATCTGGTTTAGGACTTCATGTTATAAAAGGGTCACTTTTTTTCCCCAGTCTCTCAGAAAAACATTTCTAGCAGGAGTGCCCTGTACTGAAAACAGCTTCTAGTAGTTCATATTTCCACAGATAATTATCCTATCCTGCCAGTGATGTTTAGATAGGCCTTGGCATTTTCTATAAAGTACTGAAAATTAAGTACAAGACTTTGAAATAGACTCATTGTCTCATCTAATTGTTTTCAGTTGAAGCCAGAAAATGTTCTTTAGTACTGAAGCCCTTGCCAAATAATTGTAAGATCCAGATGCTTTAAAATTAATGATTGCATGTTCTGTTGAGTCAGCTTTTTACTTTTGCAGGTTTTTAAAATTTAATTTCTTCGGAAAAATACATGATATCTAGTACTCTCAGAAAGTGAACAGCTTTTGTACAGTACATGCAGCAGATATTAATAACATGTGCTGACAAAGTGAGTGTAGTAAGTCTTTACTTTTTAAATAAACCTCTAAGTGTCATATAACATAAACTACTCAACACAGAGAAGCATCACAGTGTATCCATTAGGAGTCTGTTACTATTGATTTCACCATGTGCCTCATGGTAGTGTACACGGCTAAAGCAACATGACAGTGTAACATGAATGTTCTTTTTCTCCTCCTTCGCACTCCCTGGCCTCGTCCTGAAGACTATATACGCTATGCCCATGGGTTAATATCAGAGTATATTCCTGAAGATCTGAGTAAGGAGTTGTTAAAATACTTGGGGTAAGTATTGTTCCATTTAGCTTTTAGCTTTACATAGCATGGATTAATGTCCATTTGATAATTTCTTTTGAATACAGAAATTTGTTCATCAAGGTTGCAGTGAATGACACAATGAGATTATATTTGCCACACAATTAAACGTGATTTTTCAAATGTAGATTATGGGGGTTTTTTTGGCTTTCCTATGGTGTTAAGGACTGTGAGCTGAAGGAGATGTAATATAAAAGTCAGATATGTCTGTTACCAACATTGCATGATGCAACCCTGACTAATGTATCCTATTTTAAAGCAAGTGGGAAGAAAATCCAAAAAAGCAGTTTGTCCAGAATTGTCAAGCACAAACAGCAGAGCCAGGAATTGAGTCTTCATCCCCAGTCCTTTTTCCTTTTCCCGCTTCACTCAGTTCTGCTTGTGTTTGTCTTACTTATCTCACCTGTGTTAGTTTGTATTTAAATCTGAAAGGTGAACTAACATCCTCATCCTGGTGTTCCCTGCCAGCAGCAGACTTGGCTTGGATCATCACTGGGACTCTGCACCTACTTATCAGTTCAGTTCTGTTCAAAGGCTTCTCTTACGGTTGCCTTTGGAAAAGTGTGCCATTCACAGCTTGAAGCTCCATAGCTGAGCAGTTTCACAAGTCAGAAATACAGTCCATGAGCTGTGGTTTTTTTGCAAGTGCTTGCCATGTATGAGCAGCTGATAACCAAACCAGTTTTCTTGAAGGCAGATTTCCAAACTTTAGGTTGTGCAATTCATCTGTCATAATCTTTAATTTAAAATCTTTTGTTCTGCAGGCTCCCAGAACTTACAAGCCCAGTACCAGACCCACCACTGAAGGTAGGAGAACATTAAGATATTGATTGATATGTTGTATTGTAAGTTAATTTTTCTGAGTTATTATTGAAACTGGACCAGACCAAACAGTGGGTACAATACATTAAGTAAGGTGGCCTTGTGAGAAGCCAGTCTAAAACTACACAAGATATTTACCAGGTAACTTGTATTTTTTTTTAATAAGGAGTATTTTGGTTGGTTTTCCTGTTTAAAAAAGAAGAAGGAAAAAGAGGTATATTTTATGGTTGTGGTCTTTTTCATACATGTTTTGCTTATTTAGTTTTATTGAGGTTGGTGGGACAATATGACCTCATAGGTTTTCTTTTATATATAATTTATGAGGACCCTGAAGGGGACCTCCTGGGTCATGGATTTCCAGTCAACCATGTTAGATAATCTCTCATACACTGACCATTCTTCACTGTAAGTCTCATTAGGATTTTTTATTTCCATTACTTCTCTTGGAAGAGTATTCTATAACCTCATTCCTCTGATGCTCAGAAACCTTTCTGTAAATTCCACCTTGAATTTATTCATGGCCAATTTATTCCCCTGCCTTTTTGTGCTGACTTTATCATTGTTTTTTGAAACTGGAATGGCTCCTTTCCCTCCCTAACATTAGTTCTTTCAATGTGTAAAGGGAAAACATATATGCTTTGTGTTTTCATTTTGAGAAACCAGTTTGGATGTGGAAGATGGGTTCTCCATTCCCTCATGTGGAAACATTTCTTTACACCTATTCCAAGAAGAATTCAGTTTTTTCAAAGCAGGTGACCAGAAAAATGTGTCATTATTTCAGATAAAACCTTTACTCATACAATGAGGCATTCTTCCCTTCTTGTTTTAACTAGAAATACTTTGTCCCATTGCAGAATAGAATCCCATTTGCCTCTATTGATGTGTTATCAGATAGCTCTCTGTCATGCTGTGAATAGTTAAGACACACAGTTGCGTTTTTTTCCCACTGCAGTTTTTATTTGATCAGTTCTCAGATTTATAAGAAATTCATACAGTTAGTTTATGTGTACATAACTTTTTACTTCTGTACATTTAATCTGGTTTTAATGTTTGCAGTCTTTAAGGTTCTCTGACTTTTTTTCACAGGGTTAAAAGCTCTTTACGTGTTTGTAATTCTACTCAGTAGTGTACATTCAGCAGATGTTAGCATTCTATTACTGTCTTTAATTAGTAATTAACTAGTAGTCTCCATCTGATCTGATGACATCCCTTTCTGCATTATTTGCCTTTGTTTCCCTTTTTCCCAGTTTCCCACCTACCTTAAACTTCTTACACAGTTTTGTTTTCTGTAATTGCAGTTGCATAAGTGGCACCACATCAAATCCTCTGGCAATCCTTCGCATTCTGTCGCCAGAAAATGTGTTATATTTGAGAAAAATAAAGACAAGTTAGTAGGCATTATTACCTTGCTTAGATTTTAGGCTGAGACAGGCTGAGAGAGTTGGGGCTGATCAGCCTGGAGAAGAGAAGGTTCCAGGGAGACTTAGAGCACCTTCCAGTGCCTTGGGGGGGCTACAGGACAGCTGGGGAAAAACTTTTTATAAGGGCGTGTAGTGGCAGGACAAGGGGCAATGACCTGAAGCTGAGAGAGAGGTTCAGTTTAAATTAGATGTGAAGGTGGTGAGGCGCTGGCACAGGTTGCCCAGAGATGTTGTGAACTCCCTTCCCTGTCAGTGTTCAAGGCCAGGTGGGATGGGGCTCTGAACCATCTGGTCTAGTGGAAGATGTCCCTGCCCATGGCAGGAGGGTTGGAACTAGGTGATCTTTAAAGGTCCCTTCAAACCCAAATTACTCTATGATTCTATGTTTCATTTACTCTGTAATTATTCTTCCTTCTTCCACTCTTATCCCCACTCTCTTCTCCTGAGTCCTACTATCACTTTTTCTTCCTTCTTACGTTAGACATGGGTCATTGGCTATTCTGCACTAATGTGGTCCCTGCCTGATAGAACATATGCCAGGTTCTGGCTCTCATCTTGTAATTTCTGATGCAGTCTTCCAGCTGGATCAGCATATTGAGCTTTACTTCTATCTTGAATAGAGTGATTTCTATTCTCTCTTCTGTCCCTCTTCATCTTTATTGAAAATGATTTACTGAGGCGAAGGAGTTCTTCCATTTTGGGTCCACACATAGGTTAACTTTAATATCTATCCAATCCCTACAGTATAGCAGCTTCACTTTCTCTTTTTTAATTCCGTTTTTGCCTCTGTGGCTAAACAACCTTGTACTGTTTAATTTCCTTTCCAAGGTTTAACTCAGCTTGACTTTTTGGCAATTCTCACTTAGTCCCCTATTACCTGACCCCTAAACCAATCTCTTTTAAAAATATTTCTTTTCCCCCAGTCTTTTTTTCCCCCATCCATTGCAGAATTCTGCTTACACCTAGTGTCAGTTGGACTTTTTGGGAGATGGATGGGAGGGGATGGTGGAAGGAGCCGCATTTATAATGTTTAGTCTGAGAAGCTCTTTCCTCCAAGATTTTCATCTTGTTTGAAGTAAAAGATCCAAAATCACTTCTTCCGTCTTTTCCGCTTACCTTCCAAGTGTCCTCCTCACACATCAAGTCCCTTTGCTTTGCCTTAGACAAGTAAAGCGTATGGTTTGCTGCATTTGCCCCCTTAAAACCAATAACCCCACTTTTGATTATCCTTTCCACTTAATTTGAACTGGGCAGCCTATGTCTACTGAAACGAGATTACCACGCTGGCCTTTCCTGCAGTGTCACTGCTACTTACTGAAACAAAGTCTAAAATAACCTCATTTCTGGCTGGTTCAGTGACCGTTCTGTTTAGCAGCATGTCAGCTAGCACATAGAGGAATAATTGAGCCCTACTGTTATTAATAGCATTTATTCTCCAGTGGATATCCATAGATATGTTATTTCCATGTGGCTGGACAGTTGTTCTGGCTGTACAGTTACTTGGCCCTTTGATTCAGTTAAGAATTATCTTTATGTGTTGTAAGAAATATTAAGCTCACATCAGGAGCCAACTGATAGTCATTAGCTATACAAGCATGTTAAAACAACTGTATTAAACTGCATGTGATGTACATTCCATATTGTGTACGAATAGCTTTTATACCGTTGGGATAGTTCTGAGAATCTATTTTTAAAAATAGTTTTATTTCAGCAGTTTGGTTGCAGAGGAAATGAGGCTTAGAACTGTTCAGTTGTTGGGCAGTGAGATCTTGCTGAAGATCTGATTCATTTCCAGAGCACTGACCAGGGTGTGTGTGATGTTTCTGTGTTTAAGTCTTTGCAAGTTCAGAGATTAAAATACTCCTTTATTTCACAATCTCAGAGGAGCAAGGTAGGGTTATACGTGGAAACTTCCAGTCTTCCTCAGACCATTTTTAATCACTTGTATTGACATTTTGTGAGGGCAAGGTGTATTAACAGACACAATATGTTGTTATTGCAAAATAAAAAGGTTCTAACCTGCATTTCCTATTTTGGAAAAATAATTGCATATTTGGACATTATGTTAAACTCTGAATGGAGGAGAGGTGTAGAAACTTCAGTGATCAGCTGAAAAGCAACGACACATTCTCTTTCTTGAACCAGAACAAACTGGGTACAGCCTGGACTTTGTGATTTAATGATGAAATCAAAATTGCATGTTCTTTGTATTAATTGTAAGCCGTTGATCTTGTGTTGTAATCATCACACTGTCCAGTTTGTCAGCGCAGGGAGTCTGGCCATTGGCAGATGATGAGAGACATTTACAAAGAATATGTGGGCTTTGCTACAGCTAAACAGCAAATGTTTTGCTGAAATGCAAACATTTTTGTTGTAAGTTTTAAAAACTTGTTCATCAGATTCCAAAAAGAGGAGAAAAGTAATTCTTCATTAGATTGTCATTTGAAAATGTAATCATAACACAGTAAACAGCCTCCTAAAGAGGTTGATCCAGATTCCATTGAATTCAAAAGAAAAGGCTGCAGTTGGATCTGGTTCTAAGAGCTGAGAAATCTAGGCTGCAGACCTGGCTTCTGTGCCAAAGAGAGAGGGATGTGGGGGGAGAGAGAGATATCACAAGCACCATAAACAGAATGAATAAAACAGTATCTTAAAATGTGTGGTACCATCCAAGTTGCTTGCAAAATCACTCTCTTTGGCACAAAACCTGGGAAGGCCATGGTCTAGATTTCACAGGATATTAAGGACAGGGTAGTAATATCAGATATATAATAATAATAAAAATACAGTGTTGTAAAATACTACATAGTCTTTTTTTCCCTTTTGGAAACATACCAGAAAGTTTTCACCTTTAAACTAAACACATGCTCACAGTTTATGGAAAGAAATATTCATTTTTACAGCCTGATCACATGAAGTGCCGAGAATCGTTCATGTGCATTATTTCTGCAGTTAGAAGGCACACAGCACATGCAGAGTCAAACTTCTTAATACACTGTGGGATTCAAGTGATTAAGCAGTCAGTGGAGTCACTGTTGCCAGCCTGTAGAAACTAATTAATTCTAAAGGCTGTGAGCAGACAACAGACTAGATAGTGATCCACTTGTGTTGGCTGATAGCTACAGCACTGGAGTTGCTGCTCAGGTTCCTGAGATCATGAGCACCACGGTTCCTTGACTGTTAGGCACTAACTCTCAACAGCTGCTCCAGAAAGTTCTCTAAATAGACTGACACCAGTGTCACAAGCATGGCTGATTTCTAACAGTCATTCTTCAGAAGGCTAGGAAGAAAATGCTTCCCCTGACACTGAATGCTGTCTTCTGAATGCTGTAAAGATGGTTTATATTCACATGTAGAGAAGACAATTGCAGACAGAAATCTTCCACTCTTGCTGCAGATTCTTCAGTTGATTGCCAGTCCTGTTTTGGTGCTATGGTTACATTTTAAAGCCAAAACTTTGAACTTCCATGTGTGTACATCATAAAAGTGGTTGACAGAGCAACTTCCTCACTCTAACATTTCAGAAAAGGAAATTGTCAGATGTCCCTGTGGAACCACAAGAAGACTATACTAAATTTAACAGCGACAATCTGAAAACAAAAAAGGTAAGCAACCTTGCATTCATACATGTTTTGCTGAAGTGTAGATTAATAGCAAATACTAGCACAGAGTGCTTAACTTTCTCCTTCAAAACATATCACAAATACGAAACATATACAAAATTGTCTGACATCTGTAATTATATCTCTTTGAACTTTTCTTTCAGGCTTAATGTGACTTTGACAGTTTTAATTTCCTATTCTGAACTGTTTTGTACTGTTACTGCTGGGCTGTATTTCACCAGTCCACATTCCAGTGAGCCTCACAGTCTCAGACACACGTGTTAAGGTGCTTAGCTAGTGTTTGCAAAGCTCTTTGGATCTTTAGATGGGAAATCTTATGGCTTAGTGATAGCAACTGCTAAATATCAGTTACTCAAAAAAGAAACGAAGATGGCAGCATTTACTTAAATTCCAAAGGATGCTAGGACAGGCTTTATTTTTACCTAGAAATATTGCTTATACACTTACTTATGTCAACTTAATGAAGTTAAATCAACACAGAACTTACTGATTCCCAGCTCCAACGCATGTTTGGAGGCCAATCCAAATCTGAGTCCAGCGGTGCCTGCCACTGTACTATTCCTAGGAGAGCAACAGAGATGTGAAAAGAAATAGATCCTCTCTGTGTCTGCCAAAGCTGTGAGGCTTGTACTGGCTTATTTCTCTGAACATTGAAAGAAAATGAATCTTCCTCCAATCCATGGGGAACTGAAAAGGCCCACTGTGCTGGTCTTGTGACCTTCAGTCTAATGCTGACTACTCGTTATCCCTTTGCAAAGAGAAGCAGCTGGTGGCAGATGCATTCCTTCCTCCCCCCAAAACCCCAGATTTTTTTTGTACTCATTGCACATTCTAGTTTGAAAGTGAGAGGATTGCCCCATAAGAGAAGGCAATAAATAGTTTAAAATACATGTGTTTCCCCCCCTCCCCACATTATATGCTATGGCTTTTGAACTTAGCATAAAGATAGAAATAAATGGAGGAGAGATAATTCATTTTAACATTAAGTATGATTTACTTCTGAAATAATAATGCACATTTATGAGAGAAACTGGGAAAGAAAAGATAGCCCTTGGACTCTCTACAGTATACTACTCTTTTTAAAATACTTTGGCAGTGGTTTTTTTTTGTAGAGTACCACAGGTAATCATACAGTTGTTGCCTCTCTCCATCATATCCATAACCATCTAGCTGATCCCAAGTACGGTTATTGGGAAGCCCTGCAGACTGAGGAGTGTCATAAAGAAAGGTTAATGCAAAGTTTTCTTAATAGGGAAAGCAGCTAGAGATTTAAAACATAGCACATTAAAATACAAGAAAGAAAAGAGGTCAGCTGTATAAAATGTGGTTCATAAAATGTGTTTTAGGTGTAGAAGTCTGGGAAGTTGTCCCAGTGGCCTCAAAAGTGCTTTGCAAACATTAGTTACCTTTTCATTCCTAGTTCTTCCATCTCTTTTCCCTTTATTTCACTGTGCATAGAGTCTTTGATAGTAAATCAGTGTGAATTATTCATCATCTGTAATGCAGGTCTGTAATTCAGCCTGCTGACAGCATAATCATGAGATTGAGTTGGAGGGTACAGAATGCATCTGTTCTATTGCATGCATTATTCCTCTTAATGTACACTCAGGGATTATCCCAAAGTAAATGTTTGATTTGGGATACCTCATTCTGCAGAAAGGAGAGATGTTTCACTTCCTTGTCCTTGTAGTTGGTTTTCTGTCTTTGTTTGAGGTTAAGTAATTCATGACAAGTATTCTTCAGTTTGAATAATCTTGAATTTGTTTTTTAATGTTTTTCTCCTACAATTCAAAGCCTGCATAACATTATCTTTACGGCTGTATACTAAAAAAGCAATTCAACTTATTGCTTGACTTCTGTATTTAGGAGTTTGTAGCATCTGTTTCCCCCCTATGGAGATGCTGTTTAACTGTTCCTGTTTATCATTTCACTCACAGGCAAACACCAAGATGTCTGCAGCACAGAAGGCTCTGGCCAAAGTTGATAAGAGTGGAATGAAATCCATTTCTGCTTTCTTCAGCTCCAAACCTAAAACATCAAAATAAAGACTTGTTCTTGAAAGAATTTTATACAGTGGTTATTTTTATGTTAAGCTAAAGATGTCTCCTGGAGTTTTTTGTTAGTATAGTGTATGCAGGCCATGTCTGGGTACATGGTGGAGTGTAATGGAGAGGTCTGTGAGTTGGCAGGGCACAGAGCTGTTGGGCTTAGTGGGACGAGGCAGTACCATGGTATCAGATATTCCAGCCTGGATCAGATCCATTAACCTGGTGCTGTGAGCTAGAAACAAGGCTTATCAGGATGCCATATTGTGCTGCTGCTCCTTCCAGAGCAAGCCCAGTCAAGCCCATCGCAGAATTTTCTCCATTATCTTTCATTCTAGGCTGAAAACTTCTTTATCTTTGATGATTTTTTTTTTTTAATTCATAAGGAGCTTTTTTTCCAACTTTCTGAAGTTTTTTACCCAGTAATACACCAGAGTAGGATGGCATAATTGCATTTTTATTTTGACCCAAATATAAGTTCTGATGTAAGTGTTCTCATTGGTGGCGTTTTATCGAGGCAAAGATATTCTCTGTATTGGACTTTGGGTTGTTTTCAGTATGTTGGAAAGAAATGGCAATGAATGTCAGTGTACATGTCATGCAATAAAGTGCTTTGTGTAACAAACTTGTGTTTGCTGTGCTTGCTGTATGCTTCAAGGGTTAGGTTGAGTTTCAACACATTTTTAAGTGTTTTTGGTATTTTCCTGTGTATAAATTTTAATCCTTAAAGAGTTCTGGCATCTCTTTGGCTTTACGTGATAAATCTCTTAGCACATAGCAATATAGGGATATTTTTATGTTTAGTTCCAAGGTCAAGAGATCCTTATGAAAATAATCAGGGAAATTTTGATTTAAAGACAGGAATGGGTGGGGCTTTTTTTAAAGAAGCCCGTTTGGCGTTGGATTCAAAAGCTTAAATATGAATGTCTTAGATAAGGTTTAGTTTTTAGTTTTACAAAGTTTTGCACAAGGTAGGACTGTTACTTAAAATGATCTACCCATTCTCTTCTGTGTTCTTCCATCATTACAGAGTATACCTGAGTATTTAGAGGGATAGCTGATGTTGTGGCTTCCCTCAGTTACAGAATTGAAAAAGAGATGGAGTCACTGGGATCATTTGTACAGATTTGGCCAGTTCTGCACAATACTCAATGTCATTCACCAGTTGTACTGAGTCATTACTGTGAATTAACTACAATGTGTGTTTTTGAAAGACACTGTTAATACACACCAGCCTTTGCTACTTCAGCTCAGTAGATAATCTGCCTGTATCCCTTGATAATATGAGTTTCAGAGAAGTTAGGAATTCCCACTTTTTGAGTAACTGTACAATTTTTCCACTTCAAATTTGCTGTCCTTTGCAACCCTTGGATTACAATGATGTCTTGTTAGGTTAAAAAGCTCTGTGGCACTCTCTTCCAACCAGAAATGAAAGAGAAGCCTTGCTGTGTGTTCTGTGTTTGTAGTTGTTGGGTTTTGTATGCCTTTCAAACTGTTTTTTTTTACTAAAAGTCAGATGTAGTTTGCAAATGCATGGGGTCGACATGGTTGGAATTCCAGACAGAGAGAAAAGTACTTGAAATCTACAGAATTATTATCTCTGATAATAAATAGTGTTTGATGAGCCCAGAATGAGCAATTGCGGTTCTAAAATGGAAGGGTTAAATTTCGGAAAACATTCAACCTCCCAAGTTCATCTGAGTGGAAGAGATGCAGAAGTGATGGCTATTTTGAAAAACACCCATCAAAAATATAGGATAATGCCATGGGGGGAAAAAAAGAAAAAGAGCAGGCACGTTCTGTCATGTTAATGGAGAAGTTCTGTGCAGTAAGCAACAAGTTAGGGAGTCTTTTGGTAGAATAAGGGAGTTGTGTATCTATTAATGAAAAGCTACTAGCCCTGAGCACTAGAAGATGCTGAGAAAGGAGACAAGTATGGGATGGGTGCTTGTTGGACAACCAAGAATGGGAGAGAATTATATTAGGAACTATGGGGCAGAACAGATACATGGTAGAAAATCTGGATATTTAAATATGCTAGTTTAAGGAGGTTGGGTTTTAACAGTTCAAAAGTTTTATGAAATAAATTTTCCAAATGTATATTTTCATTGACTGAACTGTTCAAGAACCTTCTACAAAAAGGTCCCAGTTTCTCTGGTCAGAATTTGGGACAGAGAGAGAACAAATCTGAGAGAGATGAGAGGCCTTTGTGCTCACTTACGATCTGGGGTACCAGGTTGTTTTTTTTTCCTTGATCTATACACACATCTGCTGCTGTGCTCAAGAACTAAGTCTAGAGTTCTTCATCTGTCAGGATGCATTTTGCTTTTGTGCCACATCTCGACTTCAGCTGTCAGCTATGCTGTAACTTACCACAGTAGTAATTTTATTAGTGACTGTGCTTTTGGTTGAGTGGGAATTTGTGCATGACAAAAATATAAGCCATTTCCAAAAACCATTAGAGCTTTCACATGAAAACAAAAACTCTTTTCCCCTTTAGGAAAACATGAAATACATTTAGTAACTTCGAAACTTCCTCGACATGTAGCTGTAAGAAGTTATGAAGAGCATATGGTGCCAAGTGCATAAAACAATATTTCCTACCACAATAAGGATTTAAATATCGTTACCCTGCCTGGCCAGCAGTAGCAGTAGGTCATTATGAAGTGCTGCTTTGCTATTTCTTCCTTGGTTAGCATAGTATGGAGCAATATGCCAGGACTATTATAGAAATGTGGTCTTACTTATTTCTTTTTCTGGGTTAATATGACATCTCTACATGTTCATGTAAATATCTGATGAGCTGTGATGCTTTTATAGTTGTTTATCTGGAATTAAACAGCTCTTAAATTTTCACTTTTTTAGACTTTGCATAGCAAATGGGCTGACATCACTGGGCATAGAAAACATGGAAATACAAGCACTGATTTAGGGATATGTAAGGGTCAAACTGGCACAACATTTTCAGTCTTAGGTAATAAAACTTAGTTATATTTGTAGAAGTGATTGATGATTTGAATATTTTCAGTGGAAGAGGTGGCGTTGTAGGCAGAATTTGAATTCAGATCTGAAATCTCAAAGGGTTCAGTGTGCTTGTTTTCAGGTGTTCAATTGCATCAGATGCTTATTGGAGCAAAATTAAATGCATGGGTGGTTATTTGAATAAATTAATGTTTTTGACTAGGGTTTTTTCTTTCCTTTGTAGATGCCTGAGAAAAGACGTGCAAAGAAGAAATGAAAGGAGCATAAGGAGACTTGCTTATATTATTGCAACTTGCCATAATCACAAAGCTGCTTTTGAAGGTTTTTGTTACGCACTTTCTGAAAAACAAATTCTTGACATCGGACATGCCCTGTTCCAAGAAAAAGCAAATCTCAGCAGATTAGCATTGTTAAATATGCGGTGTGTTAAACATACAGTGCTTCAAATTTTATAGCTTACACACTATTGGTCTATCGGGCCCTTCCAGGAAAGCACTTACAAGCATGCCTAATGTTAAGCACATGAGCAGTGATCCTGAAGTCAGCCGTGTTGTTCATGTGGGTAAGTGCTTTGCTGGATCGGTGCCTGCAGCCCTGTTAGGTGCTGAGCATCCTGATCCATATCCAGCAAAGCACTTAGGTCCATGCTTATCTTGAAGTGGAAGAGCCAGTCTAGTATTTGTGCATTAGTGTTCACCATAAAATCTCTCTTGGCACAATGACTCATATGCTTAAAATTAAGCACCTGCCCAAGCATTTTGCAAGGTCAGACCAACTGCATCCTTGAGCAAGACTTAAAATACTTGATTTTCTATGAAATTTTTTTTTACTCACTTTTTTAATAGAATGCATGCTTTTAGTGACCATAATTACAAGTTTTAGAAACTGTATAGCAGAATATGTTTGTATAGGATGTTCTATGCAATTGTGTTCTTTCTTTTTCAAAATCTATCCAAATTCAGGAAAGTGACCTTTTTGCATGAGAAGTCCAATGTTCAGTCATAAAATCAATCAAAATGGAAAAAACCCAATGTTGACTCTTTTTAGGACATTTACAATTTTAAAAAATAATTTCACTGAGTTTGATTTACATGATTTTGTCTAACATGACCTGTTTTACAGAAGGTGTCACCTAGCTGAGATTGTGTAGACAGTCTGACTCTTAAGTGCTAATGCTTTGGGTAGGTTGTGTGTTCAGAAGGGCAGATGGAGGAACTGGCTTTTTTAATTTTACTTCTTTTACTCTAAGGGATTGAAGCCTTACAAGCACGTATAAAAGAACATATGCATTTTATGTAAAGAACTAACCCAAAACCTATGTAATTGTTCAGGTTAAAAAAAAAAGACTTAATTATCCTTTTTTTTTTTATTAATGTAAGTGACACTTTCTATGGAGTGAGCTTCAACCAAAATGTCAGCCTGAGTCTACATGAAAAATGGGGAAAGTGGATGCTAATGAGATCCTGAAGTGATTTGTGTCATATGCAGTCTGATGTTCTTAACTTAAATACCTGTATTTCAAACCACTATTAATATGTAACTCTTTGCTAGAGAACTTTTTAAAGTTAATAATTGACAAGATTTTAATGAATAAGAATGAATGTTTACTTCTGTAAATTCCAGCTGTGACCCCAGTTCACAGGTGCCTGCAGCAAATGACCAAAATGCTTGGTAAAGCTTGAATATATTTGAAGTGTTCTAGGTAAAACGTAAAGAAATATTTTACATTATTTTACAACTCTAGCAAATTTTGCCTAAGAGCTCCAAGAAGAGTTTATTATGACCTTGCTAAAAACTAAATTCCAAGACAGAGGCAATAGCTTATTCAACTTTCATTTCAATCGATTCTGCTCATCTCTGATTCAGAATATGAAAAACCTGAACTGCTAACTGTTTAGAAATCACATATGAAAGGAAATGTAGTCTGAAAACCTGTTTTAGGAATTTGCACTGAATTATTTTTGTTAGTCTGGTGAAACAATGTGCACTTCCCATTTTTATGGAAAAAAATATTTATTTTAACATTGTTTTTAGAAATACTGCAAGAATATTGTATGGGTCCAAAATGAAATTTCTATTTTTCTAGCTTACATTAAAAAATGCTTGATATATGAATTATGATGCTATATTTCAGTATATGGTCTCATATTTTTGTAAGATTTTATTTTTAATTCATGTACAAGAAAGAAATAAATGCCTTTGAAATAATTTGTTGATTATTTTTTCACTAGTATAACAGAGAAATGCAAAGAAAAGTGCAGTGCAGTCAGGCTACTGATGCTGCTACCCTCCATGGGGTAGTCAGTAATTCTTGGACTGAGTCAGAGGAAATAATGAATCCTGATATAAATACGAATCTAGAAGTTCATGAAGTTCATCAAGTTCAGTGATGCAATTAGGCTGATACCTGAGGACCTTGCTGTAATGGTGTTCTAAAGAGAACCCATCTCTGTGTACATAGAGTTGCTGACCTGCATACTCTGGATATATTCATTTTTGTGAACATGGTGATGAACCTTGAGCGATGGTGGGATGAAGATAGTGAAGGTGAAGAGAATGATGTGATTATTTGTGTAACTTTTTACATATTTTGCATTCTTCACCATCACATATGAGATATATAGGTGCTTCATCACAGACTGACACAGAACTGATAAACAATGTTTTTTTAATAGCAGACAGTTAATAAAACACAGAGGAAAAGCTGTTCTTCTGCCAAAACATTATCCCGGTATCACCCTGATATTATAAGTGCTGACATGAGGCTTCAAGGCTGTTAGGATAGTTACAACCATTTAATTTATAAAATCCAGACAACAAGGGGCAAAGCAAAGGTGATGGGTATTTTGTTTAGCTGTCAAGTTGGTTTATTGGCATTAATGAAACCGAACAAGAACAGAAGTAAGGTTTGTACCATTCCATATACCCATCACTCACCAGCACTTATCTGAAGAGAAGTACCAGTGCTAACAACAAAGCAATAGGGCAATATCTATTTAAATATGAGGTAGCATTTACACTTCTTAATTCAAAGAAGTAATCTCGCAAGGCATTGCAAAGACTGAGGAAAACAGCACATTGCTTTACATTCTAAAAGAGCTTCTATAGCTCAGGTGTCCAAGCTGAACTCTCTAGTACCCTCTCTGTGCACAACTGTTGTCTTTTAGGGTCTGTCACATTGCAAATTGCCCTAATTTTTCCAAAGTTCCCTTTTAAAGTGCACTGTGTACCCTGAGATTTGCAAAGCAAGCAATGGTGTGCCAGGTCAAACAATGCCCCAGTGAGACTCATCAATTTTTGAAGGAGGAAGGTAATTAGGAAGCTGAAAAATTCTGCTTTAAAATTTGGCTGCTGATTTGAGATTATGGTCATTGTTTCCCCCTTTCTCTTTTCAATCTGAGGACCTGATTGTTTTTCAGAATATGACAATTAGTTATAGCCCCATCTCCCCTTGACTTTAGGCCAACTGAGCAAACTGTTTCAGAACAGGAATACACATTCATGAAGCCAAAATCAGAGCTCTCTGCAGCCCAAGTTGTGAATGGAATCATCACCACTTCCTCTTGAATTCCTTGTGCAAGCTGGCATTGTTACTGGTTCTTCCAAAACAGTTCAGAGTTGATTCAGTTGGGGGAAAGTAAAAAAAAAACCCAACCTGACATACTTTCTGCTCTTGTAGTCAATCCTACGCTGAAGAAGCTGAGCAGAAAAGTTATAGAGACAACAATGAAGATGGAAATTAAGAAGAAGGCAGCAATGCTGGCTCAAATAAAAAAGGCAATGTTGAAAATGAAGGAAAAGTAGGCAGTGAAGATGGAAATAGTGGAAAAGAAACTGATGAAGTGAATGTGGAAAGAGACCACTGTGAGGCTGGACGTGAAGGCAGTGACAGCAATGCTGGCACAAATGAAAAAGACTGTATTTAATTTCTGCTGAATTTCTCTACCTTTATTACACCAGTCACAATATGGCCTTGCCAAGGATCTGGTGCCACCTGAGTGGACACGCTGGATACAGAGATCAGGCTGCTGTTATCAGCATGTTTCCTCCAGATGCACATGCAGCAGCACTGAACTCAATCCTGCTGCTTCTTCCTTATGAGGTAGAACCCCAAATGTCATGCCCTTTGCAGAGCTCACATCATCATCTCCAGACAGGAGCAGATGGCATTTGGCAGCTTGTCTGCAACTCCTTTCGTGTTTCACCTTTCTCCTGACTTCAATTTCCTCCCCCAACATCACGTCCCTTCAAATCATCTCTTGATGGTGCAACTACTGGACCACACCCTTTTTTGTATTTCAAAATATCTTGGTTCCCCCAGTGCCTAAAGGCTCCTAATGAGTGGGTACTGCTTACATCAACTACTGGTGCTGCAGAGACACATTCCAGAAGAGAATTGTGGCTGTCTCCTTGCAGAGTTTGCATGGAAAGGAGTAGCAAAAAACAAGTATGAGTTGCACTGGGAGAGCTTTTGTTGTAACATAAAGAGAAATTGTTTACGTTAGGAATTATCATTCTGTGGAAGAACCTTTCACTGGTTGTGGTAGAGTCTCCATCACTGGAGGTTTTTGAGATGCAATTGAACGGGGTGCTAGATAATCTCATCTAGGCTCTTTTTCCATGAAACTGATTGTACCAGACAAAGTTTTGAAGTTCCTTCCAATATGGGCTATTCTATAATTCTGTGAAATCTGTAATGGATGTGCCATGACAGAACTGTAGTGAGAGTGAGTGCTATGTACCTTTTTCCCAGCCCATTGGTTAGAGTGCAGCTTTGGCAGAGAGGAGACCTTCAGGGAGGATTATTTGCTGTGGTTTTATTTCCGAAGCAAGTGGAATGCATATGCCTGAATGCATGTGCCTGACTTAAGCATTTCCCTTACAGGACTATTGGTTAGTGACAAGCAGCATGGACCATATGATCTACAGAGATCAGAGGCTTTGTTGTTGGTTTGTTTGGGGGGTTTTTGTTGCAGGAAAATATGGGGGAGAAAGGGGGATCAAAGGCTGCCCAGGAAGGTTGTGGAGTCTCCTGTTCTGGAGATATTCAAAACTCACCTGGATGCACGTCTGTGTAACCTGCTGCAAGTGACACTGCCTGGGCAGAGAAGTTGGACTAAATGATCCAGAGGGCACTTCCAACCCCAACAATTCTGTCACTCTGATAGGACTGGAAATAAACGAGTCAAGATAGGAAGGGCAGAGAGAAGAGAGAGCTTGACTAGCATAGGGAGGCAAAGAGGACCATGGTTCAGCACTTTTCCATGCTCTTATTTTTTCTGGAAGTCATGCTTTAAATGTTCTTTACTTGTGCCAGTGGTATGTGTAAACCACTAGGAAGCAGGCAACTACTAAAAAGCAGTAACTCATTAGAATGGTCATGCTACTCCATGACAAGAAAAAAATGTTACTGGACGCTTTTAAGAGAAAACCACCATAGAAATGAGTTTGCCAGTAGCACTTGCAAGGACCAGAAAGATTTTTGGTGCAGTTTGCCAGGGGCTTTTTCAGCAATTCTTCATAGAAAACTGTTTATTATTACAGTGTGCAAAAGAGTCTACTTGGCTTAGAAGCCACTGAGAGATGAGGTATCTGTCCCAGTGGGCTTACAGAATAACTACAGTGACATTCTCAGATGTCCTCATACTTGTGTCCATGTGTTCTGTTCCATGTGTGTGTGAGTATTTTCAACTCTGCCAAAGTGTAGCCACACAAATCCTATTGGGCAGAAAGGGAGTTGTGTATCTGAATTCTGTACTTGAATTCTGGTTTGGAAGCACTGAGCTTAAGCTAACAGTGTGTGTAAACAGTGTGTTTTTTGGTTGAGATAACCTAAGTCATTATGCTTACAATATCTAGTCTCCATAAGGGAAGGTAAGGGCTTGGAAGGAACAGAACTTTCATGGGTAAACACCTGGCTGTAAATCTGGTGCCAACAGGAATCAGACATTCGCAATTAAGGAACCCACTCTGGGGACTGAGAGCTGCTAGGGACAGGTGGGACCCATCTGACAAAGTGGAGAGTTTGCCCAAGTGGAGAGTTGGATGGATACAAGCTCAGGAACAAAGCAGGGAAGATGCAGAGAGGGCTTATTGTCTATGTCAAGAAACCTCTTGTATTTATGGAGCTCCTCTATGGAAGAGATGGGCTTGCTTTCTTCCTCCTTTGTGAGGTGGAGAACATAACCACCGTCTGTACCCCAAGCTGTCACTTTTCAGGAGGGAAAGTTGAATAGATTGGAGTCTTTCATTCAAAATCTGGATCCTACTCAAGATCAGTGTAATATCCAAGAATTGCATTCCCCCTGCTGGGCACAGTATTGTGGATGGTGAGGGTGTCCATCAGTAGTACACTGAGCCCACATCATGCCATCCGTTGCTTCCTGGCATGTCCTGTGCTCTTTATACCTGGGGTTGGCTGTGCTTCATGGATTGCTTGCGGCCCACTGTCCTGACACTGTCACTAGCTTACCTCCTTCAGCACCCTATCAACTGCAAGTATTCGTAGGAAACATTTTGCCAAGTTGTTGTAAAAGATGTATTTGCAGAGGGCCAAAAAAAGTCATGTGTCCCTCCACCCTGGCCTTGCTTGACAAAAGCTCAGCTGATGCTGATACTGATTCCCCTTCTGCACCTACAGGGAACTCTAGAATTTTTGTCTGTTGGTTCATTTTTCTCACCTGATCTGTGGGACACTGATTTTTCCCTCTTGTTGATGGAGCTATGTGGTATTAATCTACTGGTGTTAGAGCAGCACTTGTTTGTCCAGTGATCTTCAGTCTCTTCAAGAAGTGCTTCCAGGTCTCATATGGTTTATCTTCTGCAGGAGACAGAGGAAGAAATAAATGAGACAGGAAGAAGAATGAGTGTGTCATTGAACAAGACATGCCTTCCCTGGGGAGTCAGGAAAAGAATTAAAACTAGAGCCTGCAACCAGGATTGATGAGTAGGCAGGAAGAGGTGAAAGACAGGAAAAGAAGAGTTCATGTCCTGAAGCAAATGACATCAACACTGCTTCCCAGCCCAAGAGCTGTGGCAAGAAACACATCTGCCCACTGAGCCTTCTTGGGCTGCAGAGAGGGGGTAGGGTCTCATGTTCAGCAGAAGTGTCCAGGTGCCAATAAGTGTTTTTTCTCTGCATCTCTAGGAGCAGCAGACACAGGATATCTGCAGCCAGCTGGACACAAACAAACATCTGTGGACTTTTTTCCCATCTCACATAGGTGAGGGTGACCTGAATGGCCAGAGGAGGAGCTTAAAAACCCTGACTAGCATCCAAAAATCTGGTTACACTTTTGCCCTTGCTTCAAAACTCCATTGAGACCTGGGATGATAAACATACCTGCTTTTCCTCATGGAGGGGAGGAAGGATAGAAATTTCTACTTTTCCCCAATCTCAGTGCTTTTGTGGTGCCTTGTATTTTAGTATGAGCTCCTTGAGGCAAGACCCATTTTCTCAGCCATCTTCATGTGGCTCTTGGCTTACAGAAGTCTTGATCATTAGTTATTCCTCTCAATCTCAATTATAAAAATTTTGTTTTATTCAGTGCTGCAGGATTTGCCCATCTAAAATATCCATGAAGCAAATTAATTCTCCTTGAAGCATCCTAAGTGCTTTTTTATCTTTTTAGAAAGTGAAGGCTTGGTTTATGATGTACACTGCTCTGCTTCTTAACAGACTTTATTGTAAATGTGAGGATTTGATTGAAATATTTTTAAATACCTATTTTTTAAAGATATTTTCTTCCTTGGGCCCCAGATTTCTGCTGCTTTCAACTGGGCACGAGTACAGCCCTTTGCCTGAGCTCACTGGCTCCTGGCTTTGGACTGCTGTTGGTCTATTACACCCGAGGGAGTAGTATGAAGCTAATGACCAAGGGCAGAGGAGAGTTACACAAAAGGCTGCTGAATAAAGCCTGCAACAAACCAGAAATAGCTGGGGGGAGGTGGGAGAAGGAGGAGGGAAGGTGGGTTGTGCTGCATGAGGCTCCAGATGGGCCCTGTGTTCTGCTTTACACCCACAGAACCACGGGGGACGAGCAGAAGGTTCCCAGCCCTAGAGGATGTATGGCACCAACCTGCAGCACACATTCCTCACCAGGTGAGGGATTCCCCAGCTCCCTGTCCCGGGGACATTACCAGGCCAACTCAGCTGGAGGGCTGATGTTCAATAAACTTTGAACCAGCATGGCTCTTTGCTCTTGCCTTAGTAGCTAATTAGACCAATTCCTAAACAAGTGCTACAAATAGTAAACATGCAGTAGCATCCTGGTTTAACCAGGAGTTGAAGATAGTGTTGAAACGATTTATTTGTACTTTAAAAGGCTACTGGAAAACTCTTTTTCAAGGATGAGTTAAGTAGTCTCACTGTCATGTCGCTTCTGCATTTTGAAGTTAAACAGCTCCATGATCTATGAACTCAAATCACACAGTTAATTACCCCACATTCCCCCTTCTTGCTCCCCTCCCTCTCCCACTTTGCTCTTGAAATACATTATATTTCTTTGGCAGTCCACTGAGAACAATGTCTGCTTTTGTGACAGCAACATTGCCAGTGGTGTAAAAATCTATGCGTCTGTCAGGTTTCCCCATGTGAAACATAATTGCTTCATTTCCATTTGAAAGTACATCCCTGACATTAGAACAACGTAGACACACCAAGGATAACAATGATTTCCTGACACCTACAATGGGGCATAATGTGGTAATAAATATGTGTGCAAAATGAATGCTCCGCACACAGAGGGAGCAGGTCTGAATTTACAGCTGCAGATGAAGTGTTCCTCAGGAAAAAAAAAAAATAAAAAGAAAGAAACCAACAGATTAGCATCAGTGTGAGTCTATGTCAACCAGATGGCTTGCTATGGAAAAAGAGCTTCCCTGCTTTATTCCAGTAACCCTGGCTAGCAGGCTGAATGTCTGAGATGAGAAGAGAAAAATGATCTCATTCAGTTGGGGTTTTTTTGTCCTTGCATACATACAGTTGGAGCTGGAGCAGAGTAAAAGCCCTGAAAAGAGCACAGAAGTTATCCCCTAACGGTGGCGTGTGATGGACCAGGAAAGCTCCCGGACACAGGTTCAAGCATGCCAAAAGCACAGCAGAGAGCACTGCCAGCTGGGAGGAGGGGAGCCCTCAGGGGACAGCCTCTGGGTCTAGCCAGGCATCTACTCTGCACCTTGAAATGATGATGTGCTTCTCCCTCTGACTTCTCCCTGCTTCAGATGGTCCCTAAAGTGGTTGGAGCAGAGGTCATCTCCCCAAAGTCCCAGATCCTAGCATCCTTAGATGTTAGTGTGATACCAGGCTTGGCCTGGTATGTTGGTCCAAGCCTGCCAAGACTGGACTTGGACTGGAGCACATTGGCAGTTAATGTGGAGGCAGCAACAGCAGGCTGCTGCCTGGTCCAGGCCACCTCATCTCATTTTAGGATTGAATTGAACACTTAATTTAGGAGCGGTTTCCTCCAGGGTCACTGGGGACAAAAAGACATCTTCATTTGAGTGTTAACAAGGGGTCTGGTGGTGCCTCTCTCTAAAGGCTGTGGGAAAAAGTCCTAGTGTAATAAGACTCTCAACTTGGCCTGAAGTGAAATGGGATGAGTCCAGGCTCAGATGTCTCCCTTCAGGGTGGTGAGTGCTGTCATTTGCCAGAGCAGGTCAGGACATCCTCACTGTCAGACTATCTGAATCACACATGACTTCTCCCCAGAGACACTGCAGTTTGACAGCTAAGGAAGGGACCTGTAGCTGACAGTTTGAAGAACTCCAAGTGCACTTCTCTTTACAGGCATTCGAGACTCAATATGAGATTTATGGTGCTGGCTTGCTGCTAAAGTATCATTTCACAAAAGCTCTGGTACAACAGTTCCTAGGACAGACATTATTTTTGGACAAAGTGCTTCATGCAGCAGGCAATTCTGCCTAGAGTTTCTGTATTCCAGTTAGAACTAAGTGCATTTCAGTGACACTTTGATGAAGGTTGTCCCACAGGGAGGTTGTAAAAATAATCAGGGTGATTTGACCTCTCTTATCTGCAACAAATGATGAGTTGTGACTGTGCACCAAGAAACAGGAGATGAGAATCTTCCTTCTCTTTGGAGAAGTTGTGACACCATTTGTTAAGACCTCCTTCAAGGCTAAGGCTCCATTCAGAGGGCAACAATTGAATAGTCATTTTTCAGTTTTCTGTGTTTAAATTCTGTTCCCAGTGGAAATTTCTCACAGTAAGAAACGAGGAGGATGTTTAACTTTGATTTGGTCTATGGTAGAACTAATGTGCATGGAATAACCAGTCCTCAATTCTTTACTTGTCTTTGGCACTGAATGAATGTCTGTCATTGCAAATATCTACAAAATTACTGTTTTAATGACTTGTTTGCTTCAATTAAGGCCTGGCTATTATCTTTCCAAGAGGCAGAGGGTCGGGGAGGGGGAGACAGAACAGGAGAAAAAAGCTGATCACTAGACGTGTGAGTAGAACATTTAAGGGGCCAACTGAAACTGAGAGTGGATTTGGAAAGGCTGTGTGATGAATCTGTGACATTGCAATATTTCAATCATCACATTTCAGATTCTGGTTCATGCATCATTTGCTATGAAAGTTTTGAGATTTTAATCAGTGTTTCAAGAGTAAATTGATACAGCCTAATCATTTAGAATCTCTGGCACAAGACCAAAGTGTATTATGTTAAGTGTATGTTATGCATTATAAAAGCTGCTTGCTGAAAATTAATTGAGTATTCCCGTGCTAGATAATGTTTCTCCGTTCCCCAGAGCCCATCCCTTTGCGTGCGAGTATTTTCCCAAGTGCAATGCAGATGCCAGAGAAAAGGTGAATATATAACATATGTAAAAGACTGGCTCAGTTTGACATAGCACAGTATCAGGCTTGCTAAACTCCCTGACTGGATTGTGGGGCTGTTTATTTGTCTTCATGATGTGTAGGAGGAAAACTTCCGGGTACAAAACGATAGAAAAATGTATTTTCCATAGAAGCAAAATGTAAGAAAGTCTGTAAAAAATGAAAACGCATTTGCTTTTCTACTGATGACCTATGTGGACTTGGCAGAACAACCAGCCCAAGTAAATGACACAGTTAGCAGCCAGTGGGTCTAGGTACAGTGCCATCACACTGTATATTGAAAGGCTCACTAAATTCCCATGTTGTGCTGGTCCTGCATCCTGCTTGACCTGCGGCAATACTGATAAAAGGAATGAGTTCCAAGATGAGCTGGGCACACCTTTGATTTGCCAAAAGCCAACAGTCAGTGGCCTCCCACCATCAGCATGTTCTCCCCAGCATCCTGGTCAAAGCTGTCCTAACTAATTTATGGTTTTTGGTCATTATCAGTGTCAGGCAAAAGAAGATGAGTGTTTGCTGTCTGCAGTTGGATCTCACTTCCTTCAGTTCCAGTCTCAAGTCCTCCTCATTTCACATCTACTGCCTTTACCACTTTTTACAAAGTGGAAAAATATCAATGCTGGAGCATGGGTCCATCCTCTCATCTTCTCATTAGAAGGTTCGTTAGCCTCAACTGGGCAAATGAAAAGTTTGAAGCCATTTTTACACATCCCAGGCAAGAGGCCCTCCCACCTCCCTGCATTACTCTTGAAGTCCTTCAGGCACAAAGTGAGGAGAAAGGCAGCGTTTGTCTTGATAGCTTTGGCTAGGACACCTAGCCTCCCCCTTTGGCTGTCTTTCTTTCCTTCTTTGACTTTTTTAAAGCCCCAAGGCAATAGAAAGAAAGCATTTGTTTGGGGTCACTTAAAATTCTTCAGTCAAACAGAATTAATTGTTTCATTCTGCTGAATATTGTGAATTTGGATTTTTTTTCCTGTTTCAGTTTAATGGATAGTCTCCTCCCCAAGTGGAAAATCAATAATTCTCAGTGGTCTTAATTTAGGTACACCCATTACCAGTGTAAGATCTGATATCCATAATATGGAGGAGGGAGATAGCTGGAAGGAGGTCATTCAGCTCTCCTGAGGAAAGAGCATCTCAAAGGACTCAAGCAGCTCCTCTCAGCTCAGAAGGTTTGTAGTCCCTTGCCTCCACCCACGGCCTGCTTTGTACCACAGAAATGCCAAAAGGACATTGGTGCACACACACATCTCTCTTGGACTGAGCAGGGAAGTCCCACATCTGGCTTCCCCCTCAGGGCCCTGTTGCCCTCCAGTCACACATCTGCAGCTCCACTCTGCTGTGCTCTCTGGCCCCTCTTTCAAAGGATAGCCAGCTGGCCTCTTCTCTTGCTAGCTTGTTCATCACCTGGTGGTCACAAAACAGCAGAGGGGTGCCTTGTCAGCAGGCTCCCTGCTCCCAAATGAGTCCTCCTGCAGTTTAGAGCTACAGTGTTTGTCCTGATGCCTGACCCTCTGACATGCTGGGTGTCCTGTGTGAGAGGCTTCATGCTCGTGATCACAGGTGATTTAACATTGCAAGGAAATGCAGTTTAGCCACCAACTCTCATAATTAGCATAAATAATCCAAATGCTTATTCATCTAGTCTCTATTTATAGTGGCACTTTGAACAGGAAATAGAAATGGAGTATCCAAGAAGGCAAAATACTCCTAAGATTCACAACTGATATCCCTCTTCAACCCTTGGGGTGGAAGATCTTTCCTTCAGGAATAATTGAAGCATTTAGTGACTATGCCATCCTCATCTTCTCCCCTTGTGGCATTCAGACACAACATTCCTCCAAGAAAAGGAGGCCAAGCACTTTTTTCATATCTAGTGAAAGAGCTTGCAGAACTTCTTTGGAATATCCCTCAGAGGTATTGGAGTATTAACACCAGATGCCAGAAGACACAAATGCGTCTGTTCCATTTAACACATATGAAATGGCACAACCAGGCATAAAAGCTAAGAAAGAGCTAGAAGCTTGGGCTACTAGAGTTGAACATCTCCTTCCTGAGAGTCCAGTTCTTCCTTTCTGATGCTGGTTGCTTATTCACCTTATGGTGGCCATCCAACCACTCCTGGTCTCTTCCTTGCTGGTCCCATTGAACTGGTCCATAACACAGGAATTTCTCTGATCCACTATAATGCTATTAATAGGTCTCTTGTTTCTCCCGCACCATCAGAGCCCATAAGCCTCACCACAAATACTCCATTCCTCTCTAAACTCATCTCTGCATTCCCCAGAACAGTGAAGAGGTGAGATGGCATCAGGACTTTCTGCCTGCTGCCTATCTGGAGCTCCTACAACGAAGGATCTAAACTGTTTCAAGGAGCAATCAAGCTACCATGAGCTGTTTATAGAGTCTGACCTTGGGAATGCCTGCAGCACTAAAGGAAGAAGTCATTGGCAAAACTTTTACATAGGTCAGTGCAGACATCAAGGAGTGACAGAACCCATCCTGTGAGATGCAGGTGTTAGGGCTAGTAATCATAGCTCTACACAATTCTGTAGATTCATGATTTCCAAATTTTTTCTTCCTTTTTTGCAAATCCCTCGGATGTTTTCTAATGGAAAGATGCATTGCTTTATAGTGAATTTAAGTCCACTAGCAAGAGGCATTCCTGATCTCAAAGAATTCAGGTAGAAAATCTCTGCTATAACTGTAAGTAATGACTCCTAGGTGCTTCTTGTTCCAGGCTTTATAGGTCGAAACAATCTCAGTTTCTTAGCCAAGGTATTCCATGGGTCACTTGCTACCTGCTCTGGCTCATCAAGCTGAACTTTGTGCTCTGCTTAACCTGTGAATGATGTCAAGGGTAGCAAGCCAAAGTCCATGGTCAGTGTTATTCTGAACTTTCTGTGTCACACAATGGACATAAATTATGGCTCCAGATCCAGCTTGAAGGCACCTCCCCTCATGCTGTATGTTTTTTATTAAAATAGTCTCTCATTAATGTCATATTAGCAAACTGAAATTTGGGGTCTATTCCCTCTTTAAAGGGCAGTCACTCTGTGATGATGTTATAGCTCATCTTGAATTTTATATTAGCAGCCAAAGAGAAAGGCTGTAGACCATATTTTATTTTAAAAATATAGGTAATAAAACTTCATCTTGGTTTTTTTTTTTTTGGGACCCAAGAGCAAAAGCAATGAACATTTCTGTTTACCTTTATGACACAGTATTGGCATTCCTAAAGTCTGGACTGAAAACTCATCATCTTTTTTCATTAAAGTGCCTAATATCAGGCTTTCTGCAATTTATTGTTCCTTATTTTCCATGTATTATGACAAAACACTAATCCTGGAATGTCTGTTGCCATTGCTAATTGGAAAGCCACTCTCCATTGTTCCCTTTTTTTTTTTTTTTCATTCTCCATTAAGGCCAACTGGCTTTAGTTGCTGGCAGATAAAAAGTGAGAACAAAAAGAGGTGTTAAAAAAGTGCCAGGAAAATCTCCAGCAGTCCTCAGTTTGAACAGATCTAGCTTGTCAGCCACCTCAGGAGAAAACTCTGGTAAGGCTGATGAGAACTTTCTTGAGTGCTGCATCCAGCTCTGGGACCACCAATACAAGAAGGACACAGACCTGCTGGAACAAGTCCAGAGGAGGGCCACGAAGATGATCAGAGGGCTGGAGCACCTCTCTTAGGAAGGTAGGTAGAGAGAGCTGGGGCTGTTCAGCCTGGAGGAGAGAGGACCTTCCGGCATCCTTCCTGTACCTGAAGAGGGCTTCCAAGGAAGCTGGAGGATGATTTTTTAGGAGGATATATAGTGATAGGAGAAGGGGAAATGGCTTTAAACTGAAAGGAGTTGGGTTTAGATTAAATATTAGGAAGAATTTCTTAACTGTGAGGATGGTGAAGTGCTGTCAGGTTTTCCAGAGAATCTGAGGATGCCTCATCCCTGGAAATGTTCAACGCCAGGCTGGATGGGACTCTGGGCAACCTGGTGTAATGGGAGGTGTCCCTGCCCGTGGCAGGGGAGTTGGAACTAAATGATCTTTAAGATTCCTTCCAATCCATACCATTCATTGACTCTATGATGATTCTATGGATGTGCTGTCCTGTGGGATTCACTCACTCTCCATGGCAGAGCTGGTACATTGCATTCAGCTGTGTCTGACAGAGCTGCTACTTTGCTTTTGATTTCTTTTGTCATCTGCCATATCACCAATACTACAGGTCACATAGCAAAAGCAGCAAACCCAAAAACCTCAGAGCAAAACTGTACTAGAAACTTCTTCATGGAAGATAGAGGAAGACAGGTAGAGTGGACCATAATAAGGTACAGAAAATGCATGTGAGGTGCCTTGAAGGGCCATATCAGTTCAAAGAAGTGGAGTGCAAAATCCTGGGAATGATTCCCTTCAGTTTTGAGACCATCACCCAGCAGGTCAGAGCTGAAGGAGAAATGTTGTAGAAGCACAAGGTATCCACATTCTTAGAGCCTTTTTTTTCCCTTAGGACTGTCTGACACTTCTACCTTCAATTCCTCATGTAGCCAACAGCAATTTTATGAGGTCTCCAGGAGACTCCAAAGTCTTCAAAAACACTCTTGAAAACTCATTGATGTAGGTGATGTTGACATGAACCTGCTGTGAGGCAAATGGCTAACAGAGAGATGGGTGATGCCTTGTTCTGCACCATGTAAATGACCCTCATGGTCACCTATCATCTACCCACAAATGTGTGAACTCTCCAGTGATCAGACCAGATTAGTACTGTATTTAATAGAGAATGGTTTTATTCACAGTGTTCAGTGTGAATAACAACAAATCCCATCAAAAAACTGCTTCAGCTTGTGGGTTGCACATGGTACAAAATTGGAAATCTGCTGTTTAGCATGGTTTGCTGTGGTGGGGACTTGGTAGTGGTGCCCTTTAACTATGGTTGGGTTTAGCACTAACATAAATACATCTGCCAAATCCCTCTGCTGCTGTGCAAGCTTACCAGCCTTGAGCAAAGCTTTCCACTGGCATCAGCAACCAGGAATGTCTGCCCTGGAAACAGACAGGGCCCAGGTACAAACCCAGGTCAGCAAACAAAGCCACAACTTACACCTCCAGTCTCTCAAGATGAGGTAACTCACTAAGCATGTGGGGACTCCAGTAGCAACGCCAAAGGGACAGATTTTAAAGGGGCTTAGTTTTCTCTCTCCTAGGTTAATAAGGAGGAGTGGAGCACATAAATGCTGTAGAAAACGAATTTAGCCCTTGGGGAGCTATTTACTATAGCATCCAGGTGAGGTATGACCTGGCTTTGCTAGGCTCATCTGGATCATCCTCAGCCCTCCTCCCCTTGTGTGAAATAAAGCATCAGGACCATTTTAAAACAAGCCTCTGATGAGCTCCCTGCCGGCAGTGCTGCTTGTGGTAAGCAGCTGCTCATCATCAGAATGCTCCATAACATTTACCACTTCTCTGCCCAGGCTTCCTACAGCATCTGCCTCCTGAAGGGTTTAGAGAAGGAAGAAAGCAGGGGTGACAATACATAGTGCCCTGAGGAGCCAGGAAAACATGGACTCAAAAGCAGGAGGGAAGAAAGGCTTTTAAGATCCAAGTTTTCTTACATTTTCTTTTCCTTTAATGAGTACAGGCTTGCTTGGATCCTCACATCCACACAAAGGCATGTGGGTAGTTGCCAAGTTGGGTTTGTGAGTGCAGCTATCACAGAGCTTATGGGGTAATGGATCCAAAAAGGAATTAGACAGATTCAGAGAGGGTAAGTCTGTGGTGACTGTTAAACTTGGTGGTCTGGACACAACCCCAGGCCTAGAAAGCCTTTAAGTTGCTGATTGCTGAAAGCCAGGACAGGATGCCAACCAGAGCCTGAGTCTCTGCATTTCCCATTCTTAAAGATCTTCCCTAAGGATTTTCTACTGCCTTCTGCCAGAATGCTGACCTAGACAAACCTCTGATCTGATCATGTTCTGCCAACTTCATGTTATTATTCCATATATAACATGGGCACGAAGAGTGGGGAATGAGCTTAGCTGTCCTCCTCAGTCCCAGCATCACCCCAGCATGCTCAGTTCTCCAGGATATGGATTCCTCACATGTGCTGGCTGAAGGCTGGTGGCTGCATGCACTGGAGAGGAATTCATAAATCTGTTACTGTTTTCACAGTCCCGAGGTTCAAAACACATTCTTTGCCAGAAACAATAGCCTTTTCATCTCTCTAGATGTGAAGTGGGATCCTGCTGACTTGCTTTCTGCCATGAGTGCTCCTGCTCTGTCAGAATTTCACTCTAAGGTGAGGTCCCATCCCTGCATGCAGTGATATATGAGCCAACAAACAGGCAAAGTGTTTGCATCTGGACCAAGGTTCCTGGGACACTCCATGGTACATTGCTGATATTTGTTTGATTTACTGCAGGGCAGGAGTCAGTGCCTCACCCATGGGTATTTCAAAGACAAGTCACTAAGCACATGATGCAGTGAGATCCCCCCATCTCGGGGATGTGTTAGACACAGATTTTGTCTGCCTTCCACCGGCAGAAGACAGGGTGTACATGACCCAGTGAGACACACCTGTCTGTGCAAGCATAGGGTGTGCGTGTGAAGGTAAGGGGCAGTCAGTATTCCAAATCCTGGGGCTGGAAAAGGGCCATTGAGTCATGTTTCTAAATCTAAATTATCCCTTAAACTTCCCTCTCCTACACCCTGCAGAAAATTTATATTTGTGCTCCTGACCCACTGCCAGGCTCTTTGCAGGCTCCTTTGTCCTTCTGCTTGTCTTTCTACTGGTTTACCCTGATTGTTTCAAGACATGGTCCCCTGTTCCTGCCTCTGCATGCTTGCTGACCTTCCTCTCCCCTTCCACCAACAGTCTCAAAAAATAGTGAAGTAATTGCAACAAAGAAACTTCACTACTTACGTAATTTGATATCCTATTCACACAGGTTTTGTGTTGTGTTCACCAGCTCTAGGTGCTTGGTCACTCTCTGTTCTGGGCCAGGGCAGTGTTTATCCCTTTTTACATGTATGGTTTCCACAGCATGGTGAGGCATAGATCTAATTCTATGTCTGTTGCATCAATTTCTCTCTATATCTACTTTCAAAAGACATCCTGCTATCTCATTTTCATGTCATCCAGTGTGTTCACTGACAACCAACAGTTAAGGGGAAAAGAAGGTATAGCTGGGAGCTGGGATACAAACTGAATTTCCTGAGGGATTTTCTTTAGGCCTGCAATGGAGAATGGCTGAATTACTTGACACTTCAAAATAAATTGAGCTTGCTATCTTTTCCCAGAATTCAGAGCAATATTGTTTTAGCTGCATTATATTGGGCCAGCAGGTCTCCTGTATGAACCTTTCTGTTGAGCCTGGCTGGAGGGAGGCTTTGATTTCATTCTCAGTTTTATGCAGATACTTCCCTGAAAAGCCCTTTTCCCTTTCACTTCCTCTTTATTTTCTCTTCTTCCATCTATTTTAAAGTTTATAATTTGGTAGATTTCTGCACAAGAGAAAATGTAGAAGTTAGGATAGGGAAGCATATGCTAACACGGGGATCCAGAATTATTGAAAGGAAATTTAAAAACCGAAATGACAGTGCACACTCATTACTACTGTGTACATTTTGATGGCCAGGGCAGGGGCAGTGGTACCCAAGGCAATGTTTTATTGTTCCAGGTCAGTCTGTGCTGTAATTGATTCTGGGTGAAAACCACTTCCCATGTACTATGCTCTCCTACATAGCATGACATAAAAACACCTGATAGTGTCAACCCCAACACTCCAAGGAGCCAATATACCACTGCTTGCTACTTCTGATAAGGATCTACCTGCAGTGGAAGAGATATCAAAAACCTCATTTACTTTGCGAAAGGGTACCAAAAATCTGGATGGAAGATAGGATTTCAAGATATTAAAGAGCTGTACAGAAGAATTCAAGCAGAATTCAATAAGTAGACTTCAATAACGCCTCAGTAAGTATCTCCTAATGCACAGCACATGGGTAGACAGCTAAACCACATGGAGCTTAAACCACCATTCTGCCCAGGCATGTCATGTTGTGGGATGGGGCTCAGCGAAACCTTCTGTAATTCATATTTCATTTAAGTATCCAAATTTCACACATAAACCAGGAAAAACGAGCTGGTAAAAAAGAGAGTGTGAGGATCCATATTTGTAGATTCTGCTCTGATTTGTTCTGTTTCTACCACTAAATCTCTTTCATGAGTGCCAGCTCTGCAACCATTCGGCCTCTGCTCTTTTCTGGCTCATACATCACCAGCAGGAAAAAAAAAATCCTGCAACTGGAACTTAACAATTCCACTGTGAAGCATGAATCAGAAAGGAATCCAGAGTTCTCTCCTACAGCTCCATTAGCTCTACAGTGCTAGTAAAAATTATTTGTTGCTAGCAATTTTTTTGAGCAGAAGAGAGCTTTGCAAGTCTTCTCAGAAAGGAATCTGCTCTAGACATTTAAGGCTTCATTTGCACACTTATTTTCCTGTTTGTTATTGCACTTTGCAGTAGTTATTTATGGTGTGAAATATGTGAAGGTGTTATATGTCAAGCACAGCAAACAGCATTTCATGAGTTTATTAAATGAATATTTCTGTCCGTTCTTGTGAGAGAACCTGTTGGTAGTGCCCAAAGCAAGTCAGAAAGACTCCACAACGTTCAATTCTTAAAGTGCATTAAAGAGCACTTTTTCCTTCTTTCTTTAACAACAAGTAAATTACTTTATCTCACAAACTGGGCACTGTTTCTCCTGCAGATAAACCCAGAATTGTTCTGTGTTGCATGATATGAAGTGATGCTCAGTGTGACTAGGTTGTAAGAGCCAGATGAAAACCTCAGGTTTACACAGGGACCAGAATGGAGCATCTTTAATCCACTGTGTCACCACTGTGACAACAGCAGGCCAGATTTTAGGCTCCTGAGGAAAAAAGTTCCGCTATCATCAACACAAATTTTGCCCAGGTGTGGAGTACAGAGTTGGACTCTTTATTTGTTCACTAGGGAAGGAAGCAATGCCACAGTAAGAAAGCTGTTCTTGTAAGTTATTTATTGCTGAGTTTAGGGTTGGTTAGGATTTGTGCCAGGTACTAAATCAATGCAGGTCATGGAAATTTTATTTTTAAGCATTGCTCTTTTGGATGCCCAGAAAATTGCTTTATCTGTGAATTATTCTGGAAGACCACAACCAATAAAAAATGTGCAAATCATAAATCAGAGACAACATACTCCTGCTGGAGACCCTGAGAATATAAAATAGGAAACCTATCAGGACTACTAGGAAAAAGGTTCCCTTTTCTTCTGCAGGTATGGGTAAGTGTAAATCCGAAGTCCTTGTTTTCAAGGGAGTTGCTTCAATCATTCCACAAAATCTTTAGGTACCTTCAAAGAACACATGTTTGTGTGCCCAAGAAACTTCTCTGCATTCTGTATACATTTTGCCTTCTTTACCACTCTATTCTGTGCTTTCCCTTTGTTGGATATCCACAGAAAGCCTGGTTCCAACTCATTTGTCCTGCATTTTGCACCAATCTTGCAGAACTCCTTCCAAGCAGCACTAGAGAGGACAAGTCTAAGATACTTCAAGGAATCTCTAGATCCTGTGTAGCTCGAATTTCTCTAGGTAGAAGTCTGAGCAGAAAGAGAAGAGCCTGCCAGCAAAAAGTCCAAACACGGAAGCCAGTGGATGTTAGACCCTTTCCAAGTTATTACCTCACTCAGTACACCCTGTTGCTCTGAGGGGCCTTAAGCCCACGGAAACCTGTCCAGGCAGGGAAGCACGCTACTGCTGAGAGGTCTGGATCTGTCTGCCAACAACTGGCTCTTGTGTGAGTAAAGCAATTGCTGGGATTTTTACAAGGTGAGGGTTAGGAGAACCTTACTCCTCCATTTATGCACCTAGATTTTAGGTGGTGGGTGGAAATATTAAGTAATGTGAAAAAAATTCTGTTAAGATGGGGTGCGTGTGTGGGTGGCAGTGTTCACACCTCCACTTACAGCTTCCCTTGGTGTCTCTCTTAGACATGCTGGATTATCCCCCTGAATCACCTTTTTCCACTGACTCATGTTGATTTGACTGATCTTAGGGACTTCCCCAAAATGAAATCTCCGAAGTAACCTGCTGTAGATAATTCCAAAATGACCCTTGTTGTATGATTGCTCTAGCCAAAAGTGACGGGGAAGAAAATACTCAGGTAGGTTTGCTCCATCTGCACTTCTTTTTCCTTACTGAAAAGCTACTGAGCTGAGGTGGGTACTCCTGGAAGACTGTGACTTTCTCTCCAGTATGCTGCGTTGGCAGTGTTTCCAAACAAATGGCACTGTGTCATTTTCTCATCACCAGCCCCAGAAAGCTCTGGTCCAGAGCAGATCCCAACTCTGATCAGCTGTTAAGAATCAAAGAGGAAATATCATATCAGCTTGTCATTATCCCTACCTAGAATATTGAGTAGTCCTTGAACAGCTGTGCCTCACAAAAACTTGAACAGGCTTGTTCCCACTTAGCAGGGTCTTAGTAACATCTTACTCCTCTGTAGGAGCCTGTGCACTTCCTTGGAGAAACAAAGCCATAGCTTTGGGCTAATGACAGGGAAGGCAGTAAGGGGAAGATGATTGAGACTGTAGCACCTTAGTTGTTCTCCTATTGTCTTGTGACTGCCACCCTGGTGTCAGCAATTGGCAGAAGAGGAGAAGGGATTACAGCCCCAGTGCGCTCATGGAAAAACACTTTGAGCATGTCTGCACTGGACTATTCTCTCTTCCTTACAATCCAGCATGCTAAAGTCATCCTTCTGTGTTTATAGAATTGATGTTATGCTTTTATAGCTGGCTGATGAAGAGCTGTAAAATTGCGTATTTTCAATGAGCAATTTAACGTGTCCTTGTATAAGTAGCTCATGCAAGCAAAAAGCAAGTGCAAAATAAATCATTACATCAATTATTTCGTGTCTGTGTGTGAGTTACTAAATTACTTTCTGGTTATCCCTAAGTACCTATACAAATAAAGACAGGGTTTGTTTCTGAGTGCTCGTTTTTTTAAATAGTCAGTGAACTGACTATTTGGCTATGGTTAAATGCATGTTTTAGAGCATTATTGGATTCTGTACTGCAAAGTTGTTCCTGCTGCAAATTTAGAGTCCTACAGCCTGATTTCAGCATAGCATTACACATGAATATCAACCTGAAGTGCAAATATGTTGACATTCACTGGAAATTGAAATTCTGTTTAAATATCTACTGGTGTATAGCATCTTTTCCAGAGCAAGAATCCAGAGCAAGTCATACCTCCCTGACTGGGCTCCTCAGCTGTAGGGTTCATGATCTCTTGGAGGCAATTGTCATGTCAAATGCAAGACTGGCTGCTCTTCAGGCATGACTGGTGATGGGGACTGTGATGCCTCCAACAATCGTTTCCTCCTGTTTCCTCTGAACAACAGGAGATTCTACAGTTAAGCAATGCCCAATCCCTATGACCCACTGAAGTTAATGATAAAGTTCTCATAGGGGTGAGATGGACACAGACAATATCCCAGTCTTAGGATGTGCTAAGTGATTCCATTGCCATTGAGGGTGTGGGTGTCAGCCATTGAAAAGATAAGTAGTTATCAGTTAACAAGGACAAACAATTTTTATTAATATAACTTCAAAAATTTCCCAATGGCAAGGTTGATATTTTTTTTACATATATGAGTGAAAGGGACATTCAAGAGATCTCTAAAGTCTTACCTCAAAGAATTGAAAGGACTGAAAGAATATTTACAAGAACTGATGTTTGAAGTTCTGCAGAAACTCTGTACACCCCACATTTTCAGCCAGTTTCACTTCCTGTAATGACATGGGGTTCTGTTGGGTTTGAGAGAAGAAAACTCATCATAAACCAAACCCAAACAAAGAAAATACACGCACAAAAGTGTCACCCACCAAAGAAAACAATAATGGAAACATTTACTTTATAAGCTCAACGGACATTGCCAAATTGACGAAACTTTGAATACATTGAATTCATCATATCCACTGGTTGGAAGGGCTCCAAGAGAGAATATATATTTGTAATTGTCACAACATCACTGAAGAGTACTGTGCAGGAATCAAATTCTTGTGAGGAAGAAGTCAGCTCTTAGATACACATTTCTCCATAAAGGCTTCTCTTCTTATTTGACTAATTCAGTAATATACTTTGACAAGAGATTTCTATCTTTTTTTTCTTTCTTGAAAAAATTCTATTAATTGGTTTGATAGCTGAAGAAAAGCTTTCTGCAAGGATAGGAAAGATTCCCATTTTGCCCTGTTTGGTAGCTGAATTACACTGATTGAAGTATGGACATCTCCCTTCAAAGTTTCTTTTGACATCCCAGTCTGAGTATTCTAATGCTCTTAGTCATGTTGGACAGAATTTGGGTCACTTCAATTTTTCATCTCTTTATAGATCAGATTTTCCTGAAGAAGTGCTAGTGCCCCGAGCCACACAGGGGACCTCATGCTAAAGGGATACACCTGCAACATTAACTCCAAATACACCATCACCATTTTTTGCAGAC